>NC_143017.1:159282681-159582681 GCF_055824585.1 Amblyomma mixtum | reverse complement strand
ATGGCCGCAGCTTCTCCCTGTCCGAAATCTTCAAAACACTGGAGTCTTAGGTTTTTCTGGTAACGTTTTCAAATGCATCGTGCAACATGTGTGTCTCTTCGATTGAAAACTGTTGCTGTCTCCGAGCCCTTGCAGGCAGGCTTCTATTTCCATGAGGAATGCTTCAAGTTAGAGAGATTCTGCTGCGCCTGCAACGATATTTGATCGCCGCCGCCGATCCCATGAAGTCGCTTCCATGTGGTGACCAAATGATTTTCGTTCGGCACCTTTCCTCGCTGGTCAACATAGTGTGATATCGAGGATCTACATGAATGGCTGCACAAAACAAATCGGTCCCCAACGAGAACTTCTTGCGCCTTTTCACAGCGACTGTCAAGTTGCTCGCTACGGTAAATTGGTTTTTGAGGAAAGGAAATGGCGCAGTATCTGACTCACATATCTCGGCGGAAACCTCAACCGCGCCGTAAGAGAAGGGAGGAAGGTAGGAGTGAAAGAAGAAAAAGAGAAAGAGGTGCCGTAGTGGAGGTCTCCGGTATAATTTCGACCACCTGGGGATCCTTAACGTGCACTGACATCGCACAGCACACGGGCGCATCTTGCGCTTCGCCTCCATCGAAACGCGGCCGCCGCGGTCGGGTTCGCACCCGGGTAATCCGGCTCGGTAGACGGAGGTGTCGATTTTGGACACCTCTGCGAAGCACCTTAACCAGTTGCCGTTGCAACCGCCTACATTTAGTTGTTGCCTTTGTAGTTCTGCCAGTCTTCTTCTGTGACGCAGAGCTCGCATTCGGGGCTAAAGTAGCCATCGCAGAATTCTGGAAGTTCCAGCGGCCGTTTAAGCATGGTACTAGTTGACATCCACAAAGTTAGGCAATTTGATATCAGCTTCTTCAGATTTAACTTCCTAATAAAGGACGTCACTGCCGGCAATCGAATTTTTTTCCGATACTCCATATTCCGATAGCACACAAAGTACTTCACACATTAAGTTTTCCGCCGTGTGTCTTTCAAAAATCTATTTCATAGCAAGCGTCTGCAAACAATTTTTGCCATCTTCGATGGATTGCACACTGATGCTTAAGACTGCACCATCAAGGCGGGTATACTGTCCATTTTCAGTGGCATAAGGTGATTTTCCAGTGACTACGACACCTGTTTTTTTTTTTTTTTTGCTTCTTAAGCTACCTTTTGCCGAACAGTCTTGGCGCTCATAGTAATTTTTTTGTTTTGTTTTCGGCCTTTCAATATGGTGCTGGCGATTTTCCGAGACCCGGAGTCACCAATCATGAGAAATGGTCGATTGTTTGTAGAGACCAGTTCGACGCAAGCATCAAGAAGACAGCGCTTTAATGTTCAGTACTTGCGGTATTTCATTTCCGCATTGTCTACTTCATTTCCTCAAATTTTCGCGGTCGAAGAGCCTACTCGCTACCAGATCCTTCCGAGGATTTGCTGCTCGATGGCTTTTCCAGGAGTAGTGCTTCTCATTCTGCTTGGTGATGCCACTGCACACGACGCTCAAGGTTAGCAGCATGCTGTCCTGACAGCCGAATCTCACTGTTTCTGATATGTCACACAGACTGCCTTTTTTCAACATCAAACCTGAAATGCTTGCGGACTGGATGATGACTGCAGTGCCCCATTTTCGGAAACAATGGCGCCGGCTGAAAACGAGAGAAAAATATGAGAGGGGTTACACATTGCATGACGGAACTTCTACTGATGTCTGAACAACTAGGTGCTACACTGCTCAAGTATTATGTGTAAAAAAAGGGAGTAATCAAATTCGAGGCTCGAACGACAGGTTTTGATATTCAGTACAACAGATGTTCGCCAGCTTACTTTCAGAACTTTTGTTGCTCAATACATCATTTCCGTGTTTACCAATATACAGAATGTTTAGGCACGCACAAAGGCTACTAGGTCACTTAAAGTCCTGAAAAAGCAGAGTAGTATAGTAACAAAAGGAGCACACAAGTGCTTACTGTGGTCTTGTCTGAAGTTAGTGCAAAGTCGAATTTTTAAGAAGTCAGTTCTTCAAGTGAACAGTGCGAAAGGCGAGAACGAGAAACGCAGCAAACTGTTCTCTCTTCCGTCATTCCTCACTTGCTGTTCGCCCCAAAACACCTTTGACATGCAGCCGAAGCTGCTTCGGTGTGAATTGAAGAAACTAGTTTAGTCTGTTAAAAGCTAACTGCGATGTGCATTTAACTTTTTTTTTCTAAAAAAAAAAAGCTCATTGCAGCGCACTGCTGGAAATTTCTATATTGGGGGAGGGAGAAGTCGAATGGTTCTCGCCTAAACCCGCCGCTCCTGCCACTGCAGCTTTGGCATCTGTTAGTTGTATAGAAACAGCCTTTCATTTAAGCTTGCCTCTGTTCTTCCAAGGCATTGCAATTAGATCATAGGAATCCTGGTCGTGGATGGAAGATGATTTTATTAGCAGCTGTTTACCCCTGAGATTAAGAAATAAATTCTACGAAACTCAATAATGAAATAGAAGTAGACTTTTAGCAGATATCATTTCGTAGGCGATTTTAGAATTCTATTTTCAAGACAGGTTTATGTTTGCAAGTCTGTTATTTTCCATAATGTTGTCGGCTACTTGGAACACGGGGACGTGGGGGAGGGAGGGGGAGTAATTAGGCCGCTAATATGCGCGCTTTCACGTATTATATATTATACACAACATTTATAGTGAACAGCGGGAACACCCATTAAGTCCAATCATAGATGTTTTAGATTATAATGATGTATAACACCAAGCGTTTTGCGAAATATTGCCGCACGTTTTTGATCAGAAGTGGTGTAATTTGCACGAATAGATCTCAGGCGGTAGTGTTGGAGGCTACCTTGTGTATGTTTGTTTCCCTCATTAACAACGAAAATATAGTTAGCGGGATGCAGCCGCCGCGGTGGCTCAGTGGTTATGGTGCTCGGCTGCTGACCCGAAAAACGCGGGTTCAAACCCGGCCGCGGCGGTCGCATTTCGACGGAGGCGAAATGCTATAGGCCCGTTTACTGTGTGATGTTAGTGCTCGTTAAAGAACTCTAGGGGGTCTAAATTATCTGGAGCCCTCCACTACAGCGTCCCCCATAGCCTGAGTCACTTTGGGACGTTAAACCCCATAAACTAAACCAAACTGAACCATCCAACGAGGTGCGCGTTCCGCAACTGGCCAGTTGCATGAGGCGTCATGCTTACAATGGCAGCTTATTCCTGAGCGTGAAAAAAGAAAAAAAAAACCATAGCGGAAAGAACCCTGGAGGTCTACCATGAGCTTTTTTTTTTTTATACGAGAAAAAGAAGAACTCCGCATAGGTATTCTTTTTGTGCTTTACAAATTTCCTCTATAAACCTCCGTGTTTCCGGAGTTTCAGTGTGAAGTTATTTCTGACAGAATCGGCAGGAAATTACAAATTTAAAAAACAGTGGTGCGCCATTGTGACCTCCCAGAATATTGTATAAATGTGTGAGTTGCACCTGCTTTCTTTATAAAGAGCTATACAAATTGGCTGTGGCTAGAGTTCCGCCCAGACGGAACTGCATGTAGCGATGGGGTTCCGTCCAGACGGAACTGCATCTGACACCATACAGTTCCGTCCAGCATTATCTGCCTCAAGAGCTATGTCAAGACGGAATTAAAGCTGGCGTTAGGGATTGGGAAACCAGTTTGCTTCCAGAGTTTTGCATGTTCATTTAAAAAAGTGGCAATCCTATTCCGCCTAATGTGTGACAAGATATTCTGCTGCATCATTTTATTTTCCAAGCAGTCAGTGAGAAATGGCAATAGAGCGAGTTTTGGCTTGAGTTTGTTGGTGCGTTTGCATAATGCTTGTTGACCGTTTGTGTACGTCTTAGTCTTTTTCGCGCTACGTCATCTTGCAGCACAAACAGCGACAGGTCTTTACATCACTTCGCGAAGAGTTTCTGCACTCTGCTTCTAACAGTGTCATTTTCCCGATCCTGCATGCATGCACGGAAGTTATACCTTCGAGGATGTAACTAAACGCAGTACGCGGACAGATATTCTGGTGCCGTATACATGCGTAGAGAGAACATTTGGACACAGCTTGGTCAACTGGTTATTCCACAGACAAAGAAATGCTTTATGTGGGTAGAAATCACCCATTTTGTATAGTATGGACCGTACGGACATTAGACAGTTTTAGTTTTACGTACGTAGAACCTTCACGCACGTAAACGTGAGCAGTCTCCTTAGCGTACGCTCGTGCCGCTTCGTACAGTTTTAGCTACACGTACGGTACGCAGACTGTGCAGATCTGCCATAGAACCAAAAAATGCGCTAGCATGTTGTGCCGCGCCATCTAGTACAGATAAAGAGAACTAATTTTGCTTAGTCGAGCTGCTTGGAGCGGAGCCAGGCCAAGCCACAGTGCGGGCGGTAAACACTTTCCTCCTTTCTTCTGACAAAAGTTGAGCGATTTCATTCCACCGAACAGTATGTTGCATGTTATCTTCAAAGGCATTGCATTCCTTTACGTCCCGCAGCATACTGAAATCATCGCTTTTCGAGAAGCGAAGGCGCGCTGGTGTCCCACTCATGTTGACGACGTCTGCGTGTGGAGCCAAAGCGTGCGCCGTTTTGCTTTTCCCGCTGACTATGCCGAGGGTCTCGCGATATCCCGCGAGGTTTTGAGCTTCGCATGGTCTCGCGAGACCGTCGGCACACTCGTTGCTATGACGACCACAAACGCTTCTCCGTCAGGCTTAGGAGCTGCTGAAATGGATTTCTATCTGGAAAACAAAAGCTAGTTATCACCTAAACCTTCATGCGAGAGCAAGAATGGGTGAACTGAAGGCAAATACAACAGTTTACAGCACGGTACCACGTCGGGGGATTAGCGACGAAGCTGTTATCTTTGTGAAACGGGCGGGCAGGGCGCCGCCATCTTGCCAACGCCACGTACGCAAGCAACGTGAAGACCGCAACGCAAAGATCCGAATCTCACGTACGTCCGTGCGACCCACGCAGACACTTCAAGTTCTGCGCATGCGCGCTGGTGATCCGTAAGCGGTCTACTTACGTGAAGCTTCTACGTACGTGAAAGCAAAACTGTCTATTGTATGGACGGAACTCTAGCTGCAGTAAATATTCCGTCTGGACGGAACTGCAGCAGCAGCAAATGTTCCGTCTGGACGGAACGCTAGACACTCCGATACAAATTAGCGGAACAGCAGCAAACACTAAACCTGAAAGGTAGTTTTCAGCGGGTGTTGCACAGATTTTTCCCTAGGTTATGAACGCGTTGAGTCTACCATCACTACAGTTACGCAAGGAAAACAAGATAGACAGGAAGTGTAAAAACCAAGCTGCTAGAATGCCCTTAATATGAAAGAGGTGAAAAAAGCCATTTCCTTATCTTTTTACCTTGGAAAGAGCAGCCTTCAAGTTTGCATAACTCAGTGTACTTGGCGACTTCTCGCGAAGAGGCTGCTCGGACTCTTTTTTTTTCATGACGACACTTCTCTTGAGTAATTTCTTTCGACCGCTTGCAGTTTAACGTTATAATAACAAATTTTTTTTTTCTACGTCCTCGACATGCCTGCACATCTTGTCCTCACTTATAAAGTAGCCGCCAACTTGACAAAAATCACTTGCTTTCTACAGGCATACTTAAAGCACTACGCCATCCAATTTGTTTTTATTAATTTAAAGCACGTCCTCTTTTAATAAATTAAAGCACGAAGCTTACGACAGCATCAATAAGACCAAGGCTCGATAGACATAATACCTCGCCAAGCACAGTCGATATTATGAACAGCTCTGTTTCATCGCTGTCACGGCATTATAGCGAGTTATTGCAAGTATTAGACTGTTTATTTTCAGCGCTGTGAAACAGACCACAACGGTGCTAGCTCAACAACAGAGCATCTAGTTCGCCGCATAGCCAATAAGCACGCCGGGCTACGCGAGGGTCAAGTCAGGCGGCTAGTCCACGCAACTTTCCGTACAGCTCTATACCTTACTCTAACCGGTCGCCAAAGACATAAGATTGAGCTTGCGCCTCATAAATTGTACAAGACCACCCTTAACGCTCCCGTAGACACGTCCTCTGGGCGCTTACACTCAACGGGGCTGTTTTAGAGCGCAGCTCTTTGGCGTCCGTTCCTGGGTTTCGCGTCGTCGTCGGCGTCGGCGTTGTCGTCGGCGTCGGCCTCGTAACCAGCTCCGCCCCCCTTTCATCCTCCCAGCGCTATCGGCGTCAGCGGCATCAGTCAGTCGCTGCTATCTCTTCCCTCCTCCCTTTATCGTGTTGTCCGCTTGCTGCGCGCGCTTCTGCCCCCATCGTTTGCCGCTGGGTGTACACGCCGCCCCCCTCCCCGCTCTTCCTGCGAGTCTCCGGTTGTCAAAGCGCCGGCTCGAACTTAATTCCTTTCTTCGCTCCTCCTCCAATGCAACCCCTGTGCGGTGGCAATCAGAGAGCCAGATCGGTGGCGGCGGATCTGTATATGTGCACCGCCCGAGCCGAAATTGCCGCTGCCGTTCGCCCTGTGCGGTGGCAATCAGAGAGCCAGATCGGTGGCGGCGGATCTGTATATGTGCACCGCCCGAGCCGAAATTGCCGCTGCCGTTCGCCACTGCGAAATTATCTGCCAGTTCTTTCTGAGCCATGAGCGAGACGACCGATGGAAGTCCTCCGTCTGCTAAAAAAAAAATTCTGTGATAGCGCATACATGTGTTGCTCGATTTATTTGCCTCAATCTATCGAAAAGGTGAAACAGCTTATTTGCTGCGCTCAAATTTCGCATTAGGAAGTAACGTAATCGTCGGTAATTTTTTTGACCCTGGGAGATCTCATAAAACAACGTCGATATGGACAAATCACACGTCTTTCTAGCGCAAAAAAGGGACACTGGATACTCCAGCAAGCTGCACTCAAACCTTTCGACCTCCCTGTCATCACCCCTCCCTCCCCACTTCCAAATAACCTCCGAATCACCCCCATGCCAAAACACGCTGAAGCCGATACCAACCCAGGGAAACGTTCTGCTTGCGCTACCAGTTATGTTCATCCTATTGATTCGATAATCGTCTACACAGACGCATCACGAACTCACGTCGGAGCATCTGCTTATTCATATTCGAGTGAACACCAGGCAGAAACATGCACCCTTCGTCCTTACACTGATCCCTCTCCTACAGTTACCCAGAAACCCGGCAATCACCAGTATTCAGGACGTCTGCCTAGCACTCCCTAACCTCTCGGGCTACACCACATACACCGTTTAAATACAGGCTATACGCGCAATTCATGGGGGTCGGATTCCTGAACAACTACGTGATGGTCTGCAAGATACTGACACCAAACTATATACGTCCCTACACTGAGGTGGATTCCAGGTCACGCTGGAACCACAGGCTGTGAGTGGTGCATCGCCTCGCCCGCGAGCTTCAACAGCGAGCGCCTGGGATTCCATGGCCTTATCCGCCCATGTGGGACACTACTCACCGCTACAAAAAGGAAAGAAATCTTCGCTATGACAAGATTAGAGAAAATCTTCGCGCAATTCCTGCTCCGGAGAAATCTCTCGCCACCACGCAACTGCGCATTCTTCGACGCATACACCTAAGTACACTCCTTACTACTTCCCGTTCTTTTCTCTGACGTATACGACACTCCCCCGCATGTCCGAATTGACCCGAACCTTTTGCTAATTTAGTACATTTCCTCCTGCCTGGTGGACATTCAGTCCTCTCCTTTTCCATGCCCTTCTCCCCCGACGAGGCAGGCTTGGCTAGCCTCGGACCAGCTGACGCACCAGTTGGCCTTGGTGACCTTGGCCCAGGATGTCCTCGACGCTTTATATTGCGTAGCAACGAAGTTTTCTCTCTCTCTTCTCCTTCTTTCCTCCAGTCTTGCCTGAACTTAATCTTGTAACTTTTCTTTAGCAAATAACGACTCAAACGTTCGTCTTACATTACCGTATTAAGGCAACTGATTGTCGCTCGGCTTTAGAAGTTTCATAAAGGTTTCATCACGTCCGGGTCACCACTGTTGAGGTATTAGCGGAGGTCGCAGCGGAGCACCAGACAGAGACGACCAGCGTGGCAGGCCTCTAGTTCCGAACTGCCCGTGCCGGGCGTGCGCCACGAGCTCGCGCTGTCCGTCCATATTTTCCTCTAGCGCGCGCTGTAACGCCGATCTCAGCGCCGGCGCTTTATAGCGTCGCCGGGCGCTACAGGTTCAGTCGTGCTCGAACACAAAAACTTGAAAAGTGGTCGAAAAACACTTTTAGCGCACGCTTGCAATAGTACATAGGGGATGAAAATTGATGCAGACAGCACATAAGCAGGCAGGTCAGTGATTTCGCAAGCATGTTCCGAGCAGTGTCAAAATAGAGCTTTGTAAAGACGATAAGTGCACTCACCGTGCTGGTCAAGTCCCTTCGGTTCCACGTCGAAAGGTTTGGCGTGTCTGCGTCAAGCTCAGGAAAGGCAGGTTGCGGTGTTCACTCGGAGGTTCCTCGTTCGTTTCACGAGTACCAGGCTTTTAATTCGATAGTACGTATTTGAGTTGTGCACCAAAACTCCGGCAATGTCCGGTGTTGCAAAATTTGCTGATTGGTCGAACGATGTCACGTGATTTCGTGACATCATCACAACCTGCCCTAATGGGCCACCCTGATTGGTCAAGAGAGAGAGACGTCACGTGACCTTGTCTCGTCACACAACAACGCACCCATCAGGTTGTGAGCAATTTAGTTTCTAGGTAGAAACCTAAATGGAGAATTAAAATCAAAATCTGTAAAAAGTAATATATGCAAATGTCGGAACCGTCAGAGCATAGCGGAAGCACTGAAGCTAGCAGTCCGAATATAGACGTTGACGGATCGACAATTGCAAAAACTAACGCAAACACAAATGGAGCTTGCAACAGAATCTGCTACAAATGTGAAATCTAAATGATATCGCCTTTACACTCTTCAGGTGACTTAAGCGCCCCCATAGTTTTATTATATACCTTATACTGCCGCTTGGAGCTGGAGGCCAGCTCACTGCACAGCCAAGCAGAAAGGAAAGCTGCTACCAATCAGCTTATGCTTGGATGAGTTAGACAGTAAAAAAATTGTAACAATTTAGAAATGCTGCGTTTGTTACCTCTGCCGGGCCCACCCTCCTGTCTCTTTTCTAGGCGTCATGGTATTTCGCAGTTTACTCGGAAATATTATGGCGATGTAAAGGCAATCAAACAAACAGTCTTTATACACCTGTACACTCCTACGTACGGCTTGTGCCCGTCAGGAGTCCCTTACCACCTGCCCAATTTTAACAAGGCGCAAATGCAGACAAACAGGAAAATAAAAATTTATAAAAATAAAAACTACGCTGCCACCCGATCTCCCACCATGCGCCACGCTTCCTGGTGTTTTTGTGGCAGGAGGCAACACTGAAACCTCTTCCATGGGGTTGTCGCCGCTAATCCTTTGAAGTGACCTTGTTTGTCACTTGACCTTAACCTTGAAGGTCATTTAACTTTGACCTTGTTGGTCTCTTGGCCTTGACCTTGAAGTCAGTCGCATAAATTGCTGACTGTCAAATTTATTTACTGATTTCTGCAGTTTTCAGTATCGTAAACATAGGTTGTTCTGAGCAGGCATAAAGAAACGGAATTTCATTAAGGTTATGATTATAATCGTCTCCTGTCTGGTACTCTATTATTACTCGCAGCAGTACAATGTGCAATGGGCCAGGAGGATCTTCGAAATTGGACATCAGAAATGACGTGGCAACATTAAAAAAAAAGCATTACATTAGAATCTTCAAAAAACCTCTGGCTTGCTTGAAATCAGATGTGTTGTTTACAATTCGCACATAAACAATCCAGCTTGACTGGTGGGCTCGCCCTGTTCTGGCAAGTATCATCACATCCCGGAGCAGAGAATGATGTGAATGGGCTAAGAAAGCGGCAGCGCCTCCAGCTGCGGTTTATCAGCCTTTCCGGGAAGCTAGAGAGGATACGCACCCACTTGAGCGCTTCCTTGACAAACTGGTCGTGTCCCGCAAATTAGGCACGCGTCTATCACCGCACCGGTCGCAAACCGGGAAGGCATTTCGACCTTGAACCACCAATGACGCCTGCGCACAATCTACGTGCCGTGGTTATGACGGTGAAAATGGCTTTGTTTTTTTTTACTTTCGGATAAAGAAAACCGGGGCAGTTTGAGGGACCGTGTGATTTGTAAGTGGTCCGCTCCTCATGATTGGCGCTGGAACGAATACTACATTTTACATTTTCTTGTTTATTTTTTGACTTCATTGATTGATTCTCCATGTTGACTCTCCAAGCTAGCCCATATCCCCCCGCCTCGCTGGCTTTTCTCTTTCTTATTTTAGCCCACTGCAGTTTTTCCTCAGTATGACACTTATAAATTTCAGTGCCATCTTGGTCGACTGTTTAGGCTTATCGAAACAACCATGACTGATGCGAATTACTTTTTTTTTGCGCCTTGCTAGTAAGCGCCGACACGTTAGCTCACCAAGTACAGTTCGTGTAATTAATTCTTCAACAAATAATCCCACTCAGTTCCGTGCTCCATCCAGCACGTACATTTGAAAATCGGATCCTCATTCCTGGTATTGTTTAACTTCACAAGGAAAATGAAAGAAGCACACATAGCTAGGGACAAAAGCAACAGAAAACGTAAAGGAAAATCGACTCCAGGAACTATCTTTGTGTTAAGGTCAGATACAACTCAAGAACGGACCTGGAAGCTGCTTCTCTTGGAAGCCTTCCCACCAACAGCATCGACGTATCATTCTCACGTCTCGGCCAACCAAACTGCACCTGCTAGCGTTGCATTGCACACGGCTGGCATCCAGATGTCATGCGACTCACTACGACGTGCAGATAATAGACAAGTGAAATTGATTCGCGGAACTTTTTCTGGAGCAGATTCATCGTTTCATTTTTGAGTTGAATATGTGTATAATATTTATTTATTTATTTATTTATTTATTTGAACTTCCGAATTTAACGCTCTTACTTCATTGCGTAGGAAAGCTCTCGAATGGTTCAACTTTTTCCAAAGGCGGCGGCACCGCGCAGTGCAGCGGCCGCCCGAGTTCAGGATGAAGCTAGTCCGATAACGAATATTGATGGAGTGTTCGCACGCGCTGTTGCAATATGCTTTCCCTTGTTCTTTTTAAATTTTTATGAGCGACAATCTTGTGAAATGGTTCTGAAGTTTGCCCTGAGCAGTGGCGCTTTTGAAGTTAGTGAGAAGACTGTTTTGCAACATGTGATTCAGTAAAAAAGAAGAAACAATGAAAGTAAGTTAGCAGCCAAAGTAAGACAGAACTTTGCACCGAACCAGGTCGGAACAGTTCCTCCAATTCCTTCCGGTTCAGGTTCAGTTCTAAAATGGCTTAAAAAGTTCCGTTCCAGATTTCGGCTCCGGTTTGACACCCCGGCGCTGTTAACACAAGCATGGTAATGCTTTTCGATAAGCAAGGCCAACAAGCCTACAACTCAGGGCTTTTGTCGGCGCGCTTCTAAACTTTGAGAATTATTTTCGGCGATAAACACCGGGCAACTAGACGAAAAACACCGGTTTTCCAGAAATAAATGAATGCCGAAAAACGTCCGCCGATTTTTCTCAGAAAGCAAACGCCGGAAAGACCGCGTCCAAGGCCTATTAAGGCACCGAAACAGATACCAAATATATGCCTCGGTATAACTTAACATTGGTGGCTCACTTCTTTTCCTCGTGTGTAGACCACATCCGAAAGACACGTGTAGTCTAATTATGTTCGCTCGCCACACTCTAACCGGAGAACCCTTTGCGAGAGCTCGTACGTGTGTCAGTGAAGACTACATTTACACATTGATGCCTAGCAAACGTGCACCTAAAGCGGCGTATGTTGCATTTTTTTTTTTCAATTACAGGTTCATCATTTTGCAATAGACTAGGTACCATGATTCGAAATGGCACTCCTTCGGCAAGGTTCCTGGTACAGAATCATCCTAGCGAACAATCGTGTTCAGCTGCTACGATAAGATGTGCAATAAAGATAAGTCTACTCATATGCAATCAGAGGAAAAGCCTACCAAAACAAGTGGAAAGCTTTAAACATGCAGCTTGGCTCTGCCGGACAACCAGATAAAAGTGCGTAAGCATCGCTGGAGCACTGAAAAACGTGAAGGCAGGAATACTGGGCATTATGTGCCGAATAACATCGTAATGATTTCAACCTGAGTACTAAGAGACATGACACTGAATTGTTGAATATGTACGGCACAAATAAATCGAGGGCATGAATACAGAATTGCGTGTCCAAGGTCGTCAGAAGAAACCGATCAGGAGGAAGTAAGCGAGCGGACACGCACAGAGAGAGACATAACTAGGTAGCCCGGGAAAGAGTTGTGAACGTAGCAGTACACATAATTTGTCAAGCGACATTTCACAACTGGACGTTGTGAAAAAGGTTGACAACCAATATTTCCAACATTTTCTATGATATTCAAATAAATTCATTCATTATACCTTGAGCAGATTTGCGCACTGTACGTTTTGTTTTGCCATGAAAAGTAGCCGAATAAAATGGCGTGAATACATCGCCGCTGGCAGGAGCTGTATCGGAAACTGGTGTTCTCCTGTAGGAAAGGGTATTTCATACTTTCATTGTACCGTACCATTATTTAATTTCATTCGTGAGTAAAAAAGGTTTCAGTCCGGCAGTCACAGCTTATCCAGTACTTCCTGTACCTGTGCTTTGCTATAGGAGCCCGCCTCTGAAACTTGCTTTAACTCAGAAACAGCAAACATATTGGCGCGTAACTGGTTTCGTATGGCAAGTGTTCTTCTATTAAAAACAAATAGGTCATAGCCGATGCAACCGCGCCTAATGACCTTTACGCACAGAACCTGTATGGATGAGTTTATTGACGTTCCTACATGTAGAGTCTTGGTCAAAAGTAATCAGGCTGCATAGTTCGCTTCTCATTTGTACAGTAGAGCCTTTACGGCTTTCGCTGAGGTCGAAAAGTTCTTTGAAGGTGAGGAGAGGGGTTCTCCTTAGCATACAGAGATTTAGAGCTTGAGGGCTGGCATAAGAGCTTAAATATACAACGGAGAAGCAAAACCATGCAGCCTGGTTACTTTTGACAAAGACTATATGTTCCTATGTTCTAAGCTATAAAAATTTGATTTCTGGGATTTCTGCGCCGCCAGTGTTCTGGACTTCTTTTGATCATGTCTGCTGCTGATGCGTTACCATTGCCATCATTACCTTAAAAACCAGAGCTTCAGGAAGGTTGGCCATGTCTTCCCTGATATCTGAATGCATACCTATGCCGGCTGTCAGAGCATGTTTAATGTACTCTGCACTGCTTCCTGAGGCTGCACAAATATTATTTTCTTAGTGCTTAGTTCTATTTCGGTATGATCTTAAAAAGAATGGCACTGCCCTTGAGTTATCATACAGCTTTTCCTTTCTGATTCCCGTTTTTCAGCTCTGAATTCACCCTTGCGAAGCCTGCAAGCCCACCTTGGTGCGGTTGCAAACATATCGGAAGCGCAGGCCTGCTGTCACTGTGCAGAACTAAGTCGTATACTTCAGATCAGTGATGTGTAGCTTGGCCTTTTTGCAGCTACGCTGTGGTATTTCTATTTTCATATTTATAATAGACTATAAACCATGAGAAGAAGAAATCAGTATGCACTGTCGCACTTCTGTGAAATGCTGAAACGCTGCAGTTACAACTGATCTCATACACTGGAAATTATTGGGAAAGTTATTCTTTTCTGATGTCTATTTGGATTCGTATCACGCACACACACGCGGAGCTAGTTATTTATAACCAGTACAAAATATTTTTGTGCCCCCCGATCGTTTCTATTTCAGAAATCAATTTCAATTTCCCGGTTGCAGTTGCGGACGATTGCTATGAATAGGTACTGCTAACCTAGCTTGATCTAGTCAGTGTCCTTGGTCTCGAGAATTCGCGATAAGAATCGCGTTGTCGTTCTGAACTCGTTATCGCACGCTTGGGGACAGCGTAAATTTCGAAGGCGGCACTCCAGTTATTAGGGGGCAAAAATCCCGGACCACTGTGAGAACGGTTGCATATGGGCTGCTCATAGCTGTCGATCGATCTAGATGTCGTTGGCGATCGCATTGTGATGCCTTCTATCACTTCCGGGAATAGAAAGAGCAGAGATGTTTTGTTTCTAAGGACTCTGTTTGAGATGTTAAAGTTTGCCTACCGTGAATTTTGCCGTAAAGTTTGTTGCAGTGAATTCATTCGCGGACGCCAGGGTCAGCCGCGCCGAGATCTATGGCCATCGCAGCCGTTCGCCGTTCCATCTTCGCCGAAAACTCTTACAGCTAAACAACATTGATGCAGCGGGTGTCACGACTGCGCCGCAAGGAATGCTGCTTGTTTATACCGCAAGATATCTGCGTGTTTTACTACGACGCATGCCGCCGCACGTCATTAGACAAGCGGCAGTGCCGGGCGCACCAGTCAAAACGTTGGAATCATGCAGCTCGGTGGCAAGCAGCTAACTGATGGTGCAACACGTCTTCCGCCACCTGGCCGCACGCGCACGTGCGCAGCGTCACAAGGACGCATCCGCATACGCCACGAAAACGATCATACGGCGGCCTTTAGACGCTTTGCCTATAGAGGGCACTCGCGGACGCATTGATTTACCTTGTAATCAAGTCGGAACGCGGTTGGGCGGCGCTTAAATGCATTTCCAGTGCGGCCTTTTGCTGCGATAGTGGTGCCAGGCTCACTCGGCGAAAATGCCGCCACCCTCGACTCACCTCCCCTCTTCAGAAGCTCCATCCGACTCCGCCCTCCACAAAACTTTTGACACAAGTGTGAAGTATCAGTGACGAGCAAGAGCAGCAAAGTAATAATCGACGGTAAATCCAACTGCTATCGAAGCTTTTTGGCACCAGATTTCATAATCGTCCTGTCAGTTTTTTTTTTTTCTCGAAGGGGGGGGGGGGGGGTGTAACGGTGGCTGGGAAACGCTCTTCGGTGTCGTGCACGCTGGCTGGAAGCGCACGTTTTTCGACCGCAGAGGCAAGAGAATTTAAGGCGCCTTCTCGTTCGTTTTAAGCGAGTGGGTGCGACCACGGTTGTCCGTTTTTTCTGAGACAGAACGTTATAGCCCTGACAACATACTTTGATAGTAGCTTCAGCCTCGTTCGTAATAAGCGAGCGTTCGGTATAATTGCGGCCTTATAACTGCTTTCCACTGTGCTATGAAATACACAAAAAGTAAACTCGCGATTACTGACCTGAAAAACGCGGGTTTCATCCCGGCCCCAGCAGCCACATTTCGATGGAGGTTAAAATCACAGACCCGTGTACTGTGCGATGTGAGTGCACGTTAAAGAACCCCAGGTGGCATAAATTATCCGGAGTCATCCACTGCGGCGTCTTTCATAGCCTGAGTCGCTTTGGGACGCTAAGCCCCCAAAAGCCATAAGCAGCCCGGCTCCTGTATCATTCCAGACAAAGCTGCGTGCCAAAACCGTACGTGCCAGAGATATGCACGCTGAAATATGTGACTTCGATGCTGGTTTTTCTCTCTCATCACTTATCAATGAGGTGCCATTAGAAGATAGAGTGAAGGCGGAAATGGCGAGCGCCGTTTGTCAGCATCCAGTGATAGGTGGCAACCCACCCAACGGGCTACGAACGAAATTAGTGTACTACCTATATACGAACTTACTTCTTATACCTCGGATATGACGAACCTCAGTATGCCACCTCGGATACAACGGCCCTTCGTGTGCCAACTTCGAATATAACGAGCTTTAGTGTGTTAACCTCGGATATACCGAACGTAAGTATGTCACCTCGGATATAACAAACTTCTGTGTCTAGACCTCTGACGTAACGAAGTTAGCACGTTGACCTCGGATATAACAAACCTGAGTGCACCGCCTCGGATATAATCACTATAGTGTGTCAACTCCGGATACAACAAACGTTTGGCTGCTAACGTATTCAAACAATCCACTTAAGATCGCCTAAGAGTTTTTTGCTAAGACGAGCGGAAAACGCTGCTTTGGCGCTTACCTGTGATATATAGTCCGGAACATCCTCAAGTTTCTCGAAAGTCGTTTCATTTGGGCTAACAATATAGACGAGGCGGCCAACCCCCTTCACTGTTTCGCGCACCACCTCCATTGCGTCGTCGTGCTCCTACTGCCGTGCTTTGCCGAAGCGCCGCTTCTTTTTATATCGCCAGCGGACTACGCTTGGGAGCGCTGCCAATCGCCAAGGGCGTCTTCCGTCTTTTCCGCCAGTCGTAGCAATCTCGCAACTGGCTGGCATTGGCCTTACGGGAAACAGCGACGTGATGCGGCCACAAGCGTAGAAACAGCCCGCTGGATTGCAGAAAGTTGCTAAAGGCGCACAAAACTGTTGCGGTAAGTTAATACGCTTGTTTACACAGGTGACTAACTATAACCGGATACAACTCAAGAATGAAGCAGCCAATACCCATCAAAGGAGGCCCTCCAGCCAACTGCATCGACCTAAATTCATGACGTCGCGATTAATGCGTTCTTAATCCCTTGTAAAGCTAGACGCTAGCCCGACACGCGATTAACGAGAGATAAACCGCAGCGTCATAAATATTGGTCGACGCTATTGGCGTGAGCGAGCGCTTTGATGTGTTTTTGCCGCTTAGTTCTCGAATTACGTAATCCCAAAGCATCACCGAGTGCTGCTGCGTGCGTGCGTGCGTGCGTGCGTGCGTGCGTGTGCGTGTGCGGGTGTGTTTGCGCGCGCGCACACACACAGAGCGCGCGTACGTGTGTGCGTGCGCGTGTGCGCCTTCGCGAGGGGGTGCGTGTGTGTGGGCGTGTGGCGCGTGCGCGCGTGCATGCGTGCGTGAGTGTGGGGAGGGAGGGATAGGTTGGATGATGCATGGGATGGACGGACGGACGGACGGACGGACGGACGGATGCACGGATGCTGGGATCCGATGTGCCCAGCTTGTCCCATAAATCTTGAATAACACTGTCGTAGGCTCTCTTGACATCCACAATTTTTTTTTTTGTAATTAAATGACTAGCCATGTGGCATAAAAAGAGGCTGTCGATAAGCTAAGGTAGATCGCGGAGGATGTTCTCTTCCAGAAACCTGAGCAGGCTCCTGCTCTTAGCGTTGTCGGTTAGGCAAGGGAAAGGTGTTCCTCCTTGGTGTCCGGAAGTCCAACTTCCAGTAATCGTCGTCGTCTTGGGTCCTGCTTTCCTGGGCACATCCACAAAAGGTGGCGAAGATCCACCTTAGCGTCCAGCGTGGGTAATTTAGGACACCTGCTGGGCACTGCATGTTCCTGAGAGCCCCATCGACGCGTCAACGACGGGGGAAAAGGCCGTCCAAGCCCTTATCCTTTAAGGGATATCTTCTCTAATCTTGTTAAGGGATGAGGGAGGAGGTAAGTGCACAGGGGAATTAGGACACGTGTACTTCTCCTTATAGAGGACGACAAGATGGGGAAAGCGTAAAGGGGATAAAGAAATTGCTGACGATCACGTTACTTCTTAATCCGATATTATGGCAACAAAACAGGTGTATACTACGTGGACGCCTCCGGCCCTCACCACGGGGGATGGTACACGGCCGCGGTAGTTCACAACAGCAACACGGTTAACGGCCTCACTTTCAGAGCCCGCAGTGCAACGCAAGCAGAAGAGGTCGCGATTGCTCTCGGGGTCTCACATTCCAATTCAAAATACATAATCACCGACTCGCGAGGGGCCTGTCGGAACGTCGAACAAGGCTGCACTCCCTTCCTAGCCTATCGAATATACCAAAATTGCGTACGGGATACGGACCCCGCACACCGTTACCTTATATGGGCCCCTGCTCATCAGGGGTTGGCAGGAAACGAGGCAGCAGACGCAGCCGCCCGCGCGCTCTCTCACCGGGCTGTTTTCTCCTCCCCACCTGATCCGGAACCCGATTTTAATCCGGTCTATACGTTCAAAGATATCACAACCTACTATCAAGATAGCCATCGCCTTTACCCTATCCCATGTAAAGGCCTCAAGAAGGCGGATGAGCGGCTCCTTCTCCGCCTCTTCACCAATATATTGCTGTGCACGGCAGCCCTAACACATTTCGACCCCTCTTTAGCGGCAACTGCCCGCACTGTAGTGCGGTGTCTTCGGACACATATCACATGGTGTGGGCCTGCCCCTCCAACCCGGCCATTTTCCCCATCCCCAACCCAACCCGGGAGGACTGGTAGGCGACCCTGCTCGGCTGCCACGACTTACAGGCCCAACAAGCCTTATGGCGCATTCGGTTGGCGGGACGAGAGCAGAGGCGCCGAGCAGTGCGGAGCAGTACAGTAGCACGCCGAGCAAGGGGGTGACTGCCCTCCCACGGGAACGCTCTCCGAAAGTCGAGAGCAGTGCGCCACGACCACGTGACCGCACTTCTCTTCCCAGCATTCTCCGCCTGCCCGCAGTGGCGGCAGTTGCAAGCCGAGGAGGCCAGCGCGCTGTGAAAAACCACGTGTTTTGGACATACGCGATTGTGGCTTGCATGCCCTTGTTCCCGCAGCACCACGAATTGCCTCCTTTAGCCCTTTTGACGCTAGCAGCGATTCTCAGACATGGATACGGGAGAGGTCCAACGGATTTTGTTGTCTCTGATTCAGGATAACACTTCACCGCTGGCAGAAGGTTAGTTTGTGCGTGTTGATCTATTCTTAAATGCTGCATGTGACGGAACAGTAGCCTGAGCAACGCGAGTAATTCCATGCATCCAGAGCGCTCACAATACTTTAGCATATTCGCACGACTAGTATTGAAATGCTTCAGTAACAAATTCCTAATCGCATTACCTGTGCGAGCCAAATGCGCGCTCTCTTAACCGCACCTCCGCTCCCCCGATATTAGAACTGCGCGCATGTGAAGTGCTACGAGTTGCGACGCCCATGTGCTTTTATCTACCACGAAGCGCTGGACGGGAAAGTTGGGTTCGGTAATTTCTTAACTGAGCAGTCATTGACTGTTCCAAGGACTGGTACAGAAATTACACGAAAAATCGGAAATAAAACCTAAATTATAGTTCAAATGTTTGCTCTTGGGACATAAAAAAACTCTGCCTCTCCCGTAACCGAGAGTAGAGTAAGCATGAAATGTTTACGGGCATAATGCGAAGCGCGCGCGGACACGACGAGACGCAGGTCTGACAAGAATGTATATGCAGCGCGTTCGAAACTGTCCGAAGTGCGTAGAGGCGAAAGCGTTTTCAGCACCACTTTGCGTATGTGACACTGGTGATGTTACGTCACACATAATTCATGACGAAGTAATGACAAATTACTGATTAGTGTGTAATGACTGACTAATTACTAAATACTAATAAACTGCTAATTAATAACGCTTAAGCTTCGCCTTTAGGAGTGGAACGCAACAGCGTGTTGTAGCGCTGCCAGGCAGTCCGCGGAACGCCGCCACCCGTTCGGCGTGATGCCTCGTCCTTTGAACGCGACGCTTTTTGAGGAAAGGAAATTACGCAGTAATTCTCTGCCATCTAGGTGGACACCCGAGCCGCACCTAACAGGAAGGTAGGAACGCCACCACCCGTTCGGCGCGATGCCTTGCCCTTTGAACGCAACGTTTTTTGAGGACAGGAAATGGAGCAGTAATTCTGTCATCGCGATGAACACCCGAACCGCACCGTGTCGCCAACAAGAGAGAAGGAAAAAAAAATAGCGCGGATATTTATGCCATGTGACTTCCTCTACACTCGCTTTACAAGAGAGAGCAGCCGGGACTGCTCCCGACTGCTCTCAGCGCAGGGAAAGCCCCCCTCCTCTACCATTGGAAGAAAGTGATTCTACTCCTGCTCTCCCACTGGAGGGCGTCCGCTTGTCTGAGAGCACTTTTGAAGTGCTCTCTAGTGCTCCTGCTCTCCCACTCGAATTCGCCATTAGTCGGGCGCGCCTGGGCGGCGGCTACCGCCACTGGGGTCCCAAACTAGTGTTTGTAAGGATCGTTCCCTTACGGGCTGATCCAAACACCTCCTGTCCCTTCTGAATAAATGTTTTCACCACCACCACCACCCACTGACCCAGGGAGCCAGTTATGCGCACTACCTTTACTTAAAAAAATCGGAATGTAAAACGTTCTCAACACCAATGAACAGAACGAACGCCGACGGCCTATGGCTTCAGCGCCGCGTTTCTGGCACAACGTTGTCAATGCCAACGCATGCAGCGCACATCTGTCACTACGGTCACGGAGCTTAAAGCACGATTGAGGTGTCCACTGTTCCAAGAGGGCAGTTGTGCGCCTTCCCTCTGGTTCAGGTGTCCACCGAGATGTGTGAGACAGATACTGCGCCATTTCCTTTCCTCAAAAACCAATTGACCAATTTTACCCTCTGCTTTCCAAGCTCCCGCTCCATTGGTTTCGCAGCGCGACTAAGGTGTCCACTGCTTGTTACAACGAACGGTGACGGCCACGGCGACGGCGATGCCGCGAAACGCAGAAATAGGCGCCAAAGAGCTGCGCTCTAAAAGAAGGCGAGTGAGGAAGGCATTCGTATTTGGGGCTTGGTGTGTAAGGACGTCTGCTTTCCTCTGGTCCACATTCTGAGCATCTTGCGCCCAGTGTATCTGCATGCGTTTCCTTATTTTCATATTGAGAGCATGTATCTCCTGAGTGATGCTTGGTGGATGGATGGAAACAACTTTATTACACACACAAAAAAAAATCTTCCAGGGTGGTCCCCTACTGGTCCAGGAGTCCACGGGCTTGTGCTTCACGTAAAGCCCGATCCACCAGCCATTTCTGGCCGGCGGGCTGAGCGGTCCGCAAAGCAGCCTCCCAGGAAGAATGAGTGGGATTTGGGAAGGACATTCCCAAAGGTAGAGGAAAAGTGTGGATCTGGGCACGCCACAGGTGTTACAATCAGGAGGAAAGGTGAGGTGGAAGCATGAGAGACGGTGGAGTGAAATAAAGCAGCCTGTCTGTAATTGTCGCCATGTGGCGCTGGATAAGAGAAGCCCACATCTACACGAACTTTTTATCGGCTATTAAACAACTCAAATAAGTGATGAAGACACTAAGTATCAAATTTCGGTTATGTTTTTGTCAACCAGACAAAAACATAACCGAAATTTGATGCTTAGTGTCTTCGTCACTTTCTCATAGCCAAATTGAACAAGAGTGGTGACAGTACCACCCCTTGCGGAGTTCCCCTCGGGCCTAGAGTGATGGGATCTGATTTTATTCCACCGAAGTTTATAGTGGCTTGCCTGGCTGATAAGAAGCTTTTGATATAGTTGTAGGTTCTTGCGCCACAGTTGGTATCGGCGAGGCTTTGCAGGATGTTTTTATGTAGAACGTTATCGAACGCTCCTTTCAAATCAAGTGCCAGGATGGCCCTTGTCTGTGATTTGGGAGGTGTCTCAAGGAGGTCTTTGTGCAGGTACAAAAGGGCGTCCTGTGTCGATAGGTGAGGGCGAAAGCCGAATTGAGTATTAGGTAGGAGGTTGTTTTCTTCTAAGTATCTACTCAGTCTCGTGTTGATGACCCTCTCTATGAGCTTCCCCAAACACGAGGTCAGCGATATCGGTCTTAGATTATCCAGTTTAAGGGGTTTGTTCGGCTTCGGAATGAACCGAACCTCGGCTGTCTCCGTGATCGAAGCGCGCTTACGCCGCTTCGCTTCGATGCGCGGCCGCGACGGATGCGCTGGCGCTCCGCAGAGCGCGGCCACACTGAGCCGTGTTCGCACATATTTTGAACAACGCCGTACATAATGCCCGCCTCGCCGTAAAATCCAGCTCAAAAGGCCGTACCGACGTATATCTCGCAGTTTTTCAAATAAAAACTGTAAAGGTTAAAAAAATTCCCCTGTACAGGCTTTTTTATATGTATTGTCAGGACCCAAGCAACCGTGCGGGAAGGCTTAGGGGAGAACCCAAATTCGAGGTCTGTATTTAAACACCGAGCCGGGTCTAGCCCGAGCGCTCCTCACGCGTCAACCGCCGCTTCTTCGTCGTTCCGGCTAAGCGCGGCGGCCGCACGGCTCTAGGCACGTGGCATTATTCCCCCGGCGAAAGGAAAGCGTGATCTCGATTCGAAACGAGCTATATATATGTACAAGTAAAGAAGTAAAAAGAAAGAGATAGAAAAATAGGGGCGAGCTGAAATATGCAATCCGTGCTAGTTCGGAGGCGGAGACGTATAATTCTGCACTTGCGGGTAGGTGTTACCTGTCCAACGTTGTGGACAAAATTTTTGAAAATTAAAAAACTGTACGATACTGGTATAGAAATATTGGCGGTAATGGTTCTGTCTTCCAACATCTAGCAAAATCCTTATTTTATAGTAATTCCATCGCTCGCATCTAGTGGTTAAGGCTGCCAAAGAAAATCAATGAAAAATGCTTTTTACGACAGAAAAAAAAGTTAATAGCAAAAATGCAAGACTCCCGACGGGAGATCTGCGGATATATTGATTTTTATAGCGAAAGCTTACAATATATGAAAAAAAAAAACTGCGCTCATAAACTTTTCGCTGTCCTGAAATACTTTTGTCCACAATTGTTGGGCATGAACACGGCGTGAATAGCCCTTACTCAGACGAAAGTCTGAGCAAGGGTATGCGTGTAAGGAAAGTCTGAGTAAACCTGGTCGTCCAGTTCGTAGTGCACTTGTCTTTTAAGAAAGTAGAAAGTATTTATTTAGCATAAAACATTAAATACAAACACACAACTTCAGGCACCCAACAAAATTGGTTTAAGGGTCCCGACCGCTATAAGCTATTATATATGACGTAGACGACAGCAAAAAATAAGGCAACTATATAGCAATAAGCATGTTACAGCAGCAGGCACTGGATACTAGTGAAAACATCAAATAAACATGTTATAATTAGAAAAAAACACACAAACCAAAGCACTAAAGAATGTACACTAGGTTGAACTTAGTAGAAAATTTTTTAATTGTTTTTGAAAGGCCGGAGGTTATAGTGCCAGAGGTTATAGTGCCGGGCATCGGCGGATTGCTGCTGTTTAATATGCAAGCAGGCCACCTGGCGGGCTTGCTCTGCTTGTTCCACGAAATGGCCTGAGTTTCGTGGGAGCGCTTCCTCCCGACACGGGAGCATCGCGTCCAACATCATGCGGAACTCCCTGCCATAGGCGAGACGGAACGGCCGGGTAAAGTGGCTGGTTTCCTGAGTCGCGGTACTGTACGCGAAAGTGACGTACGGCAGGATCCTGTCCCACGTTTTATGCCAACATCGACGTACATCGAAATCATCTCCGGCAACGTTTTGCGTAGCCGTTCCATTATAGGCCATTTATTTGCGAATGACACGCTGTTGTTCGATGATCTGCATGGCTAACAGTCAAGGTGTCCTGTAGGAGCTGAGCTGCAAACGATGTTCATGGCCATCAATTTTGCAATATATCTAGCAGAACTTTTTGCTGGGCTAGTTGGTCCATTCTGATATTGGTGAAAACAGCGCCACTTCCTCGTTTCGCCTTCGGGCTTCTTCTTTCGCGCTGTTTTCACCAATATTGCAATATATCCTTGCCGCCTGAAATATATTACAAAAAGATTGTCAGTTAATTTAAGTTCATTAATCGTCCAATTAATGATCCATTTAAGCCATCTATATACTGTTCATCTTGAATAAAATTACAGCACCGCCGGGACTCTCGCAGTTTTTAAAATAAAATCTCTAATAGTGAAAAAAATCACCCCGTATGTGCTTTCTTTTATATATGTTGCGACCTTCTTGAAGAAAATGTTCCTGCTCGACCAAGCATGCTTATCGACTGAAAGGCTTGGTAAATAAGTATGGGACATGCGAGTTCCGTGCACTGACACATAACTCACTCGCTTGGTAGGGACGCAGATGAACTTTTAAGCTCTGCGAAACCAGGCGTACTACTCCTCTCATCTATATTAGTTCTTAACAGATGCTTTCGCTTCATTAATGTGAGAATATTCGGTTCGCTCTCATAAAACTTGTAGCTCAAAAGTGGTGTACCGTGTTAGGGATGCAAAATGACAGGTGCAGTGTTGTATCTCGCATGCGGCATCCGAAGGTAGCAACTATGAAAGAACCGAGTAATTTATCAGCGAGTTTTGCAGGTTCATGCTGAAATAAGACAGCGGGAAAAAAAATTCACTCGCCATCACGTCGTCGAAAGTAATTGTAAGCATCAAATGGACTTCAGTAAAGGCATACCGTAACCTATAGAACGGCTCATAGATACTGATAGCCGTGCATGAGTCTTGAGAAGTGTCCCCCATCAGCCAATTTTTATTTTTTTTCTTTAGTTTCTCTCCACGAGCGACAGCGCGCCCGTCTTTCCCAAGCTCAAGTTTGGCCGCGCGGTGGCAGCGCCGTACTTCTCCCCTGGCGGCGAGCTGTAGCCGACTTGGAATGCGCGCTGCAGGCGCTGCCAGTTTGGGAAGTTTGGAAAGCTTGGGAAGTTACTAGAACATTCTGAAACAACGTAGAATCAGCTCTGCCTGGTTGCAATTAATCGAGATAAATCTATGCGTGTCTTGCATCACCAACAAAGCATTAAAGCGGCGTGTTGGACGCTTTGACGAATGGACATAGAAACACTACAAAGATTCACGGCAATACGATTTCTCGTTGCATATATCTTACGTCTCTCAGGTTGGAGGCTAGCTCTCCATAGGTGTCAGAGTGTTTTCAGCTTTTGTAGAATCCACCTCGTTCATTTGGCTGGAAGAGGCCGCCGGGACACAAGACCTCCCGGCCAGCATCTAAAGCGGTGCCTCCTGCCTCCGAGGCCTATAGGGCCGAGCGGGTAGGGGGAATGCATTTGTTGGGCAATAAAAGTTATTTCCCCCTCTTTGTAGAATCAGCGTTCGGAGGCGCGCATTCGTTTCATCTCTCAGTGCGCAACCTGCGTCGATGTCGAACGCTCACGATGACGCGTACATGCTTTCGCCTTCACAGCACGTAAGCAGCCTTAAGTGCCCTCTGAATTTTTGTTTGAAAATCCATCGCGGCTATCGGGCACCATAAATTAGTTTCCGCGCAAGGACCTTAGGGGCTTTCGCTTCCGCAGACATCCTGGCAAGAAGCCCACTACTGAACATGTGCTGACATATGACTCTGCCCGTCTGGCCTTTCCTTCACTTTTGACGACATGCGTCGAAACACGTGCCGACAGAAGCAGAGAAGGGGAATTCGATTGTCTTCATCTTGGGAATGCTGGGGCATAGCTTATTGGTTTACATTTCTGAAGCTTCACATATCTCTGATGAAGACAAATTATTTTTTTCAGAGATTTCCCTTGCCAGCCCCTTTAAGCAGCTATTGTATTTGTGCGCAATTATAATTTTTACTCACCATGGAAGCAGGCAGTTTAGGCACCTTGAGTCTTTGCTGAGGAGTTTTTCATCTATATCTTGAGAAAAAACAGCGCTTGCAGACAAAGGACCAGAACGAGAAGGGCACACAACAGCGCAGTTGTATGTCCTTCTCGTACTGTTCCTTTGTCTGCAAGCGCTGTTTTTTTTTTTTTCACATGATGTACCTCAACCAACTCGCCCAGCAACACACCTTGCTTCATTTGTAATTTTATTTTTATGCAATTTCTGAGACCCCTAGAGATCTTTCGGAACCATTTAACAATTCTCACTCTTCTGTTTGTGTTTCTTTCGACGATGTAGCTGAGAAGGCCTGGTATCCATGCCCACCTACTTCGCTGGAGCTGCCTAGGCACCAAGCTAAAGCTCATGCAGAAGGCTGGAAGACATTCGGAGGCATGCGTGTGAAATACATGTCAAACAGAAAGTGACACGAGTCAAATATACTCTGCCACTCGGCATCCTCCACAGTGGCTCAGATATCAAAAGGGCTCCCTCACTTCGAGTATCTGGGAAAATGCTTCTCATGCAAAGGTTACATCACACATTTATCCATCCCTTGTTCAAATCCTGAGAAGCATGAAAGGGCACTTCACGGCAGTGCCCTTTCATTGGGTGCGCTCCTGATGGCATTGTCTATTTCTAATGCAAGTGCTGCGTTGGGCGAGAGATGTTCTAGAGGCCATTTCCTCGACAGAGCTGTACAATTTCTTTACACATTATGAAGCACTTAAACGGCAGGCTGGTGACACACCTCGCTTTATCACCATATAAAAAGGCCCCTTTCACTTTTCAAGTATTTAGGTCAGGCATAAGTTTCCAGGAAACAGGAAGAGGATAACGGAATACCCAGGACAAGATCCCCTCGCAAAGCCCTCGGCTATTTCCAGTTGAGGAGAACGAACCCTTCGGCGTTTTCTTCTTTTCTTCGGCGTCCGGAAGGCCAGCCCCAACAAGCACCAGTCCAATTTATGACCGCATCAGGTCAGACGAGAGTTTGGCTCTCGTCTGCATGGGCAGAGAGCGGGAAATGATGGAGGACTATGTCCAGGAATTTCAAGATTTTTAAGTTTTATGTGAAGATGTGAAAAAGCGCCTTGTTTGCAAGTACTGTCGACTAAGTATCTCTGAGGACCCT
Source organism: Amblyomma mixtum (assembly GCF_055824585.1). NCBI lineage: Eukaryota > Metazoa > Arthropoda > Arachnida > Ixodida > Ixodidae > Amblyomma > Amblyomma mixtum. The sequence goes on along the minus strand of NC_143017.1, from coordinate 159,556,153 downwards.
CATCACACCAGCAGTCGTCTGGGTGAGCATGTAAAATCTGCTCGACATTCACAACTGAAAAAAGCCTCGGGTTGAGCCAGGTGTGTACTATTCTTGTGAGATAGCCTCATTTCGCTTCCTCTTGCGAGGGACGTGGCTCTTAATATGAAAAAAAATTGTGAAAAAGTCGGTTGTATAAAAATAAAATTTTGGCATGTTTGCATACATTCCATCTTCCCTATTGGAAACGCCGAACTCCAACGCCACATAGAAATTCAAAGCAACGGACGTTTTATGCTTCCGCGCGGCAAGAAACCGATCGAGAATGGCGATACGAAGCCGAAGTCTGCGCGCCGCTATCTCCACTTTCTCGTACTATCCCGGCCATTTCGGGGTCGTTCAAAAGTTCGCTTCCTCTGCCAGGTTTTTACCGCTTTAATAAGGTACAACTCAAGAACGAAGCGGCAGATGTCCCTCAAACGAAGCCCTCTAGCCTATGGCTCGAGCAATTCACATGACATCGGAGGTAAGGGGATTCACCACCGCTTAATCGGATGAACCGTGGTGTCATGAACATTTGTATATGCCATTGGCTGGAGGGCCTTCTTTGAGGGTCATCTGCCGCTTCGTTCTTGAGTTGTACCCAACTATATGGCGCCGCGGACAGCAGTGCCCAACCGGTTCATTCGCGCCATTTCTGAGGCATGTTTTCAGGCAGCCGATTGGCTTGCCTCGACTGTGGGCAAAAGCAGCGTCGCTGTTGGGATTAACGCGCGCCTCCTCTCTTGTTCCTTGGAGGTTCACAATCTCGCCTAAGTTGCGCGGCACTCCCGAGTGAGCGCTTTGTGCCCTTCATGAATTCGCAAACTTTTTTCGTCGCAGCGCTATCTCATCTAAGTTCCTCTACATTTCTTCAACATTTCTTCGATTTCTTACGTCGGGTACTTTATTAAGAACTGGGGAACTAATGCCGAGGAAGGCATGTTTGAAGACTACAACGCGTCTTGCGTGCTGGAAGAGAAAGTGCCGCGCACCCAACCGAAAGTCGCGTGGTATGACGTCGACACGTTCGACCGTGCCGCATGAGGATCCTTCGCTGCGTCAGCTAGTGTCACTCGCCCCATTTCACGATGACACGAACTCGTAAAACACCCTGGCGGAAGTACTTTGTGTAGAATGTGCAGAATGTCCGATGTTCTGAACACTCTCCTGAGCCACTACGAATTATACTATTGTGCCAACCGTGACCGCACCCTCGAGCGCTAAGCTCTGCTTGTAGAACGCCGACGCCGCGATCGCCAGTCGTGCTGTACTCACCGCGAGTTGTGAGGTTGGATGTTAGGCAGCAATCAAATCCGATCCGCCGTAAAACGATCTGCGTGGATGCATCTGTGATGCTTGTACAAGATGCATATTAATATCTTTAAAGCATTTAAGACTCTGTTGTATCTTGATAAGAAGTACTATTGTAGTCATGTTTCCTGTTCGATTGCTTCAGGATCACCAGCTCAGATGACACTTGCCCAGATAGTCACCAGGTTTGCGGAGAAATGCAAGACTGGCGAGAGCATCACTCACGAATTTTGTCATAGTCAGTGCCAAGCTGGTGCGGTGCTGCATCAAGCTGACGGTTCAACGGGCAGCTCTCCCGCATTCACTGCCCTGCCGTAAGAATGCTGTCAGCATCTGATCAACTCAACAGAAGTACTTTCCGGTAGTGTACGCGAAGTAAGTGGAGACTGACCCTGTCACCGATCTTCGGGTATCGGTGTCGATAGATGAAACCCCTGAAATGTCTCGGAGGTCGGCTGTTGCTTTGCTTTTCACGTTTTCCGAGCCGGATTCTACTTTCTAAAAACAAAAGTGCTTGCCGACGTGCGCCTTTTAAAGCAGTGCGATACCACTACCACATACCTTCTACTCCAGAAGGTACTCACGAATTGTGACAACACTCTTCACGAAGTGTCAGCGATAGACTCAGACTCTACATCGTGTATGCAGAAAAAGACTCGCGAACTAGTAATGTTGTCGCGTTGCACTTAAGGTGCCATCTTTCAGTGCTGTGCAAGAGTTCGTCGTTCGTCTACGATCAATGCTTAAAGTCTCCAGAGAGGTACGCCGCGAATTTCACTCGCCTGCACGTCTCTCGGATTCCCAGTTCGAAAGTTGCCATTGTGATTCCCGCGCGCTAGTGCTCTATTTTTTTTTTTTTGAAGAACTCACTGATGGTCTTGCTTACTCGAGAGCAATTAAACAGCTCGTGAACGGCATAGCTAAAGGTGGTGCGCTCGAGAAGGTGCGGGCTGTACTCGCTAACCCCGAACCGATGGCTGTACTTTGTGCGAAGTGTAATTACATGGCTGAGAACGTACGGCCAATCACAGCACTGTAATCCCCGGAGTCTAGGGATGTGTTTGTCCTCCACGTGCACTCAATCACGGTTCTTTCTTCTAGAGTCCACCCTCGCTAATGAATGCTTTCCTGAACAGCAAGCGTTTGGCGCGAAGACCGACATAATCGTTGACACGATGAGCTATGACGTCCGAGAGAAATGTGTGTGTAGCTTCCGCGAACACTCGCTCGAGGTTCAAAGTGGGGAGCCGCTATAAACAGGAACAATCCGACGAGCTTTCATTTCTCGGCGAATGACTTCTGGCATCAAGTGCAGGTTGCGTACACACCCAAGAAGCAGGAACTAATGACAGCATAAAAGGCTTCAGTGGATTGTTTTCGCCTGTAGTGAGCTCTGCTGACCTACCCTCTTTCAAAGAGGTCCTTTAGAATGTTCACTGTATAAAGTTCCATCTGCTGAAGTTTGATTTGGTAGCTTTTGCAGAACGCACAGCAAATAATCGCCAGCCTTGTCAAAAGCTTACCTTGATTTTCTTGCCATCATCGTTTCAAGCACAAACGTAGAGAGTGCGTTTTCTATCCTGCGTTTTTTGAGCCGCAAGGAGCGTGCTCCGAAGGCTGACAAAACTCTCGCAACGTGCATGTCCGTTTTTTATCAGTGAGTTTGAGTACTAATTTTACGTTTCTGAAATCGTAGTATTTCAGTTGTTGTTTTCACTATATAGTGCATTAATTCATTGGGTCGAGTGTTTGATAAGTGTTCAATAAAGATCTGTAATGTCAGGTAGGTTATATTTGCTCCAGTAATCTTACAGTGCCTTTACAACACACGCCCCGATAAACACCAGTTTCTCTCCGGCATTGAAATTAGACACCTAAAAAACATCGAATCAAATGGAAAGAGTGAACCCAATACATAACCTCGAACTTGAAGCAAAATGAATGGCGAAAACACGGAACCCTATTCATAAACTATGAAATCGTCCTCTCTGTAGCTTAGGTAGTTGTGGATGCATATTGGTAAATATTATATAAATTGTACATTACGGTAGTACTCGACGTAACATTCAAATCTGTATGACGCATACTAAAACGCCACGAGAATGAATGCCAATATATCAGTGAAGCATGCTCTAGAACCTCGTGTTCACCCCGCATTGTCTCTGATGGACTTTGGTTTCATAACTTCAGAGTGACTTTTGCTCTCAAGAGAGCTTCATGCCGCTTTATGAAAGCGCTTATCACTTTACTGTCACCCATATATCATATCTCATTTAGATATTTAGATCATTACTTTCAAACCAGTTGCTGTTTGCTCTCTGTTGTTCGGCAAGGATTCACGTGAACTATGTTTTTATGGCGATACTGTGTACGTGGATGTTCATCACTGTTGTGTGGATACTGCTGGCGGAGATTGATATGCATTTTCAACATCGGAAGGGTTATAAGGTTTCGCATGTGAATATGTGTGGTTGCTGTGAAATAGTGATAGGAATGGTTGATACAGACGACTGGCATTAGATGGCGTTGTCATTTTTCAAGAATAAATTCCACTTCGCACTTAGCGTGGACACTGGTGTCATTTATTTATCTACTCTGGTGCTTGATGAGAATCACATTTTTGACAGTGAATGGGTATATAGCAGCATTAGCTATGTTAGTGACCTTATCTTTGTGTGCACGTGGTTAAGTTTTGCATTTGATGTAAGTTCCACTGTACAGCAAGAAATAACAGGTGCTTGTGCTATGCCGCACGGTTCCCATATCTTGTGTATTTTTTTCCCTTTAGCATACCATTATTCTCCACAACACGAACATTGTCATACTAGGTGCTGTTGCCTACACTACGCCATAAGCAAGCGTAAACTAAAGAAGTGAGCATAGTGCAAGAATAAATATGCAAGAGAATCATGCAAGATGCATGCGCCTCCATCATGCGCCTGCATCTGCGCCTGCAGGGCAAAAAATTGCTGGTGGTTTAGCTCCAGTTAAACCTAGTAAGACACGATAGCTTCACATGTTAAGCTTGGTAAATCTCTCTATTCAGCATATTTCATGTTGTAACTTCGTAGCTCGACAAGCTGCTGCGGCGGGGTGTTCGTCGTCTTCCTTCGCGCTGCATATGGCCTGGGGGCGCTACGCGCTCCTCCTTATATTCACAAGTTATGACGTCATCAGCCACGTGGATCACGTCATGTCACGCATGCGATGATGTCACATGTCGCACAACCACTTCTGGCTCGCTTCAGGGTCAAAACTGAAAGCACGGCGACCTTGGCTTTACGTGGCCTAGTGCAGCTATCGCTTCAAAAACCGAACATCAGGCACGGGAGGCGCATTGCGAAGAGTGCGTCTGGCAGCGGATTGGCACATGCGTCTAAACTTGCATTTTTACAGCGCGAAAATGCGACATTAGAAGAGTGACAAATGATTGCATTGTTTATTCAGTGATAGCGCTGGTTGTCCAGTGAGTTATTCGACACATACAACACTATCATGCACAGAACACAAAACAAATTTAAGAAGGTATGAGCTTCATTAAAGAGTATTCATTAAAGAGAAGAGGTATGAGTTTCATTAAAAATAGCTGCTGTGAAAAATGATTCGCCTTCAATCATGTGTCATGAAGCGCGCGAGAAATTGATGCCAGTGTTGGCTTTCTTGTGAAGCTGATGGACCTCGTCCAATCGCACTCCACTTGACAGCTGCTTCGTGTTTCAGAGCCTGTACTGTAGCTGCAAATAGTTTTTTTTTTTTTACAATTAATTGCAAGGCATCAAAGAAAACCTGCACAACTGATTTTTGTGATACAACACAAGGAAGGTATCGCGCATCAGTGCAGTACCATTTCCTAAAAGGTCTGGATGCTGCCATGTATGATGGCAGCTGACAGGGTAATTTGTGGATATTTGTCGCCGCATCGCCGCTTGTCGTCACTAGTCTGATCGCCGATGAAATTGCATATACTTCAGTTGACGATGTCGACGCACATCAACTCTAAATCAAGCGCACCATGACAAAGTGGCGCCTCCTTGCGAGCGAGCGACGGATTCCTTCCAGCGCGCGGTTCTGCTTACCCGCCGCGGTGAATGTGGACTTGTCACCCAGGGGTGCGCCCTTCGCGGACCATATTCGGAATAAAGGCACTTGTGTTACGGTAGCTTTGTGAGCCGGTCGTCACTTCCTAGCGGCCCACGCGAGACAACTTCGGTATTCATTCTTCAACTGCATATATCTGCTGTCCGGCGAGCGGCCGCATCGGCGAACAATGGAGCAACTTGCACTAGTCGCAGTAACGCGCAGACGACGAACCTAGCCGCGTCTCCGTCGTGATAGCGACGTAGCGCATGGGCAGAGACATGGAGAAAGCCAGTTAAGGCGAGATAGATTGATGAAAGCTTTTCCCCAACAAATGCAACAATCGCCCGGTTTGAGTTTTAGTGCCATCTATTGATGAAAAATACACCAAAGCCCTATTACTTCTCTTTTTGCTCGACAGATGCCGGGCCTATCGCTAACATCCAGATGGCAGAGCGCGAGTTCTTACTTCTAAGTTGACTAAGAAAGGCTGCAGAACCTCCCCCCTTCCCCTACCCCTTCCAGAGAGGCATGGGAGACTGCCCTCCTCAACTGCTCCTCGCTTGAGTCCTAAAGGGCTCTGGTGAAACGGGCGAGAGACGGGGCCTCGTCGTGCGGTGTCCCGGACTAGGGACGCTGACCATGTAGCGGGGCCACTCTGTGGCTCCCAAACTTTTTTTCACAAAATAAAAGTTTTCACCACCACCACCACCACCAGAACGGGCAGAAACAGAGAATAATATATTTAGCAAAGCCTTGCACGATTTTTTAATGCTAATACAGTTTAGTTTAGTTTAGTTTATGGGGTTTAACGTCCCAAAGCGACTAAGGCTATGAGAGACGCCGTAGTGGAGGGCTCCGGAAATTTCGACCACCTGGGGTTCTTTAACGTGCACTGACATCGCACAGTACACGGGCCTCGAATTTCTCCTCCAAAGAAATTCAACCGCCACGGCCGGGATCGAACCCGCGTCTTTCGGGACAGCAGCCGAGCACCATAGCCACTGAGCTTAATGCTAATACAGTAGGTTCCTTGAAAGGACGTATGCAGTAAAGCCGAATTAAGAGGTTAAGATTCGCTACCTATTCAAGGCAGCCGGGTTTCCTTGCAGGCGAAATGCAAAAGCACCTTCTCGACTAAGCATTTTTCTATTTAAAAATCTTGCGTACTGTCCCCTTTCTTTTGCGCATGAAGTTCAAAAAGCGTTTTTTTCTTACGGCATGGTCTTTGCCTACGAAATGCACGTGACACACGTTGTCGCAACTGTGTTAAGTGAGGAAAAAGAATAAAAGTTACTGCATTCCTAACAAATTATTAAGGCGAAAGCCTTTAATGCCTCATGCTGTCGTTTGCAATGCATGTCGGCAGCCGTGTCTGCGTCCGTGTCGGCAGCCGTGTCTGCGTCCGTCTCGGCAGCCGTGTCGGCAGCCGTGTCGACAGATGTGTCCGCGTTTTGACGGGTGTCCACCGAGATATGTGAGGCAGTTACTGCGTAATTTCCTTTCCTCAAATACAATTTTCAGTTTCTTCATTACGGCCGCTCTTTCTGCTTTCACTGCCACTTCCTCCCTTCCTGTAAGGTGCGGTTAAGGTGTCCAGATGACTGAGAATTACAGCGCCAATTCCTTTCCTCAAAAAATTCAGGGGGCATTTTGTTGACCTAAAGTGCGGTGAGGCGCAAGCCTTAAGCGCGGTGTTGCGGCTTGTGTCACTGAAGCTTTGTTAAGATGCTAAGCTTCGCCTCTGAAACGCGACAGCGTCTTGCAACGCTGCCACGGGGTCCATAGAACGCCATCGCCCGTGCGGTTGTACGCCTTGCTGGTCGGTAAATTGCTTGCGTCTTGCAACGCTGCCAGGGAGTTCATAGAACGCCATCGCCCGTTCGGTTCTACGCCTTGCTCGTCGGTAAATTGGTTTTTGAGGAAAGGAAATGCATCTGTCTCGCATATCTCGGTGGACACCTAAACCTCGACATATCGGGAAGGGAGGAAGATGGGAGTGAACGAAGACACAGCATTCACTAGACGCGCCTTTGTTCATTCCAAACCATCGCCATGTTGAAGAAAAAAAAAAGAAAAAAAGGTGGCATGGCGGACTGGTTAGCATGCTCATCTCGCACTCGGGAGACCGGGGTTCGATTCCCGAACTCGACCAATTTCCTACTCGGTTTTATTTATTTATCTCGCCTGACTAGAAAGGTTAATTAGGCTAATTGGGTAATGAAGCAATTAGCTAAACTCAGTTCCACTTACTTGGAGCATCAGTATACGATCCCTTTAATTGGTTGCATGGTTACTAGCCAAAGTACAATTAGCCCCGTTTGAAATTCGCGCACTGTGACGTCATGATCTTTCGACCAATTGAAAAGCGTGATATTTCTGTCGACGACTTTTGCTCACAACGATGAGGCATTAAAAGCTTCCGCCTTAAAAGCGTTGCGTTCAAAGGGCAAGGCATCGCGACGAACGGATGGTGGCGTTCCGTGGACTCCCTGGCAGCGCTACAACACGCTGTCGCGTTCCACTCCTAAAGGCGAAGCTTAAGCGTCGTTAATTAGCAGTCAATTAGTACTGGGTGATTAATCAGTAATTAGTGATTAATTAGTAATTTGTCATTACTTCATCATCAATTATGTGTGACGTCACCCAGTGGTGACGTCACCAGTGTCACATAGGCAAAGTGGTGCGGAAAACGCTTTCGCCTCTACGCACTTTAGACAGTGCAAAGTGCCCCCTGAATTTTTTTCAAGGCTTTATCCGTATGAACCGGTTGATTGCGATCTGTTTTATTGTACCTGGGACACGGTTGGACTACCGTTCAAGATCTTACAGGCAGCACTTTTTTTATTTATTTCTTCCTCAGACAGTGTCTAAGAAGAGGCCAAGGCTAAAGGCTAAGAGCCTGACGAGGCCTTGGCCTCTTGTACAAATTTTTGCAGCAACGAACAGAACTCAGGCATAATACTTCGGCCAGTAGCAGGGAAAAAATGTGAACAATTCTTTAAGAGGCAAAATTTTACCGTCCTGTACATCAGTCTCAAACGATCCAAAGTTGTAAGAAAACGCTGATTCTGTAAACATATCCAGATTTGCATACAAAGGGCACAGGCAACAGAAAACATCAAGTGCGAAACCGGCACTACAAACATCAAAACCAATACACAAGAAAAGCAAAGCCGAAAGTTGGGCGAATTAGATAACGTTCATGATGAAAAGATAGCGCAGAAGGAACACGTGCCGTTCCCTTTCCGTTCCTCGTGCTCCCCACCGCGCCATCTCCCCATCATGAACAAAAGAAAAGAAAAATAGAACACCAAAACAATTTTGTATACAATGGCAAGTGTTAGGTACCATATTCCATTTGCAAACCGCGGAACACGTATTGACGATTAAATCGATTTGATGAGGCTCTAGTAGAAACACATATCATTAAGTTGTGTATGAAATTGCTGAATTAGCCAAGAAGTGTCTGCCTTCACATTTAAAAACACTAAAAGGTTTGTTGAAATCCATGTGCATCCCAAAGCTGTTTAACAGTTTAGTAGACTGAAAAGTTAGCGTTTGGCTACCATAATTAGTTCGTATCATAGGCACTCTTCGTTTAGGCTCGCGGATCGGGTATGTACTGCTATATTGCCCCCCCCCCCCCCCCCCCCCCCCCCCTCTGTAATGCCACGGCGCTGTGGGTTCCTTACTAAATAAATAAAAATAAAATATTGTCCTAGATGGCTATGTAGTTTGTTTCGATGGACCCACTGCAGCAGTTTAAAGTAATAGACCTGGTTTGCTTTTAGCATGTTGTACTTAACAAAAAGCGGCCCGGTCCGTAAGTTGCGCCTATCGCCTTTATAGTTCTCACACAAGCGTAGTACCTTCTTTTGTGCAACAATTAATTTATTATAATTATAGGCTGTCGTCGTCCCCCAGACCAATATTCCATAACTTCATCTAGAGTAAAAAAGAGAATAATATAGCGCCTGTTTTAAGGACGTAGGTATCAGATTCCTGATCGTGCAGATGCTCCCAGTTATTAGCGCCAAATCAGCTTTTAATTTATTAACATGCGTTGTCCAGGAAAGCTCTTCACTGAACCAAACACCCAAAAATTTTTGTTCTTTTACCTGTTCTATCAGAGTTCCATCATAGGTTACATTTATGGTTGAATAATCTCTCCTATTTATGGGCTTGAATATAATGTACTTTGTCTTACTTGTATTTAGACTCAATTTGTTATTTAAAAGCCATCCTGATAATTTAAGCAAGTATTCATTAGCAGCTTTTTCCAAGCTGGCTTTGTTTGCTCCAGTGAAGAAGACATTGGTGTCATCCGCATATAAAACTATGTCGGTAAAGCCAGTCACTGAGGTAATATCATTGATGTACACCAGGAATAAAAACGGTCCTAGAATGGATCCTTGGGGCACACCATACAGAATTCGAATTTTACTGGATGCTATACCATTAATGTCAACATACTGGTAGCGATCACATAAATAACTTTTGATTAAATTGAGTGCTATTCCTCGTACACCATACATATCCAGCTTTTTTATCAGAATGTCGTGTTGTTAGTGTCGAATGCTTTCTTTAGGTGCATGCGCGACTGTGAAGCGCGAAGCGCAACTGTGTGTGCCAAACAAGGGCGCCCGCAGAACTTTTTGCTGGGGGGGGGGGGGGGGGGACCATGCAGAGGCCCGAGGGGAGACGGTATGGCAAAATAGCGGCGGTCTTAAAGACACAGTGGATTTTGTTATTGAGCCTTAAAGTTAATAAGCAAAACGTGAAAAGTTTCGATCACTACGTGAAGAAGAGTGCTCAGTGTCGTTGCGTGTGGGCTCGCGACACACACGAAGTGATCACCAGCAAACAACACATATTCATCAACGTGAACTGCAGCCAGTCAGTCTTCCTTGAACAGCAGCTGCAGATGCCTCGGGTTTTTCTTGGCAAATCCCGAGATGACACGGATGATAAATTCATTCTTGTGCTCCATTTGGCAGCCTTGGGGGTCAGGTTTTGGAGCATGCGGGGCGGAGTGGTCGAAATTTTGCCAGGGGAGGCAGGGGGGTGGGGGGTCGTAAGGAGGGTGTACAAGGAGATGGGACTCCACGGGAGAGTGTTAAACTCTCCCTAATAATTTAATTACGGTCGAGCTTTCCTGCTAAATGTACACCCGGCAAATTATACCAACCCTCAATTTCCCGTTATAAGACTGCATAACCTCTTTGAATTCAGAAAAAGAAAACACCAAACTTTTCTCTCAAAATCGTTCGCTATCTTATACAGCCAGCTCAGCCAGTCTTCTTTCACTGCCGGGACATGACCGGCAAGATTTCCAGAAGGACGTTTCAAACAGACATGCGGGACTATTATCCGGATATACGGGTATATTACCCGAAATTCTATGGGAAGGCAGCCGCACACCTTGTTCCAAACAAGCAGCCAAATGCAGTTGGAAATAAAGGCTTAAATTTGGTCCCTGGTCAACTGGACCATATATCATTTAAATGTACACCAGGTGCTGCATATAACTTTGATCGTCTCTTAAAATAAATCTGGCTAAAATTTTGGAACAAGCCTTATAGTACTTCGGCAAGGAAAGGGTGAACCCGGAACAAATGTCAAATTAACAGTGTTTTGCTTCAGTTTGTGTGATTATAAGGCGCGTACAGTATTCTGCGACGAGTTTCACCTTTCTGGCCACAATAGCCATTTCCCAGACGATGGCCCCGACGCAACTCAAAAACGAAGCCACGAAAATTGCCCTGACGATTTTCAGGAAGAGCGCCGAGAGCGCAGTGTCCGCCAGGGCCGAAAGATGGAACACATGGGCGTCAATGAAGACCATCAAAGCACACCTGAGGGCCTCCAATTCACAGGCGTGGCTCCTGCGAAACAAAAGGTCGCGAAATATGGGGAGCAATGCAATGCAAGAGATAAAAACAGTTAGCATAAAAATAACAACATGCACGAGACAGCTACCTCAGTGCCCAGAAGACATTGCAAATGTTCGATTACACCTGATGTTTCAAGTAAGGACCTTCTGCAATTTTTAAAGAGAGGGTTTTTGAATTAGAAGAGCGCTTTTTCCGACAGAGAATTTTCAGCAGTGTAGCGCATCAGAATACACCTAAGACTTGCTGACTACTAGGCTGGCTAACTCATAATGAATAGTTCAATTTTAAACTATTACTTTAGCATGTAGCCCACCGCGTAAGTAATATCAATATCAGTTTTTAGAAACTAAAAAGCGCAGTTACCCTGTGGGCCGTGGCCCAACAAATTTTGTCTACATCGCGCCAAAGTGCATTCGCTTCTGAGAAGGTTGCAGGAAAGCAAACCCTTCAGAGCACTTAACTCGTCAGAGCGGCGAGGATAATTGCGTTTTTGAAATTCTAAAAACTGGTATGGACATTCCTTCCGGTGGACTACATACCTCTAAATCAATACGGAAACTAACAGCAATGATTTAAAGGTAACTACTCAATATTAGTTAACCAGCCTACAAGTTAACCACGTCTTAGCTGTATTCTGATGATGATGAGTACTGTGACGAAAAAGGGCACTCTTCTAACTGAAAGCGCCTATTTTTAAAAATTGCAGAACATCTTAGCTGTAACATCTGGTATAGAAGAGCTTCAGGCGGCAACCGCCCACACTTCCCTCAGTTGAACATGGTGAGAAACACACGTAGGCCTGACGTGAGCAGCTAGCGTTGGTGGTGGCTGCCCGCACACATTGATCTCGTGCCGATTTAGTGAAGGCAAAAGACACTTGGGATGTCCATACTGTGCTTAAGTGAGGCCGTTGTCAGATGTGCAAGGACAGAAAGAAACTACAGCTCACATGGACTACCACCTGTGTCAGACCACACATACGTACAGGCATGTGGGCCCGTGAGGGTATAGCGGGACGAGAATAGTGAAGCAACACAAGAGTGAAGAGAAGAGAACCGTAGAACGGGTTTCCTGTACAGCACCCAACGGCAGCATGGTTGCATGGGAAAAAGATTCGGCATTACTACGTTGACTCAATGTAGTCTTTCCTTGAAGATGGCGCTGAAAAACGTGATCTGGTATGAACGAGACACGCACGCAGCGCTGCAGTCAGTTAGACTTTCGGTGCTGTTTCCAAGGAATGAGAAATAAACGCGCCCAACGTGCTACTTTACGCAACGTAGGTAATACGTACAACACGCTCATGCAAGGGCTAAGCTATGGATTCCTCAGTAACGAACGTTTGGCAAATACGATTCGGGCTGCCCGAGAAACGTCTGCGGCTATCTTACATTGGCTGTACACCGGCAAAGAGTTGGCATCCCCCGAACAAATTTTTGAACGGTGAGAATGTCATATTACACAGCATCTGTTGTACTTGGTGGTCATGACGTCGAGTGCAGTGATGTAGTGTGAGCACAGTCCTAGTGCAGCTTCGGAAGATGCGGATGTATCGGGTCTCAAGATTTTAGAAAACAGGTGACGCCGCGAAGCCGCATCGTATAAAGCATCGTGGAGGACCTGATACCGCTTGCTCCGCAAGCCTATTGACGGGGGCTTGTTGTTCTTTTTCGTTCTTCTGGAAGATTCGAGGAAAGCTTTCAGAAACTTTCCGTTTCCGTGTCTTCGTTCTGGCGCGAAAGCACTATTAGCCTCACAACCTGGAAAATGTTGATGTGTGGTGAAGCCTCCGAAGTTAGTCACGTGATGCGGGATTTGGCGGGAAATAAACGAGACTTTGAATGAGGGTGACCTTGGCCCAACCTGGAGAAATAAAATAAATATTGCCGCGACTGGGCTTCGAGCCCTTGGCGGCGCGAACAGATCAGCTTCGCTGGCCACTGCACGAGAGCACTAGGCATTCACCGCAGTTTTTTTTTTTTCTAATCAAACCTGCTAAACTCCCAAATTCTTTACGTACACACATAATATTCCGCGATGTAGACACACTCTCAAGTCTTCGTACACTGCACACCACCAGCTCATTAAATTGGGGAAGACATACACATGTGTCAGGAATAGGCAACCGTCCAAGCAGCCGGTCCTGCACAGCATAAGCTCTCCGCACAAAGGCGCAGTGTTCGCTGGACAGAGACTTCAATGAACGAGATGATTTTGCGTGGCAACCCATCATGCGGCTCTTCAACGGGCTAAAATGTCTAATCAGCATTGACAAATAACAAGAAATGCCGGGGTCTTTCAGGACAGGCAAGGGCCTTATACTGTAAGGCGAGATCGCAATGTCCATTTTGATCGCCCGCTGTAGTATGCCACCTATTTCTTCTAGCGGTGCTTTAAAGGCAACTGACTTGTCGCCTGCTTTATCTGTTTGGTTCGTCTGGTCATGGCCAAGAGGGGGTTTTGTGGAGTTTCCTGAAGGAGGTTGCTGATACCTTTGATTTCCTGACTGTTCGCTTCTCTTTGCAATATTTATCTGACTTGTCAAGGAGGCAAATGACAAAAATACTAACAGAATTTCTACTCCATTCGCCTTTGTATGGGCAGCCTTACCTTGGTTTTATGGATTCGAATGTACTGAAGCGGGCTGATCGAATGTATATTCAAACTGGCGCAAAATCCTCCACACTTCGACTCTACCCGTCAAGGCCTTGCTTCGCGCCAAGGGAACTTCTAGTGTCATGGTCGGTGAACTGTCGCTGCGCAGCCAACCAGAGACGATCGATAATTGCTTTGTGTGGTGACGTGGTGGAGTGTTTTTTTCTGGGACATACTACAGCGGACTATGACTATGCCTCGTGTTAAACTGCAGCACAGTCTCACGCTGTGGTATTCATCAACTTCCATCTGTGCGCAAGACATGAAAGCAAAAAAAAAAACGCGGTTTCAATCGCGCTTTTAGGTACGTGGCGTTGGTGTCCACCAGCAAAAACCTGCTCTCGCACAATATTTCATACTTAGCAAAGCTAAACCGCCAGCAACATTTTTTTTTCTGCGCCCTCTTCCCTGCGCATGCCCAAAACGACCATGGCTATGTGTTCTTGTTTTGCACAGGCGACAAAATCCTTTAACAGTGTGACACCGGCTGGCGAAACAAATGTCATGCCATAAAGTTTCGAAAACTCACCGCTTGTCCAAAAATGCGCCCATTACAGCAAAGGAGAAGAAGAGGTAAGCGATGCCGCAAAGCAGCTTGCCGGTGCTGATCACCTGCATGCGTAATTGAAAATATGAAAACGCTGTAATGCCAGCCTTAAATTTGCCGCGCAAATACGACTGAACGGCGCAGGGATTCAGGCACCCCGTCATAAGGCATTTAGTGAAAGATAAGTATTTAAGACTTTTATATTGCACCCTGTCTCAAAGTTTCTTTTCAAATTTTAATTCTTGTAAGCACACACCCATATTTAATATAATTTTCTAATGCGGTTATGAAAAATGCATCCGGAAGCAATTTTGTTGCAAAATCTGTTCGAAAGAAAAAAATATTGTTATGCAGAGCTATACTTGTAATGCGGCTCGACAAACGACATTACAGAAGATGCGATAACACGTCACATACTTGTCAGGTACGCTACCCTTTGCAGACCGGCTAATCGCCCCGCTATGGTCGCACGTTACCAAGTCGCACAAAGCTTAATTTCCTGTTGATTCGAAGCTGTGTGTATTATTTCCCCTCATATACAAAATCATTCCTGTTGCAATCATCCAAATTATTACGAGTAATATTGAAACCTAGGAAGAAGCAGCAGAAAGAAACCTAAAAGAAGCTGCAGCAGTGCGCTTTGAGTAAAGACGGATGCGAATATATCTACTTACAAGGCTCCAGCGGTTGAGCGTCAGGTACCCGATGAGGATCAGTCCAAAATGCAACGCTACGTAGAACTTGCGGATCACTGAGGTCATCGGCGCGTAGGTTTCCACAGGTCTACGCACCTGCATGACGACAAACGAAAATTGTTCACAACCTACGCAATTTTTATTCATGCTCGTGCAAGCCCTGAACGCTAATGCATCATCCTACTGCATACTAATAAATGCGCCCAGTGCCAAAGTGGTTCTGCATCCTGCACCTCCAAAACAACTGGGTCAGTTTTTGCTCGAAGCGCACAATATTTTTTCTCTATTCATTCAGGAGGGTTGTTGTGACTACCAGTGGGGAGGGGTAGAGGAGGAGGGGTAGGAATTTTACTGACACTATCTTCTGCTTCCCTTACTCCAGGTGAGGGGGAAGTGGATTGGGGTGAGGGTTGGGTTGATTTAGGGGAAACAAACACAAAGCTGTTTAAAACATTTAATGCTCATGCGCTATTATAAATTTTGTGAACTAACGTCAGGAATATCGTTCGGATCGCCTAATCTTGGTTTCCCAGGTTGCCATCCGGGACCTTTGAATAAGGTGGAGAGCTTGTTGCCAAGACCTTCGATATTGATAACCTGCTTGCAGATGTCTAGGAAGTGGCCCATCTGAAAACCCAAAGCATTAATCAAGGCAGTTATGTGAACGTCGAAAATAAGGATCAAGAAATGTTCGAGAACTCTACAATTAGCAAAAAGGGCTCATGTGAGCGTATTTCGTGGCGATTTGTAGCGTCTCAACGCCGACAAGCATAACGCCGCCAAGGTAATATATGGCACCGTAGGGAAAAGGGGGGACGCCGCCAAACCTGTTTCCATTCACCGTGGAAGTCACTTTACCCCTATCTACCCCTGCCTGACGAGTCCGTACGACGGGTTCTTATGGAGCATTTTCCCTGTTAACATGACTGCGATACGCCAGAATGTCGATACGATGCACTGCTATCGCATGGATGTAAACGCGGCTGATATGAGTCAAAACTCTGAGGGCGGAGGGTGCGAGTAATTTCTGGAGTCCGGATTAGGGTATAAATCACGTTGTTTGTGAAAATGCTCCACAATTCCTCATCTCTGGGTGACTTGAACAATGATAATAATTAATCACTAAAACTTGCTTTGATCTCAATTATAATTTAATTCCACGAACACCGCTGGAAAAACTCAATGAAATATTTTTGTCCTCTCGTTTATCTTTTCATGTGTACGATAACTTTTTCTACATTGTAATATTATTTACTTTCATTCGTGCATCTCCATGTGCTCTAAAAGCGGGAGATGTTCTGTCGGCATCAGAGCTGTCGTGTAAGTGCATTACATGTTTTGTGTAGCGTATGCCAGTCACTATCAGGGCTTCAAGTATTTTACCAACCTGCCTTTTCCGTTTTATGTTTTAACTGGTTGTGCTTGACCACAATCGGAAGTAAAGGCCAATCTTGAGTGACGCAGGTTTATAGAGCTTATGGACGGAGGATCGAAAAACTCCGCTTGTAGATGAAATTGCATAACCAGGCCTGAGGTGCCGCCTGATCTCGGTGAACAGAACCAAAAACGCACTCCCTCACCAGAACAGGATTTGAACACCCTGCTGTAGTACCTGGCTACAACCTCCGATATGAATAAACCAGGCACGTATCCAAGAGAGGGCGCTGGACCAACCCCCCCCCCCCCCCCCCCCCCCCCGGCCTCCCTTAGCTATCAGAAATCACCTTGAGCCCCTCCCGAAAAAAAAAATAACAATTAACCCTCGGCTCAGTACCTAGCGGCTGCGGAGCAACTGAGCAAGGCGGCGGTCAGACCTGTGACGTAAAGGAGGAGACTAAAAATCTCTGGCTCCGGACAGGACGCCTTTGGAAACTGAACACGGCAACGTTTAACGCTATAAACTCATTCAGTGAGGCTAGTCTAGCAGTGCTGTGCAAGGAACTAGCAGGTATTAAATGGGTGTCATACTAAAAGCGTAGTGAGGTTAGCAGGACATATGACGCGTATACAGTGCTAAAGGCTGGGCACGTGCTATGCTGTCGTGGATTAGCGGACAGACTAGAACTAGGAGTGGGATTCCTCATAAATCAGGATAAAGCTCGTAACACAGAGCAATTATTTAACAGCTGTATCTTTCCGGTAATCGCATATGGAACACAAAGTTGGAAGTTAACGAAAAAGGTTCAGCTTAAACTGAGGACAACGCAGCGAGCTATCAAAAGGAAAATGATAGGTGTAATGTTTAGAGACACGAAGAGCTAGGGCAGAGTGAGTCGGGGAACAAACGAGGGTTAAGAGCATCCTAATCGAAATCAAGGAGAAGAAATGGGCTTGGACAGGGCATGTAATGCGAATGCAAGGAATCCGATGTTGGTTGAGGGTTAGTGACTGGATTCCAAGAGAAGGGAAGCGCAGCAAGGGGCGGCAGAAAGTTAGGTGGGCGGATGAGATTAAGAAGCTGGCACAGGACACGTTTAATTGGAAAGGTACGGAAGAGGCCTTTGTTAAGTATGCGGACATAGGGTGGCCGCAGTTGGCACAGGACAGGGTTAATGGAAATATGTTGGATAGGTCTTTGTCCTCCAGTAGGTGAAGTCAGGCTAATAATGATGGTGATGATGATGATGATGGGCGGTGAGGGAGGTTATACCCTAAAAACTAGCCGTATTAACCGCGGAGACCATCTAAATCAGGGAGACCTTCTAAACCAGGCTAGCCGATAGTTTCCAAACGGTGCCTCAATTCATCTGCTCTCAGTGCAATAAAGCCTTACGAAAGGCAGTTTTTCGGCGAAATCGGGTTTGAACTGGTTTTTATAGGAGTGGTTTTTATAGGTCACGGTGAGGAAATAGGGAAAGCTTGATTTTATCAGCAAACGAAGGGCCCTAGAAAAGCTATATGGAAGATGGAGGAATCGCGAACTGCTCAAAATATTAACGTGACAGCGTTATGAGACCCATTCAGCGGAGAAACCACCGTAGTGGGCGTTGGCATGTCCAGAAAACCGGGGAATGATCAAGAGGGTCCTGACGTCACATCCCCGTGACGTTGAGCGGGCAATTCAAATACGCCACTTCCCAATTCCTCATTGGTCTACATGGTCGGGGCGTCATTCCGCCTCCACTATTTGCCCGTCTGACGAAATAAAAGCAGTTGCACTGAAGAAAAAATCGTCTGGCCGGGACTTGAACCGCTGCCCTTGGGTCATGAGCTCTGTACGCTACAACTCGACCTTTAGCTTTTCAACATGCTATTCACTACTGTGATACAATGTGAGAAACGTTCGTTAGTCTTGGTGAAAGGGAGGCCTTGTGTGCCTAGTGATGAATAAAATACTACAAATAGAAATAAAATAAAATAAAAACTGTCCACGTCTGTGAAGCGATATGGAAAGAGGACCTCAGGCTGTTGGGGGGACGCATTAACGTTATCGTGTCATACCCTTGAGGAAGAGCTTAAAGGGAAACTTACAGGTGAAGCATGCGAAGTCGTTTCGGGCTAGCATTTAAAATGGTGACGTAAATTAAAATCACGACGGCCTTCAAGTTTCTCCGCAGCGCGCAACGCCAAGTGGGGGGCGCATGATGACGTCATCGACGACATCTGTACATTTTCAGTGCATGAACGCCTTCTTAGAAGGGAAAAAACCACTACCGGAGACGAAGCCCCCGGAACATTGTTTGGGAGCATTCAATGAGGCACGGCAGGGTGTGGTTGACGGCAGCGGTAATTTGACATCACACCTTCCATCACGTCACAATAAACTTCCCCGCACTCCTTCAGTGCTTGAAGGAGAAGCGCAAAATTCAATCCTCGATTGCGGAGCTATTTGAAATGCTAGTGCAAAACAAATTTGGCATGCTTTACCTACAGCCTATATAGATTTGAATCCTTGAATATCGCGAAATTCTCAAAAAGTGGTGCAGTTGCCCTTTAAGTGTCACCTAATTTTCGCTCGGGTAAAGCAGAAAAATGCGGAAAATGGGGACCCAACGTACCTGCAAGGTCCATGGATAGAAGGTATTGACAGAATGCGTGAGTCCATAAGCAGGTCTGCGCTGTTCAGCCGCGAAGGTACCGAAAAGACGGTCCCAGATGATCAGTATGCCGCCGAAGTTCTTATCTATGCAGTATCGATCTCTTCCTGACGAAAAAAAAATATATATTGATCAGTGATACAGCGGCAACGTTAGCAGTAAGACGAGCGATAGGCCGAGATTTGCTTAGGCGATGTAAATGTTGAGTTCAGCAATGAAAAACACCCGAGCTCTTTGGTTATAATACGCAGCTTTTCTCTCGTCGTCGTAATGAACACTTAAAGCACTTGCACAGTTCAGTTAACTTCCGCGATTTGAGTCACTGGGAAGCTGTTTAAAATCTTCCAAACCATCATGATTACAAGACCTTCTAGAACTAAGCGTTTCACCTTTCAGTTCTCGAACTGTTTTTTTTTTTTTTCAAATACAGTTTCTTTTTTTTTTTTTTGCGCGCACTATAGATCTTCGGAACTTTTTTCCCCGACTCAACTCTTGTTCTACCTTTGAAACAATGTATACATAGTGTGATTTGTAGATGACATGTTTTTACTGTACATTTCCATGTGCTTTCCTAGTAGACCTTTATGCTGCTGGTTCTTACTCTCAGTGTGGACATTTTTATCTCCACCTGGCGTAGCCTCCTCCGAGGCTGCACGATGGGAAAATGAGAAAAAAAAAATAAATGGCAGCGTTCATCAAACAGCCCCCATATGTGAGTGCTTGAACTCCAAAATTTCTCGAAGCTCCCTTTTCTAACCGAAAATTAAACTGTAATCTTTTTATGTACGATACATTCAAAGGTTAGAGAAAACACCTACCAAGCCAGAAAATTCTCGCGGAAATGTGTGACAGGGATTGCTACGCGGTAGGGCTGACCTTGTTTGAAATCCCTTCAGTGATGATATGGTCTTCGTTCCCGTTGTCTTCTTAGTCTACTTCGGACTTGCGGATTTTGCAGAAATTCGAGAGAGGTCCAATTGATCAATTGTTTACAAGCAGGAAGTATGTACGAACCATTTAAAATTTGCAGTGAACAAACTCGAGCTTAGGGTCGGCCCATCCAGCTCCAGAAAAGTCGGCCCCTGGAAAGTGTTCTGACAGCGCTTAAATGACTAAATATCACCCACCCTTTCCACGCATTAAGCTAAAAGAGATAAACTAGAGCTTCCTCTGACAATCATTATGACATCACTTTCGAGCTTTCCTATTCGTCAAAAGTGATGTCAGAGCTTCTCACTCTCCTTCGTACAGTTTACCTCCGAAATGCATAACTTCGTGTATCACACGCGCAACCGTCCACATTTGTGCCATGTCACTAAGCAACAACAACAACGACCGGAGGAAGGAACACGATCCTTCGGAATTCCAATGCGGAGTGCACGTCGAGAGTAACTAGCACCTTTGACAGGCTTAACGGCTCATCCGGTGGCTAAGCTGCCATGATGTTCATGCCGATCTCTAAAAACAATTCTACAAGAAACTCTGTACATCGCTCTAACGCGAAACATAAGGTCTGGGTTTCTGTCCAGTTCGCGGACACTCCCGCATTAAGACATACATCGGGAAAGCACCGAAGGGCAAAAGGCGCCCTCGTGCTGTGCGATCTAAGCTCACGTTAAAGAACCCCCCGCGGTCTAAATTAATCAGCAGCCCTCCGATACGGTGTCCCTCAAATCCATGTGTCACTTCTGAACGTTACCCTTACATACCAATACTAATCTTTATTGGACTGATTTCTGCCCACAAAGAACTAAACAAGCCTGCGGCGGCGGTAGCAAGAAGCGCGCTCGCTGGTTCTTGAGGAACAGAATCACCGCTGCCCTCAGTCGCTGTCAATTTAAAGCTGACGGATATTTTCGAGATAATGTGCAAAAAGCATTTACGACAATCATGAATAAAGTAAGCAGTTGCGCTTGGCTGCGATCTTTCGAGATTGATCTCGTCACCTCATCTCACAAAGTAATAAAGCCATGTGTCTGCGCCTTTCGGCAAGAACAAAGGCGTTATAAGCTTCACGCCATTATCACTGCTCCGAATTCAGAATTCCATTCAACAGGTCCATTTTCCCCACATGTCGAAGACGGTAGCGTGGCGTGATATAATACCGTGGTGCACTCGATGGTGGCTGGGTGTGTTGAACACCAATTCCAGTGGTCCCAGCGTCTGGATGGCCTCAGTGTGTATGAGAAACTGGTAGAGAAGGTCGAACTGCCGGTGTACCAGGTACATGCTCGGGGACACCACAAGAGCTAGAGGCATGTAGAGGAGCTGCAAAATGTTGGTGCAGAAATGAAATTGGTCGACGTAGACGAATCCAATCCATTTGTTTGTTTTTATTAAACTCAACAGTGTAGTACTGATACTCACCGCAACGCTTTGCCCAGATTGAACAGCCAAATATATAAATCGGCCCTGGATTTTTTTGTGTTTTTGACAAAAATCGGTGGACGTTCTTCGGCGTTTGTTTTCCGTCTATTCGTGTGATGGAAATACGATAAGCAGCGACCATCGATGAAAATTATTGCCAAAAGCTTTTAAGAAGCTGCAGCAGCTGAGAGAGCTAGTTTTATTCGCCTCATTCGTCTGCACATTTTTCGCTAATGCACACGCGCTTTGAATAATACATAAATGAATACTTATACACTCGAATCAGCCGTCCCTTGGCCGCCTTCTTGTTTTGACTGCCCTCCATGTCAAGAAATGCTTGTTCAATTTGATAACTTGAGGCAGGAACCACTAAACTGTCCAGATACGTTACAAATAACAAGTACCAGATACATGAATGTAGCTTTTGAAACAAAGTTGGGCCGACTATAATATCACTAACCCTGTGCTGGTGGTAAGTTTGAATCTCCAACTGAAGCTCGTTCAGACTGCATTCGTGCCTCGCTCTGAACCTCTAGGTTCGTTCTTACTGCGTAAATTCCTCTTGCAGCTCGCGAACAGTAATTTTTCGATACCGAGAGGAATATATTTGCGAACATTCGCTATATTCGTTCGAATATGCATAGAAAACGGAACATCGTGCGAAACAACGAATTGTTAGCGGCGGCGCTGAGGTATACAGGGCTATAACCTATATATATTCCGCGGTGGCTCAGTGGCTATGGTGCTCAGCTGCTGACAAGAAAGACGCGGGTTGGATCCCGGCCGCGGCGGTCGAATTTCGATGGATACGAAATTCTAGAGGCCCGTGTACCGTGCGATGTCAGTGCAGGTTAAGAACTCCAGGTGGTCGAAATTTCCGGAGCCCTTCACTACGGCGTCTCTCATAGCCTGAGTCGCTTTGGAACGTTAAACTAAATCAAACCAAACTTATAGAGTTATTCCTGCACTATATTCACTATATTCACTATGTCACTATATTCACTGTGCGACCGTCATGTTGTGCGTAGAGGAAAAATAGTTTTTATTAAAGGCGACGACAGCGAATTACCTACCACCGTATTCCAAAAGAAGAGAGAGGCGAGACCTACGCATGAACCTTGCCACGTCGCCCAATCTTGGAGACCACGCGTGAGCATTAAAAGCACTGCGACTAGAATGGTTGATGGCGTCGCTGCGCTCAACCCTCCATCCGACCACTAAAGCATGCTGTGAAGCGTATAAGAGTCAGCCCTGTTTTTGAATCAGTCATGGAAGAAAAATAGGTCGTGCCTTTGCCGTACTTCAGTCCAATTATTTCGGAAATTTTGAAAATTGGAGAACATATTCGGTTCGTTGGGAATAATTTTGAACCTGGATTGTTTCATTCGTATGACGAATCGAATATGCGGGTATTCGATTCGCTTTTAGAAAATTTCGAATATTAGCGCACTCCTGCCTTTTAGAAATATCAGTACGTATTTTGAGACGGATCCAGGAGTCATTCATGAATTGCAAGTCATCGTGGGCGTTACGTGCTTTAGATCCAATTGTGTGAAGAACCTTTTACTTAACGCTGAAGAAGATCCTACGAGCCTCCTCCTTAGAACCTCATCTACTTTGTTCTTGAGGCCTTCCACAATATTTTGCCCTCCTGGATGCCTGAACCCACTTCTTTCGCTAGACAAGTTTTTCGCAAAGGGGCGGACACACCACGGCTGTTTTCCGAATCAAACGTCCTCATAACCTCGGATAGCGGGCTAGATGAATTGTATAATGTTGTCATTTGCACAAGTTTGCGTGAATACTCGAAAGCTGAGACCAGCGTTTTGACCTCTACTCTACTCTCCATTGGCGTCACTGCTCCTGAGAAACTCTGGGCGCCGATATACTTCACCACATTGCAGACAGGCTAGCGCATAAAAAGAAAACTACCTCGACGAGCTCCTTATGGAGAGGAGGAATTTTTTGTTCAAGACCCGAGGTATGGTACAAAGCGTTGAACATGCGCCGTAGTTCTCTGCAGCCTTTCACGTGAGCCGTGATCCACTACTCCCATCCGACGCGCGGCTAATCGCCATGCCCATGAGCTCAGCCGATTCCAAGCTTTCACGGAGGATGAAGGCAAAGTCAGTTGTCTTTAAACGACCCGTGGTACATTTTTAGTGCCTCCTGCATGTTTCTGCGCTTTGAAAGGAAAGAAGTGAGGAAGTTTTTAGGTGTTTAGCGTCGTCCGTTGGCCTGAACAGGCCCAGAAACCGATGCTCTTTGGCTTTAACCGAATTCAAATATTTTTTTACCCCCGCATGGTTATCGCTGTTTTTCGCTTCAAGCCGGATATTCTACGGCCTAAAATAATGAGTGATATTATCTATTACTTTAATAAGGTGGAGAGAGGGGCAGAGGACTGGATTCGCTTCATTTGCAGGACAAAAACAAATACGTTTTCGCACACAAGCTTTTAGCACGCTACGCGAACGCCTTCGGAAAAAATCGCGGACGAAGTAGTTACTCAAAGGGATCAAGAATTCCTTGAGAGTACTCCACCGTTAACCTTTTCGCCCTCTTAGAAGTAAGGGGCTGGCTTACGGATTCGTAGTAGGCCTGCAGAGCCGACCGGCGCATGGCTGTTGTGAGGTTGTAGAACTCGGAGCTGTGGTGCACCTGGTGGCCAGACCATGCCAGGTTGATCTCTGGACTCAAAAGAGATCAAAGAAAAATCAATGACAACGTATGCAAAGACACAGCATGCAATGTTTTCCTCATTTACTTGTTGTTTTCATATCTGACCCAAAACGTCTCTTTTCCGTCTGCACGATTAACGTGGCATGAGGCTGTTTTGCGAAAAAAAAAATCGATTTTAGATTTTGCGGCTTTCTCAAAACAGCCTTTCGTTAGCTCTGAGAAAATATAATGCACTTGGATACTCGCGACCTGAAAAATTATTTTTTTATTCTTTTTCTTCGTTACGTCGAGTGCAAAAGTTTTCAGAGGCTTTATTTGCATTTTTCTCAAAACAGCGTTTTCTGAGGATTTATGTGACTTTTCTCAGGAAGTATAAACGCTTAAGTAAACAAAATTTGCTAGAGATTTCAATCAATGCCTTCTACATGACTGAGACTAGGATAAAGAGCTGAGCTCAATTTGTATTTTTGTGTCTAAAAAAACGAGCATTCATGGGAGGCAATTTTATTGCACCGAGACAAACAAAAATCATAATAAATGTATTGCCTACTGAAAGCGCAGTGTTTTCAATCAGATTGTGTGCAGGTACCATTTATACTGTCACACAAAATATCAGACCTGTGCGTGCAGTATATTTTATAAAAAATGTTCGTTAGTGGCAAGTAATAAAAGCAAAAACAAGCAGTACAAGATTAAATTTTATACTAGTTTTCAACTCTGTGCAAGCCGCATACATTTAGAGAATTGGTAGCAAATTTTATGGAAAAAGCTTTTATTAGAGCTACTGGACAGGCAATTTTCGAAAACAATTTTCGAAGCCTCTTTTCACCTTAAATGCACTGTTATGAAAAAGCACAGATCACAAGAGCCGTTAAAGCCGTTTAGGTAACTTCACCCATGCTATTTCTGCAAGTTTCTGCCTGCTGAGCTCAGATCAGCCCTGTTACAACCTGATAAGAAGCGCTGAATGTTGGTATTCATTGGATCACTTGCGCCTTTATTCTAAAAGCACTGTCCGCGGGTTGCCTCGACTTTTATTTTTGCATTTTCCTTTCTTCCCGGAGGGCCCTAAACAATGAGACCACTCAGGATGTCAGGATTTTATTTTCGTTACCGTTGAGGTACGAGGAGAGGCTGGGGCTAAAGGCATTTGAATGCCTGATGGAGGTCCCAGTCCCTTCGTGTACACAATCGACAGCAAACACAAAAAAACACAGAATTAACACATTTAAAGTTTAAAACACAAAAAATTGTACTAAGATAGCACCTTCAAATAATCAGTATTCATCTATAAAAGCAGAAATCAGTGTATTTCATTTTCAATAGCACTTTCGTGATTCTATGCACCGGACAACATGTGAACAAAGCAGACCCCAATTTCGAACGTAATGAAGGATCGACGCTGCAGCTTTGCACGGGGCTTATTCTGAGGCCCGATAATGGGCCCGGGCTGGGTCTATTCCAGCAGCAGCTCAAGAGGTAGATTGCTAAGTGTGTGCAAGTAGACTGATAGTACGCAGGTAAAGAAGTGTCTGGCAAAGCGTTCAAATGGCAATAGCGCTTGCAAATATTCGTTTGGTAGACGCAAAAATGAAGAGAAGATCAAGCAGGTTTGCACGCTTGGCTTTTTAACAGTTGTCTCCTCTGAGAGTAGCTCCTAAGTTCCATGAGTCAAATGGAAAGGGTTACTTACATGCTTAATAAACTACTTTACATCTATAGATTATTAATCAGTCATTTTTTAGGGCCTGCAGAGTCTGAAAACGATCCTGGCAGCCTCAGCAATGACATTACTTTCTCTCTCTCTCTCTCTCTCTATTTTTTTTTTTTTCTTGAGGACCACTATTTCGTGGCTTGAATTCATGGCCGCATTGGCTCCGAAAAGCGCCTGTTTATTTCCTGATATATATTAAAAGAGCCTAAACCTCACCTAAACTAATGAGCTCTTCCTCAATGGCGCATTCCAGAGCGCAGGTATTTGTTTTGGAGAAGTGATTGCACGCAATAAAAGGTGATCTTGAAACAGACGGTTGCCCGTCAATTAGATGAAGGTTCTTCTCCAGCGGTTCTTATGAGGCTTCAAATGTCTATTTGGGAGCGGTAGCGCAAAACCGTACGGATGCGGAGTGCCTAATGGTAGATCGGGCGGCGCGTGCTCGCTGAGCGCTGAACCATGTGTCAGGGGTTACAGCGCTCCACTAAGAACTCCGCAGTAGTGCTCCCTAAAGTCCCTGTACAAGCTTGTCGAAAAAAAGCTAGTGCTCCCAACTGCTGGGTTTTGCGCTTAAGAAGCGAGAGTGTTCTTTTTATGCTGTTTTCCAATCACTTAATGATGCCATTTAACTTCGTCTCCTTAATCGTTCAACGCAGCTGGGCGCGCGCGTTAGAAGTTACTTGGACATTGCGCTACGGGTGACGCTGATTAAACTCGGTCTGCAAAGACAACAAAGAACTCCCAGGAAAGATTTGAGCGGTGGTATTGTTCCATTTCTGAGATGTTCCGGGTAGGAGAGCAAAAAAAAAAATTTCGTATGTTTCTTGCGTGAGAAAAACTCAACTAAAGCATGCACAAAAGGGCATTCAGTTACTTTTTTCTCACCCCATACCGTATCCCTGCTCCACCCGTCTCCCTTCTATGCCGCCCCAAATGTACATCACCCTTCAATATCGAATCACAGACCAGAAAAAAGTCCTTTATGTACGGACCCGAGCCCGATCCAGGTCTACAACTTCAAGCTCAGGCCCTGCCCATGGAAACAGCAAATTTTCCGTCCCGGGCTTTCGAGCCGGCTCTAGTTGAAGCCACCGAAGGCAAGGTACAGTTCAATTAGTCCATAAGTTAGAACCTTCATAAAGTAAGCAGAAACTTGACGATTGGCCGAAGGGTAATTAGTGAACTGTATATAACCTTATTTCTATTTATGCGCACTGCTGACGTGTTTTAATAAACCAGTAAACTTTCACGTATACAAGGCGCTGACCGGATTATCGTTCTTATAATCGCACCATTTCCGTTAGTTCGAGCTCACGATATAACAGTATTAACCATAAAATTAACCTCTTAATTGCTGCATCGCTGACATCTGAGAAGAGGGCAGCTTCTAGAGGAAACATGAAAATTCTTGCTGGACTTTGCCCTTCATTAGCATAGCTTTATTCGAGGGATGCGCTCGAGCATCACCGATCTTCACCAGTACAAAATTACGTGAGGTATTCTCATTCTTCCCACAAGCGTTTTGCTTTTATTTTCTTCTTTCCATATGGAGAAGAAAGCTTTCCTATGTTGATAGCGAGAAACACCTTAGAATCGCCATCGCATCATGAGGTCCCGTTGCGATGCCAAAATGGAGGCGGGAGGGAAGGCGAGTAAAGGAACTGCTCAGTGTTTGGCCTTTGCAGTTTCCTTCTGTTCACGTGCTTTTTAAGAGCGGGCACATGCCGCTGGAAGTAGAAATGTGACGTGCTTGCCATGACACCAGCGATGCACCCAGTAGTAGGCGAAGTCGATGGCCAGCATGGCGAATAGCCACGTTGCTGTGGAATTCCACGGGAGCGTCGCGACCCTGAAGTTGTTGTACACGTAGATGTAGCCGCCGAGGAGGGTGCTTTCTGTGAGCAGGCTGCACGTAAGAGGGATTCGGGCGGTAATAAGGGTGCAATTACTCACTGACATCCACCCAAGCGCCGCTATACGGCTACAAAGGAAAGCTGCACAGCTTTCTCAGAAACTTCGCAATTAAAGAAAAATCCGTCCTGGTCCGGGATTCGAAACCGGGACCACCATTTCACCGGAGCAGTCGCTCTACCAATTGAGCTAACTGGGACGGCAAGCTTATGGTAGGGCGAGAGCGAATTGATCAATAACTCGAAGTGGGAACAGTGTTGTTAACAGGAATTTGGGCTGTTTCAGTTGCTGCCTGCTTTTGTCCCTCGTTAAACGAGAACACTACACGCAGAATGCAAGCGGTCATAAAGCCTAATACTACTGCGGGCTAAAGAAGAGAAAATCTATAAGGAACAAAGTTTTTTGTACTGAGAATTATTACCGCAAAACAAAGAAGAAAATTCACACGGCGACCCCATTGATAAGAACAAAAGTGGTAGGGTCTTAACGTAGTTTATATAAACGGAATGTGCGTGCGAAAGCAGGTGTTCATTCTTCAGTTGGATGGGACGCTTAGGCTCCGCCTGAAGAGTATGACGTGATAGCTATAGTTTGATTTATGCCCATATACGGAAAATTGGTCATACTCTATTTAACATTCATGAATCCCAGGGAGTGCTCATACCACTACCAGCGCAGTGGCGCAGCGGTTAAGCGATGCGCAGTGGCGCATCGCTTAACCGCCACAAGGTTACGCAACCTACCTGGTGCGACGCCGTCGTCCAATTGGCTGCAGCTTGCGCCACGCTCCTCCGAACTTACCCGGTAACTCGGGTAAGCTCGCGTTAGTTCGCAGCACAAGGCAAGACAAGATGACAAAATTCTTGCACGGAGTTAGTGCGTCTGGAGTAGTGCTTTCGCAGTCAGCGGTAACAGCATTGAATCCTGGAGCTTCCAGCTAGTCGCTGTATCATCGTAAGTGTCACGGCATGTTACTTCATCAGCGGGAATCGTAACGTTTTCAGAAGATGTAAGCTTCGACATGAGTAAATCTGCACAGGCAGTGTCTGTCCTGCGAAATAACATCATTATTAGTAATAATTTATTATGATTACAGTTTCATCGCCACTAGTACATAATAGGCCTGTCAAAGCCGCATTGGGCTTGCAGCGCAGAGCCAACAGGCAGCGTTCACAATGTGAAATGTTACACCACAGAATATGCGAAAACACTTTTTGCAAGAAAAACATATAAAACGAAAAAGCACCAACACCAATGGGAAGTAAAAGGAAAGAAAACAAACAACGTAACTGAAACTGAAATGCAGCATGAGGAAGTATTCCTAATACACAACAACAGAGCAGTGGCCATGCTGTAGTCGCACTTTTAACAGTGCTAGTTCGACTTTTTAAATTAAATGCCTTAACCTCATTCACTGAGGCAGTTGCAATGTCTCATACCCAGGGCACACATGCCCTCCGTTCTCGGACAAAAATTTTGAAAATTCGAAAATTTTTAGGTACTCTAATGGAAATATTCAAAGTAATGGCCCATTCTTCTGATATGTAGCAAAATATTTCTTTTAAAGTGTTTCCATCGATCGCATCGAACAGTTATGACTGCCATAGAAAACCAATGTGGAAAGCTTTTGACGAAAGCAAAAACGTTAATATGTAAAAAAAAAAAATGTAAGAATATACCGTCGAGTGATCTGCAGATATACTGATTGTTATAGTGAAATTTTACTTTATATGATGAGAACATCGCGTTCATAAACGGTTTGCCTATCAAAATCGCTTTTGTCCAGAATTGTTGGGTACGCACGTATACGGTACTGATATGACATAGGCGTCACAGCACAATTCGCCGAGCTTTGGAGACAACCATCTATAGTTGCGCTTGGTACACGCGAAAAGGCATGATTTCGTACAATCGTTGTCCGCTCACCGGGACAGCTCCTGAATAATGCCCTGCCCTATGGAGGTGAGGCCATCGTCGAGCTGGAAGCGATCACTATGATTCTGCACAAGGTTGAAGATCACCTCAATCACCAGGAACACTGCAAAGAGGGGTACAGCCTGCAAATAACACGCAAGGGATAAACAGTGGCGCAGGTCAGGAGAGTTTAGCAGGGGGTAAGTTGATGAAATGTTCCAAATTTCTACAGGTAATAAACGCAGTTTCTCAGTCACGCCCTGCGGGCGTTTATTCCAACCTGTGAGCGTACTCCGACACAAGGAGGTGCCAGGATACGAAATTTTAAGCGGTAATTCAGTACTAGCACTTACAACTGCACCATCTCCAAAGGAATAGAACAGAATTGGAAAAGAGTTGGAATATAATTAGAATTGAATTGGAATAGAATTACTCGCAGGCAAGTTCTTACAAAAGCGGCGATACATTACAGTTGAAGGCGAACATTTGCTCACATGCAAGCTTTGACGCTGTTATTTCACCGTTATCGTTAATTGCTAAAACCAGCGGAAAACGCCGCTTCTGCGCTCACCTGCACAATGTAGTCCGGAACATCTTCGTGTTTCTCGAAAGACGTTTCATTGACATAGGCGAGGTTGCCAAGGCGCTTGACAGTTTCTAGCATCAACTCAATTGCTTCATCGTGCTCCTCCTGCAAGCCAAGGCGGTTGAATGTTTCTCGCACCAACTCCATTGCTTATTCGTGACCTTCCTGCCGTCGAAATACCGCTTCCCTTTTTTCGCGAACGTCACAAATCGCCAACGCCGCCGTTCATCATCTGTCCGCCAGTCTTCGCAGCCATGCTTCGCAGTCTCGTAACCGGCTCACATCACCTTACAGGAAACAGTCACGTAACGAGGACAGCAGCCCAGAAAAAGCCCTCTGGCTTGCAGCAAGCTGCGAGAGAATTACAGAAGAGACAATCTGGACCAGAGAGCGCGGCGGACGCCAGTGAACAGCGCCCTTTCCGAGTGACTCCACGTGGCTGATCGGACAGGTCGACTAGCCCTTTTATTGACGAGTGTCTGAATCGCCTGCACGCGAAAAAAAAACAAAAAGAACCTTGTTTTGCTCGCGCTCGCTCGTTTTCTCTCTCGCCCTTGAACGCCGTTGTAAGGGAAGCGCGCGTTTGTGCTTTCTTCACTCCCGTTTGGGCCGTTGCGAAAGTAGTTTTGCGCGCGCTCGTGCTTTTATAGAAAGAGCAGCTTATGTACGCAACGTTGAGCCAAACACGCCAAAGCGCGCTGTTCTCGTCAACCTGTATTTGTGTTGAGAGTGAATAACCGCGTAGCATTAACCGCGTGGTAGCGACAACACCGTCGTTGAGGCAAACTACGGCAGTGACGTCACGGACTAGGACTATAGGATGAACAACGCTTGTGATGTCACCTCGCAGTCCGGTGGATCATGGAGGGATGTAGTAACAGTCTTCTTTGCTTTTAGCCTCTCTCCAGCTGACTGCCGCCTGCAGACTTCCTGCCTGCGTTTCGCTCTGCTGCTTACCTGTTTGCCGGCTGAACGTGGGACCATCGATAGACGAAGAACGACGCAGCATCACTTGAATAACGTGGGAAAAGTGATAACACCGTCGTTAAGCCAAACTACCTCGTTGACGTCATGGACCAGTTCTAAAAGAAGAACAGCGCTTGCGATGTCAGCTTGCAGTCCTGTGGATCACGGAGGGATATAGTAACCGTCTTCTTTGCTTATAACCCCTGTCCAGCCGCCTAACGCCTGCAGCCTAGCTGCCGCCGTTCCGCTTTCCTGCCTACCTGTTTGCCGGCTGAGCGTGGGATCGTCAGTGGGCGAAAAACGACGCAGCATCACCTGAAGAATGTGAGAAAAGTGATAACACCGTCGCTGAGGCAAAATACGGCGGTGACGTCACAGACCATGGATAGAAGAACAACGCTTGTGATGCCAGCTCCCGGTCCGGTGGAACATCGAAGGACGTTGTAAGAGTCTTCTTTGCTTATAGGCAAGCGGCCTTGTGTAGAAATTGTCCCGTATTTTCTTGCTCCACCGGACTACTCAATTCGTTGAGTACAATCGTGTCGCAGGAATGCTCTTAATGTTCAAAACTCCTTGAGAACGATCAACAGCACTTTACAAGCAATCACTGCATTAAAAAAGTACTATACTGGTAAATGTTGTGGTGCGTACAAAAAGAATTTCAAGAAAACGGGACAGGATGAAATTAAGGCCTGGGAGTTAGATACATGCAAAACAGAAGTAGAAGATGATGACACTGACTGAGATAGCAGTGGTGTCGAGAAGTCCGCAAAGAGTGAATCGACCGAGTCAAGTGTGGAAAGCTCTTTGGCTGTGCTGATCGGTGACCTAAACCGGAAGTTAGTCCAAGTCTTCTGTAGGCTAAAAACCTTGAAAACAACGGAGACTATTAAAAATTCAACGGAGTTTTTAGCATCGAAGTTTCACGAGCTCCTCACAAGGGTAGAGAATCAGCCAAACAAGTTGCACAACTTAAAGAAGTCTCAAAGGAACTGGCACAAAACATGGAGGCAAAATACAATGAAATCGCAAAGCTGAAAGACTATGTCGAAAGTGCTGATCAGTACTCGAGGCGAAAGAATATAGGACTATGCTGCAGAGGCAGGAGGTAAGGATCGGGGCCAGGTCTTGGTAGGCCAAGGAACAAGCCCAGTGCCTGAAAAACATTCATTACAAACGGAGCACAGATTAAAGTTGCAGAAGGAGAGAATCCAGCCTATAATCGTTAGGTTTACAGAGAAAAAAGCCAGAGACCTGTGGTTGTCAAGGAAAAACGTCCTGCAGCTTCGAAAACATTTTCGTCAACGAAAACTTCACGAAAACACAAATAGAAATGTTCTGAAAATGCAGAAAGCTGGGCAGAGAATATATTGTTGTCATCATGAGCAAAATAAATTTGACCTACACCGTATGTGCGATATACACGCCGCCAAACAGGAACACAGATTTGTTCCTAGAGGAACTAAATTCTCTGTTTAAAAATACATGAATGAGCAGGGGCTTGTATTGGTAGGGGACTTGAATGTTCATAAAATGCAAGTAGCAAGGAAGACTGTGACAGAATATTGAGATAACGCAAGTGGCATGGAAGGCTGTGACAGATTATCTCAATTTACTAGCAGAATATGGAATGTTCAACGTAATTAACGAATACACAAGAGAGGAATATTTGAGCTCAAACATAACTACATCATTCATTGATCGTATTGTCATTCGGCTGAGACAGCAACACTACACAAGAGGCGTAATTAAGGTCAAACGAGCAGATCATTACTTCATATCACTTGTGATTATGTCTCATAAAGGCAATAAGGATTGTGTCATCAGAACAAAGAAACTACAGCACAAAAGTTCACAAGTACTGAACATTCAAGTACTGAAAACAGTGACTGTAATTCTCGTTCACTTTTGCACAACGTCAGCTGATACACCAAGTTTATTGAAACAACAATAGCCCTAATAAAAAACGAGTGATATCATGGAGTTGTGCTTTCAAAAAGACAAAGCAAGGCAACAAAAGTACAGAAAAGAACTCGGCAATAAAAACATGGTTTGGTTTGGTTGGTTTGTGGGGTTTAACGTCCCAAAGCGACTAAGGCTATGAGAGACGCCGTAGTGGAGGGCTCCGGAAATTTCGACCACCTGGGGTTCTTTAACGTGCACTGACATCGCACAGTACACGGGCCTCTAGAATTTCTCCTCCAAAGAAATTCTAGCCGCCGCGGCCGGGATCTAGAATTTCTTTGGAGGAGAAATTCTAGAGGCCCGTGTACTGTGCAGAATTCTGAACTTTACGAAATGCAGAGACAGCTAAGTTCCTCCAGGAAAAAAGAAAATACTTGATGCGCCGATTTAGAGAGAGCAAGAATGATTTGAAAAAAAAAAAAAAACCTGTTTTACGGCGAACGCACTGATGAGCAGATCTAAAAGACCTAGAGTAGATAATACCGTAAAAAACAAATTTTCCAAAAGAAAGCATAGAAAAGTTGCATGCTATGTTTAATGAAACTTTTATCGCTTCAGCGGACAAGGTGAAGGAAACAAGGTGTGACCAATAGTATGACTACGAACCAAAATGCACATGCGTGCGTGCATTCAGCTTATTCTCCAGAGACGACGGAAGCAGATCACATCATCATCATCAGCCTGACTACGCCCGTTGCAGGGCAAAGGCCTCTCCCATGTCTCTCCAATTAACCTTGTCATTTGCCAGTAGCGGCCACCATATCCCCGCAAACTTCTTAATCTCATCCGCCAAACTAACTTTCTGCCGCCCCCTGTCACGCTTGCCTTCTCTAGGAATCCACTCTGTTACCCTTAAAGACCAGCGGTTATTTTGCCTTCGCAATACATGCCCTGCCCAAGCTCATAATAAGAAGCATGAAAATGTTTAAGCCAGCAGGCTTTGACAAAATTCGCCCTCGGGAATTGAACTCCACTTTGACCGAAGAAGACATGTACTTTTAAAGACCATAAACTGAATTTGAGAAGCAGGCATAATGCCGAAAGAAAATATAAATAGCGAGGCCCACCTACAACAAGGGAAAGAAAAGTGACTTTGCGAATTATAGTCCAATCGCGATATTATTTACAATAGCGCACATAATGGAAATGTCCGTGGCCTCGGTGATGTAATCATTCTACGAAAACTATGCGCTGAATAATTTGTCGCAGTTTGGCTCAGCAAAGAATAAAAACACACCTTCCCTGCTAGAGGAACTATCTGACTATAACACATGAATGGCAAATAATAATGCGGTCTTAACTCTTTTTTTATACCTAAGAAAGGTCTTCGACACTGTAAAACACAATTTCTTACTTAAGAAATTAGAGAACCTAGGTTTCAGAGATCAATTTTGTCAATTTTTCTGAATTATTTTTCTGAACGACTGCAATGCGGCACATTAGGGGATATCTGCAGTGAACTCAAATTATAAAAGCGTGGTGTACCTCAAGGAGGCACACTAGGACGAATACTATTTTGAATATAGTCGATACGACTTATAACGAACGTGACGGTCACGCGGATTCCATTCGTTATATCCCATTTTCGTAGTAAGTGGATACTCCGCGCAACAACCAAAAATATTTAGTCCGCCAAAAGTAGCATTTATTCCTTAAAAAAAAAAACTGCGTTATGCTCGTCTACTTGTTCAACGCATACCTTTCAGCTACTCTTTCCACGCTATCCAGGGTGGCCATCTCCTCGCCGAGACCCTGGCCGCCAACAATCAACAGTCACCGCGGCAGCTGGTAGCAGGTCAGCCAATTAACCAGTATCCTAGCGGTAGGGGAGTGCTCGTACTATGCGTTCAAAGGCTTCGTGAGAGACGCTTCGTAATAAACGAGGGTTCGTTATATTTGCGTCAATTATAAGTGGGCACGACTGTGTATGTTTCTGTATATGTTTCGACAACACTTGAAATCTGTGACCCTAACACAGGAGGTCGAA
The DNA here is from genome assembly GCF_055824585.1 of Amblyomma mixtum. Lineage (NCBI taxonomy): Eukaryota > Metazoa > Arthropoda > Arachnida > Ixodida > Ixodidae > Amblyomma > Amblyomma mixtum. The sequence continues at coordinate 159,520,821 of NC_143017.1, read as the reverse complement.
TCTTCCAACAGGAGACTTCAGCTATTGTAGATTAGTACGCGCAGAGTGCAACTTTTATAAATCACCAAAAAGCTGGGAGCCCACGCAACGTATAAAAACGAGAATGGTCGCATTGGTTCCGGTACTTTGCAATTATGCCATCTATAGGGATCCAATCGAGCAGAGAAGGCGCATCGTACGGCTCTGCATAGAAGGTGTCCATCAGCGTGAAATCTGTCGCCTCAGCGGAATTACGAGAACAGCGGTGAGTCGTATTATTAGAGCACATAGAGGCGAAGAGGGTAGAATTGCCGATGGTGAGCCCAGTGAGCGGCCAAAGGGCATAACTCTTGAGTATGAATTAATTGTTGCCGCCGTGTCTGTAAACCCCTTTCTGAAGGCTGCGGAGGTTCGCGACGCACTTCGTCTCAGTTGCTCCTGCGACACGATCAGGAGCAGGTTGCAAAAGGCAGGTTGCAATGCACTGCGTTGCCGCCCAAAAGCCGCGCCTCAAATCAAACCAAAGGGAAGAGCGACTCAACTTGGCCCGAGCCTTCGAGCAGTGTTCTGCGGACGAGTGGCGGGAGACAATTTTCACGGATGAGTCCCTGTTTTGCACACGCTGGAACCAACAGCAGCGTGTGTGGAGTTCGTTTAACAGCAGGTATGACCTCTTATTCTTACAGCTAATGAAAAACGCGGGTAAAGTTCGACGAACTTGTCTGTGCTAAAAAAAAACGCAGTATGGTTTGCAACCCATCGCAGTCTTAAGAATGTAGTGCTGCCTATAGCTTTTCCTCTCGCTGTTTCACTTGACACAGATGCAGTATCCAATATGAAATGGATTATTCTCACCTGCCGATAAAGCTTCTCATCGCAGCCCTCTCTTCCCTATGGCATCCCGCATCTCCTTTCTGCCAGTGGTCGAAATCTCCGGAGCCCTCCACTACGGCGTCTCTCATAGCCTTAGTCGCTTTGGGAGGTTAAACCCCATACACCAACCAACCTTCCTGCCAGTGTAGGGTAGGCAACCGGAACACCCTTCTGCCTAACCTCCCTGTCCTCCTCTTCCTCTCTCTCTCTACACTGCTTGCGGGAGTTGTCGTTTAATTGCGACACCAACTGTTCTGTTTTCATGTATTGCATGCTCCTATAGCCTGCCTTGGCCGGTAGAGTTTCGAGAGATTACGCTAGCCTTCGCTTCTCGAACAACCCAGTGCTGTTCGTCCTAGGAATAGTGGAACCCGGGACCAGGCTCCGTAGTGCAAGTAAAAGATTTAACGACAGTTGAATCAAGATCAGCGTGCAGGTGATCGCTTCGTGACTGAGGCGTCCATTACACTCGACGCTTCGTGCTGCGTCGCAGTAAATGTTTTTGCTCTGTCTCTTGAGCTTAACGAATTCCAGTGAAGTGGTCTGCCGAAATGAAGTTTTGCCTGAAAAAAAAAATGAAAACATGCGGATAGCTGGCTCCTTGGTCCCCCTAAAAAAGGCATAGTAGCGAAGATCAGTTTTGAAAGAGATAATCGCAAAGGGTGCCGGTGTAGCGATGGTCCATGATCTACTTGTGGTAGTCACATTTTCAAAATTTTTACATAAGTGGTGTGCAGCCTATGTAAGACAGGGAATTCGCATTTCGGAGGGCTAAACTAACTCATCTCCAGTGTCAAAGCGTATCCCGTTGGAGTGCCCCTTCCGAACACTACAGCAGCGCGCGTTGGTCGTGCAGCTTTCGAGCAATTTTTCATAGCGAATAACTTTCTAATCGGACCAAGAACGGTATAACCTATGTCCTCAGTAGGCGCACAAGGGGCATGTTTGGAGACTTTTTTTACGCCGCCCATCCTAGCCTCTTTCATATAAGTCAGACCTGGGGAGAAAGCGATTGGTATTGCAAACTATTGGCCATGACGTCACTTCGTAATACCCCCCTAGAACTCTTTCCGTCGCAAAGTGCGACACGCATCAAACAATGAAATTAAATCAGCCGCCGGAAGACGAGAGCACTTGGTGGCCCGATCTTCGTGAAATGGCTAGAGACTGCTCATTCACGGTTGCACATTGCACATGCAAATATCTCTTATTGCCATTGCGTCGGCCATGAAGCGGTTACGCATTTCTATGCAGGTATTTACAACCAAAGGATGCTATGTGTAAATAACGAATATATTTTGCAGCGTATTCGTACGTGTGCACTTTGGAAATACAGGTTCTTTGAGTAGTACATGAAGAAATAGGAAAGTAAAGTTTGTTGGCCGTATGAAATAAACGCTTAGGATTGCACTTCGACAGGCATTGCATGAAAGCATCACCTACTCTTTGCCTCATTGCCCCCTTAGCACGACTTAAGGCAACAGTTGTGAGAAGTCATGGCTGAACCCTCCGTGCAGCCGAAAACATCTGCAAACCCTGGCGAGTGTTGCAGTGCTGAATTGATGTCCAAACGGGACTCCTCCGACACGGCGGCACATCTGTCGTACACCCATGTGAGGTACACAAGACGTCCTAACGTGATCGGCGTATCGTTTACGATGCCAACTGTGTTCCATTCTGCCGCCATCATGGCGTCGATTGAGGACTCCACGCCCAAAGCGATGGCAGCCGCTCGTAGAGAGTCGGCATGGTGCGAGTCGTTGAGCACCTTTTGCTGGAAGCATTCCAGGCGAGTTTTTATGTTCCTGCGGGACTCGTCAGGCCACGGACGCTCGAGAAGGTACGACCACATCTCTGCAGCCATATCCACTGCCACAACGGGAATGCCAAGATCAGCCTTCTTGTTGGGTTTCTGACCTAGAAGGGCGTAGACGTTTGTCGGTACATAGATCACTTCTTCGCGTCTCACAACCACAGGAAGAGACAGGCTGTTGGCGGTGGGTATCTTGCGGGACACCTTAGCTTTTCTAACTTCGAAAGCATAAGAACGCGCGGCCAACAAGTTGGCGAAGAATGTCTTCGACAAAGTCGGAACGCGGAGATCGGAGGCGGCAATTTCCTCCGGCAGCATCAACCGGAGCTTGTCCAGTTCCCGCGCGATATCTTGCTTGAACGTCCCACCGAGTACTGAATGCCCTGAGGCTTGGTCCGTTACTTTGAGACGTATAATGTGAAACAGGCCTCGGACGTAGTTGTTTATGTTACGACTGCTGAACACCTGTGCAAAGAATGTATCCTCGATTTCACAGACACCCAGAAGTTGGCAAGAAATTCCGATTCCATGTGCAGCCTCCATCGATAGTATGTCGTCCATCTTGTCATGTGTCATAAAAGCGGTGCATATGGCTATGTACGCAAGCGCAGTGCTTTGGTGGGGTGCCTTCACAAGTAGGGTGAGGAAGTCATTAAGCCTGTCCTCTTCCCGCGTCTCAACCTCCGTAACATTTGGATGTAAAGAGAAGATCAGGTCCCGCGATATTGCAGCCCATTCATGCTCGGACAAACCAGAAAACGGGGAGATGGCAATGATACGAGACGTAGCCTTCGAATGGTTAGCGCCTTGTATCGTTTGCAAGTTATTGTGAAGCTGTAGGAGCTGCCCGACGTTGACGGTTTCATTCAGGGCTTTGTTGAAAGCATTAGCCGAGGGGCCTACATCATCCGTGTGAGCCGAATCCAAAACGCAGCCGTCGTTTCTTTGTATCTTCACGATTGTGCCTGATTTCGAAACAGAGAAAGAAACGAGGGATTGCAGGCCGTACCTCATGCTGAGCTCCGCGAACAGGCGTACCACGTGAAAGAGTTCTATCTTCTGGCCCGCAGCTGCGGCTTGCGCGATAGCGGTCACAAACTCGGCGACGTCTTCTCCGAGAAGCTTCGCCCCGCCGCGGGTTCTTTTCTTGATAGCGGCGAACATCTGGCTGGCAGCGCTGTTGCCCGCCCTCCCTGGGGCGAATTCTAAAATTTTTCGCTTCATGGCGATCCTGAACATGGGCGACAGGTGCTCGGGAGTCCCCGCGTCCACCCTGGAACAAACGTGTGCGTAGAAGTCTTCGCAGGGGTCGGCGCTGAGGTTGAGTACTTGGAGCACTGTGAGCGCTTCGTCGGGACAGCAGAAGGAGCTGATGTTCTGAAGTGCAGGGTCGGTCCTGCTCCCACCGACTACAGCCAGGACCACCAGAACGAAAAGTAAAGTCGAAACTACCGCGCCGATGGTTGCCGCCACGATCGGCAGGAAGTTTGGGCTGGTTTTGAGAGCAACGGTGGGCGGAGATATGACCGGCGTCTCAAGGGCGGGCGCTGGCGATACCGTATCCATGCGATAGTGGCCGGTTTCCTGAATGGCTCGCTGTAGACACTACCGGGTTGTTGCTTCGGACGCTAGTGCTGTCATTTACGAGACCTTGCACTTGAGAGCGGGGTTAATCGGGGCTGGCTGAAGAGGATGACGGAGTGTCTTCTTCATTGTCAACGCACGTTGAAGGTTCACTCCTGCCGAACCAATTTTAGGTCCAATCAGAAATGTTTTCAGCATCATCACTCCGCGAAAATTCCAGTGTACTAGATATATGTATACTAGTGCCGCTTTAATCTTTAAAGGCACGTACTAGTGCAAGGTAAACACTAAGAAACGAAATAACACAAACAAGTACAGAGCGCAGGATCTCTCCCTTGAAAGCGTAAAAACCGAGGCAGCCAAATCGAAGAAGGACTTCCTGGAAGTGTTCATCATCATCATCATCATCAGCCTGACTACACCCACTGCAGGGCAAAGGCCTCTCCCATGTCTCTCCAATTAACCCTGTCCTTTGTCAGTTGTCGCCACTGTATCCCTGCAAACTTCTTAATCTCATCCGCCCACCTAACTTTCTGCCGTCCCCTGCTACGTTTGCTTTCTCTTGGAATCCACTCCGTTACCCTTAAGGACCAGCGGTTATCTTGCCTTCGCATTACATGCCCTGCCCAAGCCCATTTCTTCCTCTTGATTTCAACTAAGATGTCATTAACCCGCGTTTGTTCCCTCACCCACTCCGCCCTCTTCCGATCTCTTAACGTTACACCTATCATTTTCCTTTCCATAGCTCGCTGCGTTGTTCTTAACTTAAGCTGAGCCCTCTTTGTTAGCCTCCACGTTTCTGCCCCATAGGTGAGTACCGGTAGGATACAGCTGTTGTATACTTTTCTCTTCAGGGATATTGGTAAGCTACCATTCATGATCTGAGAGAACCTACCATATGCGCTCCACCCCATTCGTATTCTTCTAGTTATTTCCCTCTCATGATCCGGATCTGCGATCACTACCTGCCCTAAGTAGACATATTCTCTTACTACTTCCAGCACCTCGCTACCAATGGCGAACTGCTGTTCCCTTGCTAGGCTGTTGAACATTACTTTGGTTTTCTGCATGTTAATTCTTAGCCCCACCGTTCTGCTCTGCCTGTCTAACTGATTGATCATGCTTTGCAGTTCTTGTCCTGAGTGGCTTAGCAAGGCAATGTCATCAGCGAATCGCAAATTACTCAGGTATTCTTCATTAACTCTTATCCCCAACTGTTCCCATTCCAGTCCCCGGAATACCTCCTGTAAGCAGGCAGTGAAGAGCATTGGCGAGATCGTGTCTCCCTGCCTGACCCCTTTCCGTATTGGAATTTTATTGCTGACTTTATGGAGAACTATAGTAGCTGTGCAATCATTATAAATATCTTCCAATATTTTCACATAACACTCTTCTACACCCTGATTCCGCAATGCCTGCATGACAGCTGAGGTTTCCACTGAGTCAAATGCTTTCTCGGAATCAATGAAGGCTATATATAAGGGTTGGTTATATTCTGCGCATTTCTCTATCACCTGATTGATAGTGTGAATGTGGTCTATTGTCGAGTATCCTTTACGAAAGCCTGCCTGATCATTTGGTTGACTAAAGTCCAAGGTTGTCCTGACCCTATTAGCGATTACCTTAGTAAATACCTTGTAGGCAACGGACAATAAGCTGATTGGTCTGTAATTCTTCAAGTCCTTGACATCTCCTTTCTTATGAATTAAGATAATGTTAGCGTTCTGGAAGTGTTAGTTTCGGGTAAACCTCACCAAACCAGAATCTCCGCGAAGCGCAAAAATTATAGGGTAGTGTCGTGTCCGGTCGCTGTGTTGAATGCAGCGAAAGGAGGGAGCGGAGAAGCGTCCACGGGAGGGAGTGGCTTCCCAAAACAGGAGGAGGATGCGGGGGCGCACCATGGGGGGGCATCTGGCGACAGCGTGCGACGAAGGGCAAGTGGTCGTTAGGAGGAGGATGCGAGTGGTCGTTAGGAGGAGGATGCGAGTGGTCGTTAGGAGGAGTGCGGGGGCGCACACACACAAAAGCAATAAGGGGACACAACAGGTAGCTGAAGTGACATTAAGAGGGCAGTGCGCTAGCGGTGTGTTCTGCGATCCATTGAGCACGGATGAAAGTTGATGAAGACGGCGACACCCAAAGCATAGCGCGAGACACTGCATGGCAGTTAAGCACGCGGAATGTTCAGATATTACTACAATGAATGTCATGTTGAAGCTTTGGAATGACGCTTAAGCTCCGCCTTCAAGGTATGACGCGATAGCGTGATGGGTTAATTCCCATATATGCACAAGGTCATTCTCTACATTACATTCATAGATTCCTGGAAGCCCTCATATCCCTCCTGGCGCAGTGGTGCAGCAGTTAAGCGATGCGCCACTGCCTTGCGATGGCGGGTGCTCCTACAGGTACTCTCAGGGCATTGTGCGGCCCATGCTGTTCTTCCCAAGAGAACAGTATTTAATTGCCAACTGCCACGGTTGGCAGTTTGCTCACTATGCGGTAGGCAGTGTGACGACCCCACATAATGCGCAGGTCCACACGGGACGGAGAGGCAAGAAGACACCGTATGGCTCAGTTTAAACAAAATGATGTAATCAATAATTATACATGGTACATCAGAGGCTGGGGTGTCCGAGCTTACGTGGCGACGCCGTCATGGGGGCGATGGATGGTCTCCGGAGTTGCGATCCGTCGGTGGCTGGCAGAAGCTGCGCGCCGTCCGGCTTCGGCGCTGAAGGACCCTTTTTCGTGAACGATCTCGTCCTCTCCGTGCCTTTCGTCCGCACTCGCCAGCTATGTCTGCTCCGCCGGCCACGCCCGATCTCCTGTCTTCCCCACTGGAATGTTTCTTTCTTCCTCCTTTCCACGGCGGCGCCCTGCGGCATCCCCGACATCCCTCGTTGGAATGTCGTTTGACTCCCGCCGGCAGCTTTCTTCTCTTGTCCTTGTACGGCCAGGCATGCCTAATTGGGCTGGCTTTCCCTCCCGCCGGCGCCTTTGTACCATTGTACCCCTTCAGTGGCTTGCCGCCACTGGGGGCTCCGTCTAGGCGGCGCCGCCGAACGCGGACCGTTTAAGGGGAGACAAGGGAGTAGGACGGTTGAGCACAGAGAAAATTCCGACGAAGATATGGGCCCTGGTATTTCACGCACGGAACGTCACACTCGCTCACCCTCCACAAGAATGTTCTCCGAACATTTGAGTCCAGGCAGCTCCCCTTCTTTTTCTGAATCGCCTCGCACATTCCGTCCGACAAAACACTTTTCGCTGCACAAAACACCACTGCACTGCACCATATGCCGCAGCTGTCATAACTGGCGTCTCCAGGGGCAGCACTGATCTTCTTTCACAGACAAACATGAAACTCAGCACCCAAGCCTCTCCTTGCTAGTCCAAACTGGACGAAATAAATTTACCACAGTTACAAAGGAGCTCCCACTTCCAGCACAATCACGGCACAGACAAAAAAAATATATAGATAACGAAAGGAAGTCGGGCATGTTCTGCATCCTGTGTAAAAGTGTTACTTAATGACAGAAAGGCTTAACTAGCAACTCCGATATTTTAACACATAAGCACATAGCAATGTTATGAGCTGCAGCATTACACAGTCTTAACCAGTCCCCAACTCCGCTCTGTTTACGCCATTAGTCCGACTTAGCTTTCCAATTTCGAAGCGGATATCGGCGTTCATGAGTCGTACCAAGTAATTCTGTGACCCCTTGTCTGCTTTGAGACTCGCGAGGGCTCGTGGCAGGAGCCTCTCTTGGCGTTATCTGCGCGGCAACCTCGCGCGCTCCTTCCTCCAGCAATGCATGAAGTAAATCCGGTGGCATTCCTGCCGTAACCTCTGGCGCTTGCCGAACAAATGCAGGAGAGGGCGTTTCTTGCGAACAATCTGCGCGCTCCGCTTCACTTCGGTCCCCATCAAAATCTGCGCTTTCCCCCTCCTCATTTCGTGAATACTGAACCGGTGCCGACTTGAGGCGATTTGCGTGTATCCTTATCAAGCGGCGGTTCACGTCTCGGACCCTGAAGTTTACCGGAGAAAGCTTCTCGACAACCTCGCACGGTCCTCTCCACCTCGTCTGGAACTTACGAGCCAACCCAATCTGTCTTTGGCAGTTTTCGATGTACACGCTGTCCCCCACATCAAACGGCGCGTCTCTAGCACCGCGATCGTGCACCTCCTTCCTGCGCTTCGCCGCTTTCTTTAAGGCCTCCTTTGCGATGTCCCTCGCCACTTGCAAGCGCGATTCTAGCTCAACCTTATAGTCGTCCAGTGAAGCGTATGGGACACGACGGGGGCCCTCTGGCACTTCACTAGGCTGGTCCGGGTCTCGGCCGTAGAGAAGAAAGAATGGCGATTCGCCCGTGCTCTCGTGTGCTGCGGAATTGTAGGCAAACATTGCATACGGGAGCCACAAGTCCCAGTCCCGCTGGTCGCGCGAAACAAAATGCGACAGGAACCCGGCCACGGTTTGGTTCAGTCGCTCCACCGCGCCGTTGCAAGCCGGATGGTACGGTGTTTTCTGCTTCTTAGTGATCTTAAGCAGCTCGAAAACTCTCCTCATTAGCTGTGACACGAAGTTTGTTCCCCGATCTGTCAAGAGTTGCCTCGGAGATCCATGTCGGAGCACGATCTGTTCGACAAATGCTCTTGCAACCGTGTCTGCTTTCTGATCTGGGTGTGCTACCGCTTCCGCGTATTTTGAAAGGTGATCGACAAATACTAAAATGTACCTGTTTCCAGAAGTGGTCGTGGGCAATGGGCCCATTATATCCATACCTGTCCGCTCGAAAGGAGCCGAAACCTCAGGGAACGGCTGAATTGGTGCTGGCCTGCGTCCCATGGGTGTTTTTCTTTCGAGACAGGAATGACACTTCGCACTGTAGTCTCTAACATCCTGTCGCATGCCACTCCAAAAGTACAAACGCTCGACGCGCCTGCGTGTCCTCGCTACGCCAAAATGACCGGCGCACGGCGCATCGTGGAACGCGCGAAGAACCCTTTCTGTCCACGACCGAGGTATGACGACTCTCTCCCAAGCGGTTTTCTCTGGTCTCCCTTTCCTGGTTGGCCTCGTGCGCCGACACAGGGTGCCGTCTTTGCCAATGAAATAACCTAGCTGTTCGGGGTGAGATGGTGCGCCCTCTAAGCTTTCGATTATTCGCTTCAGGTCAGGATCTTTGCACTGCTCTGTGCGTAATTCGGCGGGGTCGACTACGGGGACAAACTCATCTATAGCTGACACGGCAGCTGTACGGCTGAGCGCATCAGCATTCAGATGTGTCTTTCCTGACTTGTGCTCCACCTCAAAGCAGTATTCCTGCAGCTGTAGATTCCATCTAGCGAGTCGCGAGCTAGGGTCCCTGACACTCATCACCCATTTCAGAGGATGGCAGTCTGTGACTAGCTTGAATTGGCGGCCGTAAAGGTAGCATCTGAAGTGCTTTACTGCCCAGGCAACGGCGAGGCACTCCCTTTCTGTAGCTCCGTACTTCTGCTCTGTGGGGCTCAGCTGTCGGCTAGCAAAAGCCACGGGATGTTCTTTGCCCTCGATAACCTGAGATAACACAGCACCAACTGCGAACTTTGACGCATCTGTGGCCAAAACGAAGGGCAAATTAAAATCCGGGTGGCGCAACAGCGGTGCACTCATTAGCTTCCTCTTCAGGGCCCCAAAAGCATCCTCCTCGTTTTTGCAACAGCGAAAGGCGACATTTTTGGCTGTTAAAGGGCCACGGACCACCCCAGCTCAGCAGACACTCTCTACCTCTCTTTCAGCGAGCCTCCTCTCCTTCCATTCCCTCCTCGAAATTTTTCTCTCCCGCTCCTCGTCGAGTAGGCTCGGCAAGGCAAAATCACCCCTTCCTTCTCCGGTGTAAGCCGGAGGCGTGGTGTCTGTGGAGTGCGTCACAGGGCGACGTCATCGCCCCGCCTTCAATAGAATTCTTTTCTTGGTTTTTGCATTTTCTCCGCACACTGAACGATCGAGAGGCGCGATCGGCTCGACCACCTAGACTTGTTAGCGAGCGCATCCTTTCATACATCTGTTTGTCATTCCCAGTTAACGAGCCACCTTTTCATTTTCTTTTAGGCCTCCCCACCGTTTCACGAGCGGAGGGGCGGAAGTCGGTTGTGTTCGAAACACACGGCGAAGCGCGGACCCGGCAACCGCCCGTTTGCTTTTCTCCATGCGTGTTTGTGTTCTGTGTGTTTGTGTCTTTTCTCCGCTCCAAAGCATATGTCATTCATTGGAGTCAAGGCGTACGCAAGATGCACGAAAGATAAGCGGTATGTGTGCGGAGCGGTAAAGTGGGCGAGCGAGGGAAAGGCTCTGCTGCACTACTAATTAAAACCTTGTTTTGGGGGGCTCGCATAGAAGAAAAGAAACTGAGAAGGGAGCGCGCACGCAGAGCGTCTCGTGACGGGATCACGGCGAAGGGGGGGGGGGGGGGGGGGCGAGCCAACTCCCTCAGTTTTACTGTTTTTTTACTTTTTATGGCTAGGGTTCAAGGCTGTCGCCGCACGCTCCCTCCGCAGTTTTTTTTTTTTGTTCCTTCATGCGGGTTTGTAGGCATGAGCCAGAACAGAAGGCGCTGCGGAAAGCGTTGTGCAGACGACGCGACGCCAAGGCTACGCCCAACCTTCTCCCGTCAGTCAGAACGATGCACCAATGGAGTGCCTTTAGCGAAAGTAGCCCCCCCTGACGTCAGCGGGGTGCAGAGTAGTGGGCCGGGCCCGTTTTTGAAGGAAGGAAAGAACGAACGGGCTTTGATTTGAATTTTCGCAGCTTTTCGGGGCGCGCATGGCTCTAGTATTTTGCAGAGGTTATCTTCGATGCCTCATCTATGCAGTGGGCTTGTTTTTCAAAAATGTCCGGACCCTGGTCAGTGGCCCTTTAAGGCAGTGAGCGGCTTAGCGAGCTTGGCGAACTCCTCTATGTGCCTTCGGTAGTAACCGATCAGGCCGAGAAACTGCCGGACCTGGCGGACACTAGTCGGGGATGGAAAATCCGAGACACACCTTAGTTTCTCAGGGTCCGGTCGCACGCCGTCAGCTGAAACAACGTGCCCGAGGTATTTCACCTCGTTTTTGAGGAATTGGCACTTAGAAGGCTTCAGCTTGAGACCAGCTCCTCTTAGTCGCACCAAAACCTGCTCAATATCGCGCAAGTGGTTCTCAAAACTGTCACTGTATATGATTATGTCATCCATATACACGAAGCACAGCTTCCCCAGAAGACCCGCCAGGATAACATCAGCGGTTCTCTGCCAGACAGCAGGGCTGTTGACCAGACCCATCGGCATTCTTTTCCATTCATAGTGCCCTGAGGGCGTGTTGAATGCCGTTTTCTCAGCATCTGCCGGATCCATTGCTATCTGCCAGAATCCCGCCGCCATGTCCACTACCGTGAAGTACCTGGCAGAGCCCAGCTGAGAAAGCGTCTCCTGTATATTGGGAATGGGGTATGGATCGATGCGAGTTACGGCATTTAGTTTGCGGTAGTCCACCACCAATCGATACGAGCCATCTGGCTTTTCCACCAATAGTGCCGGTGCTCCCCATGGTGACTTTGAGTGTTCGACAATGCCGCGATCAATAAGGTCCTGCACCTGCCGCTCCATCTCCTCACGTTGGGAGTAAGGAATTCTGTACGCACGTTGGTAAACGGGCGATGAAGTGCCGGTTTCTATCCTGTGCTTTATAACGCCACAGCAGCCCAAATCCAGGTTGGACGCGGCGAACACCTCTGAGTAGTCGTTCAGCAAACCAGCCAGAGCCTCCCTCTCCCTGGATTTTACGTGGGAAAGATCGAACAACGCATTTGGAGGAGCCGAAGGACTATCATGCTCTACAGTTGCGAGTACCGTATCGGTGGGCGCATGTTTCTCTATCGCAGAGGTGAAGAAAGCCAACGTTTTGTTCTTGGGAAGGCTCAGTGGCTGCTGGCTACAGTTAACCACCCGTAGGGGCACTCTGTGGGCGTCATTAACAGTCACGAGGCACGCGGCCGCCTTCAGGCCATTACTAAGAGAGTCGACCGGTTCAAGCACTCCCACGGCGCCGCTCTCTACATCTGCAGGCACATAAGCATACAAAATGTGCTCCGACCACGGAAGGACGACCGCCTCCTCGACCAGCTTCACGGCAACCCGCGAATATACCTTCTCTAATGATCCCACTGTTGGACGTGTGTCGATATCGGTACTGCGAATCTCAGCCCTGCTCCTGTTCAAAAACGGAACTTTTGAGCCCCCCGCATTAACTTCTTCCTCAGAGAATGAGACTACTACCTTCCCTTTTCTCAAAAAATCCTGCCCTAATATACCTGACACTCCGTTTGGCAGAGACACCGTGTCCGGGCATACGTAGCAGGGGTGCTCCAATGCAATTCCGCCGAGAGTGAAGTGTAACCGGTAGAGCCCACTTATGCCAAGAGGATCCCCCGTTATGCCTACAAATTTGGTTGCCATACCACCAGACGCTTCCAACACCTCGCGATCCCCTTTCCTTCGAAGCGTGTTAAAGCTGCTTTCCTTATGCAAGGTCACCTTTGACCCCGTGTCTATCAACAATTCCATGCAACAACCATTTAACTTGCAACGCACAACAGGGCATGCCTCGTCGGCCACACAAACCACCACCACCTCATTACCCACTGCTCCCTCCCCACACTCATCAGGATGGGGAGGACAACCTAGTTTTTTGTCCCTGTATCTGGAGCCTCGCTGTAGGCTTGCTTAGGGCGTGTCTCGCCTGCTTCTCTTTGTGGCTCCCCACGGCGCACGTTTGGGCAGAACCTTGCGATGTGTCCGCGACCCTGGCACGCGAAGCACGCGATTTCTTCGAAATCTCGCATACCGCGCCTGTAGCTTTGTGGCGGTCTCCGGTTTCCAGCGAATGGGCGCCGTTGAGCGCCCGCTTCAACCTGGCGTTCCACCTGCTGAGATAGCAGCTGCTCTAAGCGATCTAACCGCTCTGTCAAGAGAGCAACCTCAGGGTTGGGCACCGCTCTCTCTATGACGCGAACTCTCGCTGCGGCCGCCGTTAGCGCCTCATTTCGTTCCTCATCCAATGCGGCCGCCACGGCTTGGTCGAAATTGCTCGGCTTGCGCGAGAGCACGAACCGGCGCACGGGGTCTTGCAGACCAGCCACAAACAAAGCGGTCATTTCCTCTTTAAGTAGTTCCTCCGCGTATTTCTTCTTTAGCTGGTCTCCTTCCTCCTCCCTACTCAGCGTATCGCGCGCTAGGCGCTGAAGCCGCGACGCAAATGTTCGCACGTCCTCCCCTACCATCTGTCCGGCGTCACGGAACCTCTGTACCCGCACATGACGTGGTTCAGTGTCGAAATGCTCGAACGCGAGCGTCTTAAATTCCGCAAATGATTTTGTGGATTTTACTTTTTCGTCTCGCCAAGCAAAATCATGAGCAGCTCCTGCCATCTTACACCTCGCCATTCCCAGCATTTGAGCATCGGACCATCCCCCCATTTTCCCAATCTCTTCTAGCATGGAAAAGAAATCGCAGATTGGAACCCCTGTCTTATCTCCCGTAAACGTCGGAATGACGCTTCCTAATGCCAGCATGCTTGCTCCGAGCGACGGCTGTGGAGTGGGAGCTCCGTCAGTTACAGACATTTTTTTTCGCTCCAGCCCTCCGGTGCCTCAAGCCTCTCAAATGGGGGTCGAAGTCCCACAATCAGTCCCGTGATTCCCCTTTGATTACAATTTTGAAGTCATGAATGTCGCAGCATTCAGAGGACATTTGCTTTTGAGACCCCACTTCTGACACCAGTGTGACGACCCCAAATAATGCGCAGGTCCACACGGGACGGAGAGGCAAGAAGACACCGTATGGCTCAGTTTAAACAAAATGATGTAATCAATAATTATACATGGTACATCAGAGGCTGGGGTGTCCGAGCTTACGTGGCGACGCCGTCATGGGGGCGATGGATGGTCTCCGGAGTTGCGATCCGTCGGTGGCTGGCAGAAGCTGCGCGCCGTCCGGCTTCGGCGCTGAAGGACCCTTTTTCGTGAACGGTCTCGTCCTCTCCGTGCCTTTCGTCCGCACTCGCCAGCTATGTCTGCTCCGCCGGCCACGCCCGATCTCCTGTCTTCCCCACTGGAATGTTTCTTTCTTCCTCCTTTCCACGGCGGCGCCCTGCGGCATCCCCGACATCCCTCGTTGGAATGTCGTTTGACTCCCGCCGGCAGCTTTCTTCTCTTGTCCTTGTACGGCCAGGCATGCCTAATTGGGCTGGCTTTCCCTCCCGCCGGCGCCTTTGTACCATTGTACCCCTTCAGTGGCTTGCCGCCGCTGGGGGCTCCGTCTAGGCGGCGCCGCCGAACGCGGACCGTTTAAGGGGAGACAAGGGAGTAGGACAGTTGAGCACAAAGAAAATTCCGCCAAAGGTATGGGCCCTGGTATTTCACGCACGGAACGTCACAGCAGGTTGTGATGACGCCGCAAGGTCACGTGACCTAGGTGTCTGGTCACCATCGGCCAGAGTCATGCTCGTGATTTTTCGCTCATGACGCCGACAACGCCGACACCGGGTTTTCTGGAGAACGGGGCCTTTAACGCTATCGCGTTAAAAGCGGCGATAGTATAGTGGGCTAATACGGTAGCGAGCCACGGGTTCGAATACCGCTCACGGCCATAAATTGTTTTAACCGACCGCGTTGAGGCACCCGTTCTGCAGAAAATCAATCGTCGTCGTCGGCGCTGAGAGCGAAAAATCCCCGAAGCAGCAACCTATAAGTGGGCCACCTAGGTAACATGACCCTGTTCCGTCATCCCAACCTGGCCACCAGATTGTGAGCAAACTGACCACAGTGGCAGGTAACAATTAAATTAAGGATCAGTGAGAAATTAATGAGAGAGGTCATTCTCAATGTTGCCGGCCGTCTCGCATTGAGCCCTCAGAACCAGTTCTGCAAAGCACGTTCGCAACAGAGAAAATGAATCCACGGATTTTTTTTTTTTTTTCAGGCAACGCAGGACAACACGAACTTCATCTAGTTGACGCCTCTCAGTCGCTCTGTGGCGCACCTTCCAAAGTGTTTGTCGCGAGGTGTGAATTTGATATTGAGGTATCTTGTGCCATTCATAATGAGATTGGTAATCTTGGTGATATCTCGTGTTCCTGCGTCCCGTGTTCGATATCTTACACGCTTAGTTGTCGTCATGCGTAACATCTTGTCTTCAGTAAAGAAGTGATTCGCATGCCCAAAGTTCTATTGATTCAGCGGTCTAACCACGCTTATGTGAGCCTATGTGCCTAAACCTAACCACGCTTCTTGGTTTCTTGGGGTTTAACGTATGAAAGCGACTCAGGCTATGAGGGACGCAGTAGTGAACGGCTCCAGAAATTTCGACCACCTGGGGTTCTTTAACGTGCGCTGACATCGCACAGTACACGGGCCTCTAAAATTTAGCCTCCATGGAAATTCGGCCGCCGTGGCCAGGATTGAACCCGCGTCTTTCGGGCCAGCAGCCGAGCGCCCTACCCACTGAGCCATCGCGGCGGGGTAATGTTCGCGGTGTAACCACGCTTCTGCGCTGTATACCAGTGGGTGTTATGTTGGCGACTTGCGCTTGCTTCAGACGTGTGTGCACATCTACAACACCAACTTCGTTTAGTTTTTTACTGTAGTAATGCAATTTCCATCCACTTTCGCGCACACGAAATCCGCTGTACAAATGCCATAGCTATAGGGGCTGCCTCGAGCATTCTTGGGTAGTGTTCCCAGGGCTCCACTGGCAGGTGGGAAAAATTCGCCCTTCGACGATGCTTCGCGAACATTTCTCACGTCCGAAGCATTCCTTCGCGTGTTTCATCACGGCGAAGAATTCGCTAGCAAAGCAGTAATAGGGTCGTGTTTGTTGCACGGCCTTTTTTTTTTTTTTTTTTGAGTAGAGCGACACTATGCAGTGATACTACAAACAACGAAGCCTACACTCAAATTTCTTTTCTTTTTAATTGTACTCTGGTATGAAGATGTCATCATGCTCCGACAGCTAAGAAAAATAAAGAGTAGTGAGTCCGGCCGATGTGACCTTGACCACGCGGCTACGCCCGTTCGGTAGCGTACGAGCACTGCATTACGAACCGCGTTCTTTCTGTATAAAAAGAGCCTGCAGCAGTAACGGGAATCCGCCCTTTGGATACCTGTGGACAGCGAGATGAGATAATGTGTACTGAGACACACCACCTGACCATGCCCACCACAAACAGCGGCCGAGTTTACATCCAGGCCTCAAACCCTGCGTGACCTGGGTTCCCAGTCCCCGCATCATAGCGATCGCAGGCACAAGCACTGCTGGCGCTGCGAATCAAACCCGGGTCTTCGCAAGTGTGAGCTGGGCACGTCACTCACTCGGCTACCTTGCGGCACGGATTCTTCGTACCGCTTATAACTGCTTACACAAAAGGTACCAAGTAGACAGAAACGGAGCATGCGCAGTATTGCACTGCCTCTGACCTACGCCATTCGGCCGCGGCGATGTAATCGCGACATAGGGAGTTCTATAGTGATGACTGCGAGCATGATGCGATTTCGCGATATCGTGCACTCCCCCTGTAGCGTCGTGGTTTTTTCGGTCGTGGAGCAGTCGAGTGGGACGTAGAAGCACTGTAATCCTGTTCACTGCCTGCGGCTGAATACACGGAAAAGCAGAGCGGAATAAGTCGACCCCTGGTCGCCGAGTGGTTTAATGCATTCAGTTCGAAAAAAATCGCTGGGTGTGGTGTTTGGCTGCTACCGCAGACACCCGTCGTGCGCGCAGAAGTATGCCACTGATACTGGTGGCGGAAACCGAATACATGATTCACACATTCCCAAGCAGCATGCAAGCATGCACTTCCCATTTCTAAGCTTCACGTGATCAAGGTTCATGATCGAGACTCGATCATGTAAGATTCAGTAGCAGACTTTAAGACCAAAGGCAATGCTTTAGGCTTGACGCCGCGTAGCGTTTAACAAGTAAATATAAATCGGACCTTTTCCATGTTATACACTGATAACAGATTTTAACATGGCGTGTACCTGAAATGAGATTGCGCCTAGATTTATTCATTCCTTTAGGACCGCCTTCGAGAAGTCCCGCTGTTGGAATAAGCTTGAGAGAGAAACATCGTGGGAGGGAATTGAGAGAGAAAGAAGAGAAGGAAAGGTGATAGATAATTTTGAGGGGCTGTTAAACGTAAGGAGCCTATTTCCACTGCTTCTTGTAATGGAATTCCGCAGAAGGAGCCATTTTGATAAACATGCAGGCAACATTTATGGATAGTCACATGGATAGCCTAGTTAACAGACATATGCCAATATTTCATATATCAGCAGGGCGAAATACCGCTGCACAACAAAGCTATCGAGGCACAAAACACGTCAACACAGCTACTGGTACCTTACTTATGTCGGCAAGAGGATAGAGTTCCGTGCACTTTATATATATGTGATCAAAACCTCACCATTCGCCAATAGTCACAACTTCCGTTATTGAACTCTGGCGAAAAAATCCTCAACTTTTTTATAGAGAGTGCTCAAACACGTTTCTTGAGAGTATTTTCATGTGGCATGCACATTAAAAGACCTTTGTCTTAGACATTGTAAACTACTTGCACAAATATCTCACAAAGTAAACTTCATTGCAGCGAAGAGCTCCAAGCTGAGCAGCTCAGAAGAAACGATGTCCTAATGCCGATGGCTTCACTTTAGTCCTGTACCGCACGGCTGCAGCATGAACTGCCGGCCAGTTGCATTACCTTCTGAGAAAATACATTTTTAGACACATTCTGTATACCCGAATCATAATTTTATACGTTCGCGTTTTGTTTCCATTGTTTTCAGCATCGTCAGGGTGTTCCATGGAAGACCTTTTCAGTGCAGAGTTTCGTGCTCCGGGCACCCCGCCAATACTCGGTCTTCTCAAGTGGCTCCAGACGCGTCTTAGATCGACAGCATAAACGCTGAAGAAACTCCTGCCGTAGGCACTTCCGGGTCGATTGGGTAGCGGAAGATATTTAGCGCCAGTAAACTACAAAATACTCTGCCAGTACATCGTTTCTCGGTTGAACATCTCCATTAGCGTAAAAAGAGCAGCTTTCCCCATCAGAGAACTTTCTGCAAAAACTTCTGGACAAGTTAAGGGCCAAGGGAATCAGCACTACAAGAACATGAGTGTTTTCTCTTATTCACAACAATGAGCGGAACCAGTGCTCTCGTGCGCCACACTCAACTGCGCCTTCGTGAACGCAAACAAGGGACGTCGACCTCACGTCGACTTGGCCTCGCACACCTTTCCGACTTTTGCAACTACTATTTCCCGAACGCTGGCAGCGGTACAGCCCAGTAGCGACGCAGCGTACGTAGCCCTGATGATGATGAGAAACGTTTTGCCAGCTGCCGAGTCAGCAAAAGTTGACAGGTGGAAAATGTAAACATCGGCGACGAACATCAAGGCGCACCTGGTCGCCTCCAGACAAAAGGCGTGACTCCTGCAAAACACCAGACGCAAAACACCATTAGGCGCTGTGTTGGGTACTGTACAGGGTGTTTCACCGAAGACTTCACGCAATATTTCAAAACAGGCTTTTTAGTTATAAGAGCGTTCTTTTCGGCATTGCATTGCCAGCGGTGTAGTACATCAGAATACAGCTGTGTTAACCGGTAGGCTGGTTAACTAATATTGAACAGTTAAGTTTTTAACTAGTACTGCGTAGCCCAACTTAAGTAATACTATTCATGGCACTTTTTAAAATTTCGAAAACGCGGTTACCATCGGTGCTGTGGCCCCCCAAAAGTTAGCTATATCGACGAGTTACGTACACTGGAGAGGTTGATCTGCCTGCAAGCTTCTCAAAAGCGCATGTATTTTGGCGCGATGTAGCCAAAATTTGTTGGACCGGAGCGCTGAAAGCAACAGCGTTTTTAAATTCTAAGAGCTGTTATGGACATTACCCACGGTGGGCTCCGCGCGTCTGAATAATTAAGGAGCCTAACAGTAATCGCTAAAAAGTCAACTATTCAATATTAGTGACCAACTTGCCCAAACGAGAATTCTGATCCACTCCTAAGGCTTCACCTACGGCTTCACTCTTCTCGGCCACTTTGTCCGCGACATGTCTCCTCTAATGCTCAAGCATTAGAACTTTTTTTTTTTTGGTTTGCTGGCAGAAGTGAACATCATTTCTTAGCGGAAACTTAGAAGAGCAAAACGTTGGGCAGGTTGGTGCTAATGCATGGTTGCAAAATCGCGTAAAAAGACAAACGGACGAAGAAAGAACACAAAGGCAAGCTTTTTCAACCTTTTGCTGCTTCTGGGTTTTCTTAGGTTTTTCTTCCTATTTATACGCGTTCCTCTCGCGAAAAACGTTTCAGATGCGAGTTAGCGCGTGTCCTTGTATCCTTTCTTCATCTTTTTTTCGTTTTGCGAGCTTTTGCAACCAGACATTTCTTACATTGTCAGCTTGGAAGTTGACACAGCAAAAAATGCCCCAGAAAGACGTAATGTCAAGGTTACCTCTTGTTCTTTTCTCTTGCGCATGCTGCTACAGAATGTCATGCCGTAAATCGTAGCTGTGCGCGCTCATGGTTCGCACATTCAGCTACACCGTTTCACCGTGCAGAACTGGCAATTAGTTTCCAAACTCACCGCTTGTCCAAGATGGCGCCCATCACAGTAAGGGAGAAGAAGATGTAGGCGATGCCGCAGAGTAGCGTGCTAGTGTCGATGACCTGAAGCAAGGAAATCGATGAAAACCGTTTTGTTTCATCGGTTTTAAATATCAATTGCTCAATAAGTTTATTTATTTATTTGGAGCAGCTTGACAGCGCCGGAGAGGACCTGTATTGAAAAAAGCGCTTCTGAGATTTCGTGTGGGTGGCAGTGATACTGGGCATGAATAAAAAGCGTAAGTGTTGTAATGCTAACAACATTCTTAAAATGTTTACAGAGAACGGCTGAATTTTATCTTTTTCAGCACACTATAACAGACGCTTTGAATCACGATTTTATCCCCAAGGCACACTCAGATCAGCCATTGCGCTGCAGGATGGAAAAGAGAGCAACAGCTGAGTAAGCCATGAGTGGTTTAAGGATTTTTAGTTCGTTCGAAGTTACGCTTATAACTGCTAACTAGAGCTTTTAACGAAGCGTTACACTAGAGCAGTACTGTCAGTAAAGAGGGCACGCATGCGCGGCCCGGGACTGGCAATGGAGACTTTTAGAATAGGGTGACGCTATGGGTTCGGGGCATAGGGTAATAGCGGAGGGACAGTGCGCAGGCGCAGGAGAATAGCCCGAAGGAGGGGCGTTATTGTCCTGCGCCTGCGCACTGTTGCCCCGCTATTCCCCTATGCCCCTTACCGATTGCGTCATCCTATTTTAAAGATGTCTGATAGCTGTGGGCAGTAGCTAACAGTAGCGCTGCGTAAAAAACGCCTTACTGACGTATTAAGTTTTTGAAGCGGTAGCTTCACTACTAGAGAGGTCTCGGGCTGAGATCGCTGTGCGTTCCCGATGACCTTAAAGGCTCAGCCAAGGTCATACCTCTAGTTTATAAGTTTGGAGAACCGGTGGATAGTCAGTGGTCAGGCTAATGGTCAAGAAATTGAACAGGTCAAGGGTCAAGGTCATTTCAAGGTCATGCCAGGGACGTCAAGATAAAACAAAATTTGGTCACGTGATCGACTTTGGGCTTGCCGAGGAGCTTAAACGCGGCGTTTACGTGATAAGGCGTGACATCATGCCATCTTTAACCGAGTATATGACGGAAGGAGCGCCGACGCGCCTGGGAAAAATTAACAGTGCTTTAGCTTTGGTAAAACAGTCAGAAGCGGTAGCTTCACGATGGTTTAGCCTGGAAAATACCAAAGAAACGCTCTAAGGACAGCATAACAAGACTTTGCCAGGCTAAACCGTCGTGAAGCTACCTCTTCTCACTCGGTTTAACCAAAGCTTAACCACCGTTAATTTTTAGCACCACCGTGATGTGCAGATTAACGAACCATATACATACGCAACCACAGGTTACATGGTCTTTCAGCAGTGATATGAATCGATTTGGATTGCGTTTCAAAAAAAAAAAAAAAATTCCGAATGAATAGAAAGGAGTTCCATACTCACCGGGCTCCAATGTTTCAGCTTCACGTATCCAACGATGATCAAGAGGAAATGCACAGCTACGTAACACTTGCTCAACACCGTGGCGTTTGGCGCGTACGTTTTCACAGGCCTGCGCAACTGCACGTTAAGGAGAAATGGCTCCAGATAAAGCAAAAATGTCCATTCGCGCCTGTTAATGTGAACTAAAAAACAGGGCCAATGAGCGTAACTGGACTTGCCACATTAGTGGAACTAGGCTTGATAATATTTCAACATTCTTTTTTTTTTAACATGCACCGCGTTTATCAAAGGTCATTCGTTTTCATTATTCCGAATTTTCACGAGTATTCAAGCTAAAGTCACTGCTGTGTGCTACACATAAAATACAGTACTACATACAAGAGCTACACAGAGAACAAAGCAGGCACGATGTAAGCTTTAGAATTTCTAGAATTGCGCCAATATTATGCATGCGGATCTAGTCCAATATCAGATGCAATTGTCAGTATACCCTATGTTTTTAGCTTTTTAAGGGAAGCCAGTATACTTCAGAAATTTAATTTACTCACCCTGTGCTTCACTACATACAGTTATACACCACAGCCGCTTTCTCAATCATGAGAAGGAGTCTGAGGTCTTTATCTCAGTTGTTGGGAGCCTCGAAATCTTTGCCGAGCCAAGGATGTCCGTGGAGGTTACTCAACCTTTAAAAGTTTCTGCTATCAGACATTTCTAAAATGTTTGTCTTTCATCAACTAGGTAGTAAAAACAACTTTTAGGCCCTTTACACGACCGCTTTTAGTCACTTTGTTTTCAAACTCTGGTCAAACCAATTTCTCCATACCTTGAGCTTGGCGCATGATAGCCTTAGTCGCTTATGCGCCATTAAACCCAACACAACACAACTCTAGTCCAGGATCAAGTAGCCCAGAGCAAGCACGAGCAAAGCAACATGGTTGGTGTTCGAATACAGGGAGTCTCATCTAAACTAGCGCCAAGCTTTAAAAAATGAAATGCGTTCAAAGAGGTTTCTTTTTTTTTTTTTTCAGGATTTTAAGTTCTTTCACAGTTACGCTTCTCACTACTCATCATACAGTGCGTTAGCATAGTGTTACCGAAAAACCTTACGGCGAGCCCGCCTGCACACATGCGTGGGACTCACAGTAGCTGTATACCAACATTTAAATGCGCTTGATTTACTAATTAACAAAGGCTGCCGCGGTGGCTCAATGGTTATGGTGCTCGGCCGATGAACCGGAAGGCGCGGGTTCGATCCCGGCCATGGCGGTCGCCTCTCAATGGAGTCGAAATGCTGGAAGCCCGTGTACTGTGCGATATCAGTGCACGTTAAAGAACCTCAGGTACATGGTCAAAATTTTCGGGAGACCTGCACTATGGCGTCCCTCATAGCTTGAGTCGCTTTGGGACGTTAAACCCCATAAAAAAACAACCAAGACAACTAATTAGCAAAGATAAATTAGCTAATATTTTCTCCTTCACTTTAGCAAAGAATTTTTAATTTCAATGTAGTAGAGCAAGTGAAGAAATGCCAATTTCAGCTTTTTTTTTTTTTTCAAAATAACTTTGAGGTGGTTCATGCTTGCGAACATAAAATAGCGCCTTAAGCCTGCTGGGGACAAGGCTGTTCTCCGAAGTAAAAATACTTGGATCCTCGTCTAACTTATCACTGGGCACGAAGAATGAATTTGGACTGCTGGTGCAGCACCTGAACTCAAAATAACACAATTCGCTTGAACATTATGAAGAACAAAAACCGCAAAAAGAGACGGGACAGAGGCAGGCGATGACTCCTGACCTTTTTTTTTCGATTTTTGTTCTTCACAATGTCCCATCAACTGGCCTGCAATTATGCCCTCCTAAGCTACGCTTGAACATAATTCGTGAATCCTTCTACGTGGGCACCTTCTCTGCAATACTTGTTCAACTTCTCAGTTTTTGTTTTAGTCCCATCATCCCTATTCCTCAAAACAAAATTAATGCCCTACTTAATCTCTCACTTTTCTTACCCTCTAATTTTGTCAGCTGTGATTATAGGTTCATCTGATTACCAGTCTACTTGTTGCATCACGTGTCAGCGTCTCAGCTTCTCAAATAACAGCGTATAAGCAGCTAAAGCTAAGTTCACGCGATGGATCCTATCTTTACTTCACTACGTGCAACGACTGTAATGTTTTCCAGCGACAGCGGCGCAAACGGTTCGTATCTGGTGAGTCACGGGTGCGTCATTAATACTCACATTGTCTATAACTTATAGAGACTAACTTGTCCGCAAACATATTTCCCTCTTTCTCTGTTTGCGGGCCGAGGAGGCAGCAAGAACCAATGGGATCCCTTACCTAGGAACACCACCTGCAGCTCAAGACCCCAACCCCTAAACCCCGTCCCATTTTGCGAAATAAAGTTTTAGACTACTACTACTATTACTCTCTGTTCACGCATGCATGCTGTTAAAGCCCTCGGATATGAACAAACTACAAAAGGAAGGAAGTTGACGCCTGGCTTAGTTCACGCTAAATATTATTGCGCAAACCTAAATTTTCTTCACTCACGTCTCGTACGTCTTGGGGTTCGTCGAGCGTCGCTTTGGCAGGTCGCCATCCAGGGCCCTTGAATAAGGTGGAGAGCTTGTTTGCAAAGCCCTTGGTGCTCATAACTTGCTTGCATGTGTACACGAAGTGATGCATCTGGAACGGTGAGCCCCGTAATTAGGGCGATGAATGTTATCCTTCGCGTCACTATGTAATAAGAAAATGTCAGTATGACCAAACATCAAGTAATTCTGTAATATTGCAGAGTGCTTAGATAACGTGGAGTAGCCTTGTATTACCTTTACCACGAAACCCCCAAAAAGTCAGCGTCGTGAACTGCTCCTCATGCTCTCTTGATAAAGTTTAGGCTGGAAGCTTAAGTTAGCAGCCAATCAGAAAAATGAAAGTCCTGGTGTAACAATGCACAAAAAGCATCAGTCTGGAAGGAAGTTGTCCGGACATCACATGCAACGCCATGGCAAGCTGCTGGCTTGTTGCTCGCGCGGGCGTGCTAGGTTTCCAGCATCTTCCACGGGATGCTAAAAGCTTTCAGAGCGCATATTATACTGCCACAGTTATTTATTACCAATGGTCAACTCCGTCTGAAACTTTTAAAAGGCGCTGCTAAACCGTCGAAATTTCAAGAAAAGGTTTCCAGAACTTTAATGACATGTGTATCTTCAAAATAAAAAAATAAAAAGCAACACAGGACTAAGTACCACACCTGTATAGTCCATGGGTCAAAAGTGTTCACGGGTTGTGTCAGTCCGTACACAGGCCTGCGCTGCTCGGCGGCGAAAGTGCCAAAAATGCGGTCCCAGACGATCAGCACTCCGCCGTAGTTCTTATCAATGCAATAGCTATCTCTTCCTACGTGGAAAGATGACACAAAAGGAAAGGTGCATAAACAGGCATCCACACGCAGCCCATGCAATGTTGTTCATTCCGCGGATATTGTCCTAGAACATGGAGCGTGTTTCACCTAATACTTTGCACAATTTTCAAAAATAGGCTTTTTGAGTTAGAAGAGCGCTTTTTTGGACATGGCAACGTCAGCAGCGTTGTACATCAAAATACAGCTAAGACGTGCTAACTAGCATGTTCGTTAACTAATACTGAATCATAACATCCTAATCAGCCTGACCACGCCCACTGCAGGGCAAAGGCCTCTCCCATGTCTCTCCAATTAACCCTGTCCTTTGCCAGCTTCGTCCCCCGTATCCGTATTTTGAATAGTGAACTTTTAACTATTTCTGTTAGGCTCTTTAATTATTAAGAGACATGTAGCGCACCATAATTAATATCAGTATCAGTTTTTAGAATTTCGAAAACGTGGTTACCCCCGGCTTGGATGCAGGAGAAGCCAAAAAAGTGCGTCGTTCTCTATCTCGACGTGTGACTGGGAACGACTCGGAATGCTGTAATTGGCCACACCACAGCAAGAAACGATGGTTGTTTCTTTCGACTCTCCGAGCGTCCGCGTCTACAGAAAGGGTTTTCACGTAAGTTATATTCGTGACGTCCAGGCTGCCGTCTGTCGCGGCGCGAGAGCAGGTGAAAATAACACTTCCCACTAAGAGAACGCGGTGAACGGACGTTGTCCTGACTGCTCCGGCTCGTAATTGGAGGCCTCCGAGTGCGCTTGTCGAAGCCGGAATTGATATTTCGACAGTTGGCGCACAAGAAACGCGAAGAATGCCGTCAATGTCCATCACTTGATCAGGACACACAGCGGAAAGTGGTGCCTTTACCGTGCCGTAACGTCTTCAGCGCCGCTGATAAAATCGATGGCTAGTTCGTAGCAGGGCGGTAGCAGCTGCGCGCTTCATTTCCTGCTCGTTTATCTCATTATTAGGTTCGCACTATGGACACAGGAGCTGTGTGAGCTTGAGCTTTGCTTTTTATTATTGCGAAAGTGTATAGGTGAGTACGAACAGAGATGTGGAGGAGGCGGGCCTCGGCACTGCATAAATGGATAATGCAGCTCTACTACGTAAACAGCTATTTCGCCTCTGTCGGGTGCGTTGTTGTTCTCAAGAATAACCGTGCGATGGTGCGACCACAGGAAAATAGCAGACCTATAGCTGTCCCTTCCTCGCGATGGCAGAAGTTCGAAGAGTGATGAATTTTTTTTATACAGCTTGTTAACATTTTGTAACACTCTGTGCGGCGACAATAAGTGAGTGTTTCGAACACCTGCGTGCTTCGGGGTTAAATAATTATTTGTAATTGTATACAATCTCGTTTGCTTCATATCTGATGCCATCTTTCGCTTTGGAACGGTTCGAAAGTGCTGCGGCAAGATTTCTCATTTTGATCGGGTACTTCAAAGCTGTCTGATAAAGTTTAGGTTTCTTGCGTTGGCTCAACCCGGTTCTGCCATATTTTGTCTTCCTTCCAAACTCTGATTAAAGATACAAAGCGGGCCAAGAAATGACCGCGACTCTTCGAATATTAATTAGGGTGGGCTTCACGCCTTTCTTAATTAAGGAGTCTAACAGTAATAGTTAAAAAGTAAACTATTCATTATTAGTTAACTCACCAACTAGTTAGCACGTCTTAGCTGTATTCTGATGAACTAAACGGCTGACAGTGCTGTGCCCAAAAAAGCGCTGTTGTAGCTCAAAAATCCTAATTTTAAAAATTGTGTAAAGTCTTAGGTGAAACATTTTATATATATATATATATATATATATATATATATATATATATATATATATATATATATATATATATATATATATATATATATATATATATATATATCTGTGTGTGTGTGTGTGTGCGCGCGTGTGTGCGTGCGCGTGTGCGCTGTTAAGAGTGGACAACGTGGTCCTGGGAGCCGGGTGTGACTCATCGCAAAGCAAGGGATATGACGAGGCCTGGCGCCGGCGGCAGAAGCATAGACGACGACGGCCGGGGCTGTTGCACTCCAAATCACCGAACCTCCGAACCGATCGAAGGAGGCTGTCTCCCACGGGCCTGGGAGAAATTACTGTCAGACGAGTGTCGTCGTTAGGCAAAGATGCGGCGGTATACGTTGTCCGAGTCGGCCTTCGGGTCACCGAACGGGATGATGCTACGCAAGGTCACGCTGAGCGAGGCTGCTAATTGAAAGACGCTGTGTCGAAGGGGTCTCGTGCTTCGGCCATCCGGCGGGGGAGTTCGAGAAGGTTCAACCACCTGCGAGGAGACTGCGGGATTCTGCTTTCCCACGGAGGCAACGCACAGAAAACTTGCGGCAGTGGTCAAGGTGACGCATCTGTGTTTGATGACTGTCTTCCCCTTCTCATCCCCCGAGCTGTGAGAGAGCGAGAGGGCATCAGCACCGCCCTGCCGTGGGTGGTACTGCCAGCATCATCAACTGGCCCATCCGATTGGACAACGTTATTCGAACTAAGTTCCCCAGTCAGGGATCTGGGGAACGCGAACCGTATTTAACGGGATGTTGTGTGATCGGAGCATTGCATTCGGATTCGATTCGATTCTCATCTGTAAATATGTAGAATAAACCCTTCTGTACAGTTTCCTCGATAACGCAGTCCGACATCGTCATTCGGAGCCGGTACCTGCGGGGCTAAACGAGTTAGTCATCTCCAGGACCCCCCCGTCTTCAACTCTGGTTCCAGCGGTGGGATAGAAGCCCAATCTTTACCACTGGTTCCAGCGGTGGGATTGTGGCCCGTTCCCAACACTGGTTGGCAGCAGCTGGGATGGACCGTGCGACATCGTGCTTTCTCCACGGGTGAGCGTTTTGGCTTTTGCTATGGGATTCGCCAGGCTTTAGATTCAGAGAAAAATCTTGACTGGGAATCAAGGGTTTGTCATTTGAGAAGGGTTATTCTCAAGGCATTTTTTTTTTAGTTAGCAGAGCCAAAGCGGAGAAAGCGTCACAATGGACCTAATGAGATTGTTGAAGTCGGACTTGCTGTTGATATGCGAGGAACTGTCAGTGGAAGTTCAGAACAAAGTAACCAAAATTGAACTGGGCGAAATCATTCTTAAACACGTCAAGGATAACGATCACCTAGAAGTTACATGGAACTTGATACAGGAGGAAAAAGAAAAAGCCCGTAGAGAAAAAGCCGAACAGGAGGAAAAAGCTCGTAAAGAAAAAGCCGAACAGGAGGAAAAAGCGCGCACAGAGGAAAAAGCGCGTAAAGAGGAAGCTGATCGAGAGTGGGAAAAAGAGAAGGAACGGCAACGGCAACAGTGGAGGGTTGAAATTGAAACAAGGAAACTAAAGATATTAGAACTTCAAAACGAAATACGAAGAAAGGGCGGTAGTGTGAGAGCCGGAACTCCTGAAAGAGCAAGCGATGCTTATGAAATAGGTCCGCAGGCAAGACCCGCAAAGTCTGTGACCGTAGCCGAGTTGGTAAATCGCGACACCACGAGGGAAGTGGCAGAGAACGTGTGCAACTGGTACGGTGGTCCAAGGGAAGCCGCAGAATCCGAGACCGTGTCCAGTGTAGTTGGACGTAATGCTAAGAAAGAGCATTCCGAGATAGCGTCTCAACGACACGAGTGCGAGGATTCTCCTCCGAGTGAGGCAGGAGTGGCAACGGACAACTTTGTCGGGACTGTTACGAGCGCGACCCTTTCAGTAGAGTCGATACAGGCGTCAAAACGGCAGAACCGCCAAAAGGGAGATTTTCCTAGCGAGAAAGGTTTCGAAGTTGAAACAGCGGAAACCCCTTTTGAGAGTAACAACCGCGGTAAGAGCGAGTTGGGATGTCACAGTGGCTTCAGTGACAAAGGCTCGGGAGAGGCTACCTTGGTAATACTGGCACAAGGAGAGTGCGAGGCTGCCGAGGAAAAGGATAGCCATAGGAGCCAGGCTTCCAGTGAAGAGAACTCAGTCGTAGCTGAGCAGGGCAACAGCCAGACTTCTAGGGAAGACAACTCAGTTGTAGCTGAGCAGGGCGACAGCCGGACTTCCAGAGAAGACAACTCAGTTGTAGCTGAGCAGGGCGACAGCCAGGCGGGCTCAGTTGTAGCTGAGCACTGCAGTAGAGAGAATGGCGCGCAGAACGACAGCCAGGCGGGCTCAGTTGTAGCTGAGCACTGCAGTAGAGAGAATGGCGCGCAGAGCGACAGCCAGGCGGGCTCAGTTGTAGCTGAGCACTGCAGTAGAGAGAATGGCGCGCAGAGCGACAGCCAAGCGGGCTCAGTAGTGGCTGAGCACTGCGATGTAGAGCATGACGCACAGAGCGACAGCCAGGCGAGCTCAGTTGTAGCTGAGCACTGCAATGCAGAGAATGGCGCGCAGAGCGACAGGCAAGCGGTAGAGGACAACTCCCAAAGGAATGAGCTAGGGATCTCAGGGGCAGTTTCATGTCCCTCTGTCAGCTGCGTGGAGCTGGCACTCTGCTGCGAAGGCACAGAGGCCAGTTTGGAATTTGAGGAAAATTCCCAAAGTGCGACTGAGAAACTAGAGGTAGCTAGGTATGATCAGGAGACGCACGCGGTACAGTCTAGGCGCAGAAAAAGAAAAAGGGCAAGAACCA
This sequence comes from Amblyomma mixtum, assembly GCF_055824585.1. Taxonomy (NCBI): domain Eukaryota; kingdom Metazoa; phylum Arthropoda; class Arachnida; order Ixodida; family Ixodidae; genus Amblyomma; species Amblyomma mixtum. The sequence goes on along the minus strand of NC_143017.1, from coordinate 159,491,389 downwards.
AGAGAAAACAAATCAAATTCAAAGCCCTAAATTCGGTTGCGCGGACAGGTGCGAAAAAAAGAAATGCGGTGGAAGGAAAGGCGAAGCCTTCGCGCGTTGCGCCTCATAGACTTGCAACTGCAGTTAATGATCTGGCGACATGTGCAGCTCGTTCGAGGGATGACTGCGGCAACGGAAAAGGAAGTGTGCGTTTTCCGACCAGAACAGGCGTGAAGTGCTTCAAGGGGCCTCGGCCTGTAAGAAAGACTAGACCGCGCCGTCCGGACAAAAAGCCAGTTAGGAAAAAGGCGAAGCGGCCCAAGAGATCAGAAGGCGCAGGGTTGCGCGGCACTCATCGCATGCGAACGCAGGCGTCGAACAATCGAGACGACATATGCAGGCGTGTTCGGCGGGCGTACCTGGAAAGGATTCGTCCTTCGCATTTGGCACCACATTCTAGGAAGCGTGCATGGCGAATGGGTAGCCGAGCTTCCTGCTTGGGGCGAGAGAAAGAGGTACCTTCTCGCGCTGGTCACTGCTCGTCGTCCAGAGCCAGAGTCGGCTATCGACATTGTAGGCGCGACCAAGGTTTTCGGAGAGCCTCGAGGGGGCGCGGAAACGACAGTGAGAGTCGGAGATCGTTTTTTTCTGCAGCCTTTTGTCACGAGTTGACCGCAGTACAATCAGTCAAAGCGCGACCCCGGCGGGCGCGTCTGAAAGACTAATCCTTTCAACTCGGCGGCGGGGAGTCAGCTTTCCCCCCCGCGTGGTGATTCGAAGTAGCTGTTTCTTTTTTTTATTCCTCTTTTTTTTCTGTCTGTGTTTATGAAATCAGGCAGGGAAAGGCTACTTTTGAATTAAAACAAGTTGATCGGATATTACTGTTTTTTTCCTTACCTTAGAAAGGATAGGGCGTCACTGAGTTAGAAATCACAGGTGTCGATTTCACATGCTACCAAGAGATAACGGCACTCACAGGAGTGCAGCTCGAGTGGAACTACGCTTAGAGTCGCGTAGACGGAGCGTTGATCCCTCGACGAAAGGGAGCCCCACTGACGTATACTGAGATGACCTAAGAGAGAACTCTTTAAAGGGCCACGGACCACCCCAGCTCGGCAGACACTCTCTACCTCTCTTTCAGCGAGCCTCCTCTCCTTCCATTCCCTCCTCGAAATTTTTCTCTCCCGCTCCTCGTCGAGTAGGCTCGGCAAGGCAAAATCACCCCTTCCTTCTCCGGTGTAAGCCGGAGGCGTGGTGTCTGTGGAGTGCGTCACAGGGCGACGTCATCGCCCCGCCTTCAATAGAATTCTTTTCTTGGTTTTTGCATTTTCTCCGCACACTGAACGATCGAGAGGCGCGATCGGCTCGACCACCTAGACTTGTTAGCGAGCGCATCCTTTCATACATCTGTTTGTCATTCCCAGTTAACGAGCCACCTTTTCATTTTCTTTTAGGCCTCCCCACCGTTTCACGAGCGGAGGGGCGGAAGTCGGTTGTGTTCGATACACACGGCGAAGCGCGGACCCGGCAACCGCCCGTTTGCTTTTCTCCATGCGTGTTTGTGTTCTGTGTGTTTGTGTCTTTTCTCCGCTCCAAAGCATATGTCATTCATTGGAGTCAAGGCGTACGCAAGATGCACGAAAGATAAGCGGTATGTGTGCGGAGCGGTAAAGTGGGCGAGCGAGGGAAAGGCTCTGCTGCACTACTAATTAAAACCTTGTTTTGGGGGGCTCGCATAGAAGAAAAGAAACTGAGAAGGGAGCGCGCACGCAGAGCGTCTCGTGACGGGATCACGGCGGGGGGGGGGGGGGGGGGGGGGGGGGGGGGGGCGAGCCAACTCCCTCAGTTTTACTGTTTTTTTACTTTTTATGGCTAGGGTTCAAGGCTGTCGCCGCACGCTCCCTCCGCAGTTTTTTTTTTTTTTGTTCCTTCATGCGGGTTTGTAGGCATGAGCCAGAACAGAAGGCGCTGCGGAAAGCGTTGTGCAGACGACGCGACGCCAAGGCTACGCCCAACCTTCTCCCGTCAGTCAGAACGATGCACCAATGGAGTGCCTTTAGCGAAAGTAGCCCCCCCTGACGTCAGCGGGGTGCAGAGTAGTGGGCCGGGCCCGTTTTTGAAGGAAGGAAAGAACGAACGGGCTTTGATTTGAATTTTCGCAGCTTTTCGGGGCGCGCATGGCTCTAGTATTTTGCAGAGGTTATCTTCGATGCCTCATCTATGCAGTGGGCTTGTTTTTCAAAAATGTCCGGACCCTGGTCAGTGGCCCTTTAAGGAGCCTGAGAGATGCGCTCGGGTCCAGACCTTTGCTTCGGACCACTTACTATGGTGAAGAGTTAAGTTCAGTGTTACGCCAGTGATGGAGGACTACGTGTTATTTTAAGTCAAGTTAGCGACGGCCACGGAGAGCACCATGTTCAGTACGTCAGCCGCAGGCTGACATGTAGAGAAGCGTTAAGCGCTTTAGACAAAGAGCGCGCGTTTGGTTTAGGCGGCACAGATATTGTCGGGTTACCAGAGTTACTTGAACGGCGCAAAGTTCATATTTGAGACTGACCATCGTCTCAAACATGATTATGACAGTTTTGTCCCCCCAAAAATGGTCGCTTGCTTAGACGGAGTCCTGCTCTCCAAAAACAATTTCTCGATGCGTTTCAGGAAGGGAAAACCGCACGGAAATGCTGATGGATTCAGCCGATTGTTGTAGACAGGAGTACTTAGTAGGACAACCTACTGTGTGTTCTTTTTTTTTTTTGATCCAAGCAGTCCGTCTTTTGCGATTTCATAGGGGAGATTTCGCGCTTTGTCCGCACAAAATTACGCCAAAATCCAATCATGTTTTAGTAAACATTTGTTGTCATTGTGGGAAGCCTGGTGGGTCTTTGGCAAATTCCGAGCGCTTGCTTGTGGGTCAGTGCCCTGTCTCGTGGAACAGTCCACTGATGCCATTCTTTGTTGAATGTTCGAGCTTGGATGCCATTTCTGGAAACCAGCCCTTCCACCCGACTCCGGCCTCATCTCTTCCTGCCCAGCGGTCGTGAACGCTGGCCATTGGAGATTTTTCGGGCCGCGGACGAGCTGTTAAGAGTGGACAACGTGGTCCTGGGAGCCGGGTGTGACTCATCGCAAAGCAAGGGATATGACGAGGCCTGGCGCCGGCGGCAGAAGCATAGACGACGACGGCCGGGGCTGTTGCACTCCAAATCACCGAACCTCCGAACCGATCGAAGGAGGCTGTCTCCCACGGGCCTGGGAGAAATTACTGTCAGACGAGTGTCGTCGTTAGGCAGCAGAAACAGCGGTATACGTTGTCCGAGTCGGCCTTCGGGTCACCGAACGGGATGATGCTACGCAAGGTCACGCTGAGCGAGGCTGCTAATTGAAAGACGCTGTGTCGAAGGGGTCTCGTGCTTCGGCCATCCGGCGGGGGAGTTCGAGAAGGTTCAACCACCTGCGAGGAGACTGCGGGATTCTGCTTTCCCACGGAGGCAACGCACAGAAAACTTGCGGCAGTGGTCAAGGTGACGCATCTGTGTTTGATGACTGTCTTCCCCTTCTCATCCCCCGAGCTGTGAGAGAGCGAGAGGGCATCAGCACCGCCCTGCCGTGGGTGGTACTGCCAGCATCATCAACTGGCCCATCCGATTGGACAACGTTATTCGAACTAAGTTCCCCAGTCAGGGATCTGGGGAACGCGAACCGTATTTAACGGGATGTTGTGTGATCGGAGCATTGCATTCGGATTCGATTCGATTCTCATCTGTAAATATGTAGAATAAACCCTTCTGTACAGTTTCCTCGATAACGCAGTCCGACATCGTCATTCGGAGCCGGTACCTGCGGGGCTAAACGAGTTAGTCATCTCCAGGACCCCCCCGTCTTCAACTCTGGTTCCAGCGGTGGGATAGAAGCCCCATCTTTAACACTGGTTCCAGCGGTGGGATTGTGGCCCGTTCCCAACAGCGCGCGTGTGCGCGTGTGCGCGCGTGTGTGCGTGCGTGCGTGCGTGCGTGTGTGCGCGTGTGCGTGCGTGCGTGCGTGCGTGTGTGCGTGCGTGTGTGTGTGTGTGTGTGTGTGTGTGTGTGTGTGTGTGTGTGTGTGTGTGTGTGTGAGTGTGTGTGTGTGTGTGTGTGTGTGTGTGTGTGTGTGTGTGTGTGTGTGTGTGTGTGTGTGTGTGTGTGTGTGTGTGTGTGTGTGTGTGTGTGTGTGTGTGTGTGTGTGAAAGACGGTGTGCTTGCCTCTGCGAGTAAATGCACATGTGCGATCACGAAAACGTGGAACAGACTTTTTGATTAAGTATTCACAGGTTCTTAATTTTTGCCGGCTGAGGAAATCCTATAATTGAATTTAGAACGAAACTGTTTCATTTTGATTCATTTCTTTTTCGTGTTGGAGACTGCAACATAATGCGGTAGAATACCGTGGTGAACCCTGTGGTGGCTGGGTGTGTTGAATACAAGTTCAAGTGGTCCCAGCGTCTGGACAGTCTCGGTGTGCAGCAGAAATTGAAAGAAGAGGTTGAACTTCCGGTGTACCAGGTACATGCTCGGTGACAATACCAGTGCCAGTGGCAGGTAGAGCAGCTGCGGAAAGTTCGCACAGAAACAAAGAAGAAAGGGTGAGTATGCACGTAACCACGCTTTTTTTATCATTGAAAGCGATGGTACAGATCCGGAGTTCGTAACGCCGAAATGATGATAAATAAACCGATTGATCAAATTTCCCCAATAAATTGTTTATGACATAGATGAAACAGCGCCCCGAACGCCTGCTTCGGAAATCCCTAGCTCGACACTTTTGCGAACTTCCCACGAAGCGCCCTAGATGGCGCGGCCACAGGCGCCGATTGTTATAGTACGTACCAGCTGCCTCCGTATGGCGCGCTCCGGATGTTTTCTTGCGCTCCGTTCAGACTGTCACAATTAAAGTGCCACTGGCCAGGTTCTGAACATTGTGAACAAACAAACCCAGTGCTCAGACCTGGCATCGAAGATATTCTCCGCAAGATGTAGAAATTCAAGTCAAAGCTCTTTCGACTACCTTTCGGAAACTCAGCCTCCTCGTCCTCTACGCTGGCATCCCAGCCACCGCCCGATGATGATGATGATGATAACAACTTTTATTTCCACCGATGTAGGAGGCCCCCTACTCCACGTCCCTGGCACGCAGGCCTAGGGGACGGGGGCCGGGACCTCCGCGACTAAAGACTGGCGAAGATACAATGGCTCTTCGCGGCTGAGCCTTGGAAATGACGTCATCTTCGCAAAAGGCATTCCATTGGTCCGTCGTCCCTACTGTCGGGCAAAGAGCGGGCGTGCCCGACGCGTCACGTCGTCTGGTAGACGCGCGCGCGAAAGAACATGCTGTCGGATAGCGTAACGTAAATATATAGTATAAATAAGCCGAATTTCTGCCCAGTTGGTGAGTGATTGAAAGATAATACTACATACTTTCTTTTTTTTTTTTTTGGGGGGGGGGGGGGTGCCTGTGTCCTACTATTCAGACCTGAAAGTGCTTGCCAAATACACTTCACCCAATTCAGCACAGAAGAGCTCAGTTGAAGGGATAATTACTAGAACTCTCCACGATTCAAACGACGAAATGGGAAGTTTTAGAATTCGTTTGAGCAGCTACAACACACCGCCCCATGGCGAAATTTGGCACAAATGGTCAGAAAACTGCGGAGAATGTACGGTGACAGCTTCAGTAAAATCAGAGGAGGTAGAAAAAACGCCGTGGTTGGCCTAACTTCTGACAAGTTACACGGTCTTAGGCGGTATACACATTCACAAACGGAGCAAAAATCTGCGTCTCCTTTTTTACGGCTGCAGCTGCGTATGGGGCGTTAGAAGGAAGGGAAGTGGGGGGGGGGTACTTGATCTGCGTCTCGCTACCGTTATCTTCGTCCAGCGGCACCGCTGAAGATAGTGGTGGGAGTCGGGTTGCCAGGAACGATGTCTCCTAACAGGGTCTTGATGAGCGGAGCAATACAAGCGCACAAGTGCAGGCAAAACTGACGAGAGAGTTTGGATCGAGGAAAATGGCGAAAGCTGGAGGCCTCCGCCAAACCAACCGAGATATACCTGGATTAAGCGTCTGACAAACACTTCAAAGAACATTCAACCTGTGCAGCGGACTGTTCGTGCTACAGACGGTGCATCAGGAGCAGCTGTTGCAACGCTAACAAAGGTCATCTTAGTTCACCGAAAGTGGTCTGTTGTTTACAGAATCAGAGAGGTTAAAGTCACTAAACGACGCAAGGTAGGTCATCGCCCACCTTACCAAAACACACTGCACACAGAAGTGCTAAAGTCTGTACAGCTCAATTACATCAATGCTTATTAGCGTCTTAGTGCATTAGCGCCATCTAGAAAGCGCTGCACTAGAATGCGACTCATGAATTCCTTACGGTGGAGGAATTGCCGACAGAAACCGCGAGGTTAACACCACCTGTAGCTGACAGCCTCTCAACTCAACTCGTTAATTCCTTGAGCATGTACACTTCGCAAGCTGTCTGCGCTACACGACAGGATCTCGCCTGCCCAGAATAAAGCTCAACGCAGATGCCCAGCGCGTGAAAGCAAATTTTGAATGTAGCAGTAGCCAGGTATACGCATGGTACATGGTCGCATGCTGCACACGAAGTTAATTCCATGTCAGTGATCGAGATATGATGATGATGAGTTTTAAGGTGGGGTCCGAGACCCATTTTCCAAACATTTCAGTCCAGATAAGCTGAGCACTAGGCAAGGGGAAGGCTTTTCATTGCATCTCCGGGTGGTACAAGGAGGCACTGGGGATCGAACACCGCACCTACCGCAAATGATCCAAATATACGCCCATTTCTATACCTCGAAACATTTTGGTGAGATCTGAAACGCTAACGCATTTACACCTCGATCGGTTGGGCTTACTACAGATAGTGCTTTCTTTCCTCCACATTCTTTATGACTTTTGTAAGACGACATGTATGCTTACGGGTTCAAACATTGCTTGCAGAGCTGATTTGCGCACGGCAGTGGCTAGGTTGAAGAACTCAGAGCTGTGGTGTACTTGGTGGCCCGACCAAGCCAGGTTAATTTCTGAAAGCAACGGAGGTCCAGCAAGAAGGCATCAATGAAATGAACAAGAAAAACGCATGAGGTTAGACGCTGGTTCGTGTAACAGATGTTTTATCGTAGCTGTGAAGTGGCGTCAAAAATATAAGAGCCACCATGTCGCTTATCCTGGATATAGCTCATTATTTCTTGACGAAAAAATGTTTCGGATGGTAGCGAAAGGTTTCCTAAACACAGTAACACAAGGAAGCTTCCTATTTTTAATGCTTCGAATGGCTGGTTTGTTAAAAATAAAAATAAAAGTTATGGTGCATGGCCATGCACTGCGCACGCCAAGTTCGTCTAGTAACGACAGTTATGAAGCCTTCGAGGGCTCCTTTAGCATGGCGAATGGCACGACAGATCGAATCCCTGCTCTCGTCCACCCATCGAGGGCTACTGGATTTATAGCCGACATCGAATCATGCTGCGCATGAGCTGATCACGGCGCGTTTCCCCGCAGCAGATGCGCCACATTACACCTGGCCCGCGGACGATTGCAGAATTTTTTTCCGTCGTGCGGATCGACCTGTAACCTCCACATCTCCTGAAGTGCTGTCTTCGTATTTTTATTCTTTTTTTAGCCATGCACCATATTCGCATGTCATCAAATGCCGAACGCGCCAAGGCAATGAAGCTACGTACAGTCCAGCCTCGTTATAACGAAACGGTTTATAACGAAGGAATGACAATTCCCCTTGGAAGTTCAGCCAACACGGGCTATAACAAAGCTACGGCTATAACAAATTAATCACCGGGTCCCCTTCAGCTTCATTATAACGAGGTTCAACTGTGTAATGGTTTCGATACACCTCTTTGTCACACGTGTGTGCCTCTCGCGCATGTAACAAACTACTCACTGTATGTTTCAAACCGCTGCTTCCAATGAGCCGCACTGTTGCTAGCTTGCTTACTCAGCTACGCATTTACCGAATGACTGGGTGGGCCTTTTATTTAACTTGATTTCTATTTAATTGCATTATACTTTTCCATGGCTAAGAAATCAATAAATTTTCCGGCGACCTCTTCTCTTTGCGAAATTAAGCCAAATTGTTAGGTTCACCTCACATGCTGATGAATGCTCTAAGGAGCCTAAATGTGACACGCTTACCATGACACCAGCGATGCACCCAGTAGTAGGCGAAGTCGACGGCCAGCAAAGCAAAGAACCAGGTGGTGGTGGCATTCCACGGAAGCGTCACAATCCCGAAGTTGTCGTACACGTAGATGTAGCCACCCAGAAGGGTGCCTTCTGTGACAAGGCTGTCAGAAGAAGGTATTTCAGGCGCAGTGCGTTTCTGTCACTCAACTTGTTCAACTATCCATTTAGCGGCAGACGCTAACCTACCAAACCAATTGCCTTTGCGGAAGAATGATTGTAAACGTTGGTGACTCTATACACGCTTGGTTAATACATGAAGAAAAAAAATCAGTTTATATGGCGGACTTGTGAGATAAATCTAGCTGCTACTAAAAACTGCTTCTAGAAAGAGGTTGCGGAGAAAAAGCGTCGGCGAAAGAAATCCGAATAATCCGGTACTGACGTTACAATGCGGTTAAGGCAAACATCGGAGACTGCTGGCTTTTCACTGTTGGTACGTGGCGTTGTGTGTACCTTCAGGAGGCGCTAATATCGGCTCGCCTGAGCACTCGTCGATTATGCGGCCACAGATATCGTCGTTCTTTATCACACGTGCGGGGCGGTATACAAGGTGTTTCAGTTAAGACTTTACACAACTTTTAAAGATAAGCTTTTTAAATTAGAAGAGCGCTTTTTTCGGCATAGCATTGACATCGGGTATTACGTCAGAATACAGCTATCACGTGCTAACTACCAGGCTGGTTAACTGATGCTGAATAGATAACTTTTGACTACTACTGTTAGGCTCCTTAATGATCTAGAGGCGTGTAGCCCACTGTTATTAATGTCCATATCAGTTTTTAGAATTTCGAAAACGCGGTTACCGTCCACGCTGGGGATCTACATACTGTAGCTATTTTGACGAGTTGCATGCACTAGAGATGTTAGTTACTTTGCTTGCAAGCTTCACGAAAGCGCTAGTATTTTGCCGCTAGCACCCAAAATTTGTTGGCCACAGCGCCAAGGGTAATCGCACTTTCTAAATTCTAAAAACTTTCATGGATATTAATTATGGTGGGCTACACGCCTCTCAATAATTAAGGAGTGGAAAAGTAATAGTTAAAAGCATAACTATTCAATATTAGTTAACCAGCCTGCTAGTTAGCGCATCTTATATGTATTCTGATGTAGTACACTGCTGACAATGCTATGCCGAAAAAAGCGCTCTTGTAACTCAAAAAGCCTATTTTTAGAACCTGTGTAAAGTTTTAGATGAAACACCCAGTGTATACCCCTTGTTATAAGACATGCAAGCCAGTTGATATGTCATGTTTGCGTATATGGGCCAGTGCTGCCGCCAGGTCAGTGCAACGTCGGGAAACCATTCATCGAGAATGCGTGATCGGCGCCGATTTTTCAAGGCAAGAATTACGAAATGCCTTATTGTGTAACTTGCCGCTCCGAAGAAACAAATAACGAAAACAGGGACAGAGTCAGTGTGTACCAAAAGTGGAAAAGCTTCTACAGAATTGTGCTTGCTTGAAACTAAATCGAATCTGCAGTGTCAGTCCCAATCGCGTTAAACTGAGCCCCTATTTCTTTTATTTTTAATCAGAGGAGAGACAATACAAATAAAAAGGCAAAGGTTTAACGTCCAAAAGGACGCTTGCTCTGGGGTTAGCAGAAGAGTGTGGCAAAAAAAATGTGGAGGACACGTCAGTATCAGGAGAGCACTGCACTCTTGCTTCCGGCGTGACCGCGATTGCCGCGGGTGTGTACACCTGCTTGCCGACGCTGTGCACGATACACGCCAGCAGTGTACCTGTACCCGTCTATCCATTTTTCCCACATTCCTCTCTACGCCTCTGGAAGAGATTCGTGGCCAAGCGTACTGCCACTTACTGCGGTTCTGGCGCTTCAAGCACTAAGACAGGCTCGGGTCCTTAAAGGGAGACTGAAGCACTTTTTTTGAAAATCCGGCTGGCAGCGGCGTCCTATAGTTTTTCATGCTGTATGCTCGAATATCGCATCCAAATAAGGCAAAAACAAGCGCGAATTGCCTTTTTTAGCCGAAATATGCGGCCTGTGCCGCGGGGCACGCCGCGCGGCGCGCCGCCGCCCGTGATTGGTCAAGCGAGGTCGTGACGTCATTTTGAGGACTGGAGAAGCTGCCGATGCGGATCCGGCGCTGCGCTGAGTGCAGATCGCAGCTTTCCGTGGCGTTGTAAAAGCGAATATGGCGACTATTTTTTTACTGACCTCCAAAGAAAAGGATACTACAGTTTGTTCATTTCACGTATCACCTGAAAGCAAAAAAGACACGAGCAAAAAATTATACGCCTAGCACAAGCATACGCTAGCGTGAAAGACGCGTATGCAGATCATGCGTAAAAGGTGCCAGCACAACCTCGGCTGGTATTCTCGGAAAGGAAGGGGTGCGAACAATACGCAAGTCAATTACCACCGCCGGACGCCTCCTGGCTCGCCCGAAAGAGCTTCATCCTAAAGAAAAGGCTCAAAGCGCTGTGTACAAAAAATCCTATTCTCACTACCCGGCGTAGGTTGGGGCAAGAAAGTATTTCAAGGAAACGATGAAGCAGCACAAAGCCGATGTCAAAATTAGCGAAGCACAGTGGCCAAGCACTACGAGGCATGTGACCACAGGATATTGAAGGAATCATTGTGCGCTGGAAACCAAGCTAAATACGCGCACAAGGCTGCTGCTTCACTCGTGGCGCGTTCAGCAGATGCCAGAAAATATTAATCGCTGCCTCGGAAACGTTCGCCCTTCCTAGATTTGCAGTTTAGGTTCAGTGAAGTAGTGGCCAACTATATGTGTGTTTATAGGCCAAGCTAGCTGCAACTCGTTCGCTGCCACAACTTGAAGAAGAAACTGACTAAGGTTGCGGGACATGATGTTTTTTTGCATAAACTTTGTTGGCATTCATTTCTCTGTTAAACTTGCATCCGAAATCAGAACGACGAACGCTTTCATTTTAATCGCTTAGATACGATTAAACGAGATGCCACATATGAAGAGCTTCAATGCTTGCTTGCTTTGCTTTATTGTGTTTTGCTTTGCTTGCTTGCTTGGACACGTCGAACCGAGTATAAAATCACTAACCGAGCCTTGCTGAGCACGATTCAGGTGGTCTGGCCGCACCTATAAGCTGAGAAGAGCAACACATGCTTGAGCCTCTATTAGGTTTCTGCAGGGGCATGTTTCTAGTGAGCATGTTCCTGCTTTTAGAAGAGGCGCTTCTTCGAAATGGTGCCACGCCTCTCATGCGCGAGGAAATGAAAGGAACTGCGTCATGGTTCAGCCGCGACCGAAATCTCCAGAGATCACATTAGGGACAAGCTCTGCATGTAGCCGGTCTCACGAAAGTTCTTCGAGCAGAGTACGCTTGCTTTGGTCGGCTTGAATTCTTCGTCAAAGCAGCGAGCGCTTGCGCTGCGAGCGTATGATCTTGCGGAAAACAGTGGAAGACGACAAAGTCGCGGGCGTAGTTGTTCGTGGACACGAAAGCAGAGTAGTACCTCGTGTTGAATCTGATTCTCAAGGTCGGCTGACACGCTTTGTACGTCACAACGCACGCAGTACGAGGAACAAAGCATGCAGCACGAGAAACAACGCGCGCTGAAAGCTCTCTCGGGTGCGCCGAAGTATCCCTGGCTCCTCAACGTGACGTCACGTTGGCCGACATGGACGAGGTTTCGCTCTCCGCTGTTCTCCTCTCCTGCGGTCGCGCGCGGCGCGGGAGATTTAAACATCGCGTTTTTAATTGGTGATTGCGCCACTGTTTTGGCCAAAATCGAAAAAATAATTTCACTGACGTGATCAGCAATGACACTACTTCAAAACCATAAAAAATTAGCTGATTCGAAAACCGCCTCAGTCTCCCTTTAATGGGGCTCTGATAAAGTTGCGGTACACCTGGGATGTCTAAGGACGCCACTTTCGTGCGGCGCCCGCGCTAGCGATAGCTTGCGACGGGTAAGGCTGACGTCACATCCCGTATTGTGAGAACTTTTTCAGGCAGCCGCTAGGTGCAGCGGTTTGGAAATTGTTTATCAAAATAACTACTTTCAGCTAAGCAGTGTATGCAGATGTGCGCAAGGACTAAATAGAGGAAAGCACGCAACCAAAAGCGCTGTAATCGGCTGATTGTTTTTCCTTCTTTTTTTTTGGCTGCGGGCTGCATGAACCTTCCGTCGAAACCTGTCTTGAAGAATTTATTAGACATTTATTAGAAGCATTTATTATTAGACACCTAAAGCGTACCGAATACCGTGTTACCGTTACCGGTACCGGAGTACCGTGAGCCCGCGTGCAGCCAATGCGCATGCGCAAATCGTATTGACGTCGCCAGATGGCGCCAGGTACCAAGCAGCTGCGCGCGCGCCTACGGCATCGGGACCAGTCAGTGCGTGCTCACCGGCGGTGGCCGGGCTCCCGGTACTGCGGTAACGGTAACGGTAACACGGTACACTGTATGCTAAAGGTTTCTATTATTACAAGTCAGAGCGTGTATCGTATCCAGTGGCATCTGGTTATAAAATGCATACTTGCGTCATGACACTGATACAGTTTCTGCTACAAGATACTAACATTTCAAACGTGTATTTTTTTTTTTTGTATGCATGTTGCCGGAAGGCCGCATCTACTCACCGGAAAAGATCTTGAATAATTCCCTGTCCAAATGAGGTTATGCTATCGTCAAGCTGGAAGCGGTCACGGTGATGGAGATGGTTGATGACAAGTTCGATCAGCAGAAACATCAACAGAAAAGGTACGACCTGCGGGTAACACGCAAAGAAGAAATTCGCAGTCAGTGGATGAATTGAAGCATTTTCGCTTTCACAGGGATTGGGTTGGTTTCCGGGGCTTACGTCGTAATCCTAGGAATGTTCTGTAAAAGAGTGCTTCACTGGCGTCATGACTCCGGGATCACGTGATCACCTTCTGGCCAATGAATTCAAGTGCACTGCAGTATTCACCAGCATGGATGTCGAGAAATTCTCCTCCTATTCTATTTGGCGCTCTGATGAAGGGAGGAGGAGGAGAGTGAACGAGGGATGCAGCTTTTCCTTCAATGAATCTCCGAGCATAGCAATCCAAAACGTGAAAAGCGTGACAGACGACAGACCAGAATGCAAAGTAGTTTGACGTTTTCGAGCTTTGTTCACCATCAACGAAACGTCAAACTATTCTGTTTTTCGGTTGCCACCGTTTATTCCTTCGTCATGCACCATCCAAACGAGACATGTTTCCGTCAAACTTTTGGTTTGATTTCATTTTAATTATAGAGATAAATTCTGAACTCATTAGTTATACTTCATCTCACAAATTGTTTGCAGCACTGTGAAAGGTAGAGCTCTCCCGTCTAATGAGGGACAATTAAGGAAGACAACCAATAGTCCCTAAAATATATGGGCAGTGTCGTGACTATTTTTCAGACAGTTATAACAGTAATCGAAAAGTAGTTCAGGGTGGGGTTCTGAAATTGCAGCGAGCGCTTCGTTCACTGCTTAAATTAGCAGGGAACGACCGCGAGAACACAACACTCCGAATGCCTGATGCGAGATAGTACGCCGCCATTCGTAGACATACCGCCCGCTGAGTCGGCCGAGTCTCCTGCGCCAAGTAGCTGCACACTGGTATTCTTTCCTGACACTGGCCACGGGATGAGGGCCACGAAGTGTTACAAAATTTCTTTTGACAGTCTATAGACTTTCTATAGACTTGTTTTCTAGAACGTCTATAGGCTGTCTATAGAGAAATCCTAGAGGATAGTGTACACAGGCAATACAAATCCTACAGACAGTGCGCACCGTGAGTAAGCAATGGTGAGCCTCTGTGCATTACTCGAACTGACGGGCTTGAAGCCGCCGCGGTGGCTCAGCGGTTATGGCGCTCGGCTGCTGACCCAAAAGACGCGGGTTCGATCCCGGCCGCGGCGGCTAGAATTTCTTTGGAGGAGAAATTCTAGAGGCCCGTGTACTGTGCGATGTCCATGCACGTTAAAGAACCCCAGGTGGTCGAAATTTCCGGAGCCCTCCACTACGCCGTCTCTCATAGCCTTAGTCGTTTTGGGACGTTAAACCCCATAAACCATAAACCAAACCATGACGGGCTTGACGTCCCGCCTGTTCTCCGCCAGGCAGTTACGTGCACTGACCGAACGCTCCGCGTGTGCTACCTCGGACGATGAACAGCTGGAAGCCCCCACTCCAGCTGTTTTGTGCTTTGTGTCGTGCGCATGTGCTTGTACTATGCTCTGCAAGACCTTCACGCGCGTGCGGCCTGTATATATGTTGTTATTTTAATACGTAAATAGATTTATTACCAGTGTTCCTCTCCCCCTGTCCTTTCTACTATCCTCTAACGTCATTCATTTCACTTCTACACACTGCCTGCTATCCTTTATTTCCGCTGTCCTAGCTCAGGTTCTTCCAACAGCGATGGCAGATGCCGGGGCTAGCAACAATCTTTTTCCTTCCATTTGCCATGTAATAAAACCACTTACTACTTATGTCTAACTTTTGGTTTGATGGCATTTTAATTACGGAGATAAATTCCGAACTCATTAGTTATAATTCATCTATAAGCAATAGCCTATAGGCAATACAAATCCTATAGACAGTTTATAGAAAATTTCTAGGTTTATAGCCATACACTTTTAGTAGACTTTTGTCTGTAGACAGTCTATAGGCAATGAATAGACAAAAGGAAATATACGAAGACAATATAGTCTATGAAAAGTCTATAGACCGTATATAGACAACATTTATAACGGGAGGAACACGTTTTGCCCCCCGTACCGTTCTGATTGGCTCAGATCACCACAGCATTCACAGGACTGCAAACTACTTGTGAGATATGGTATAGGCAGTGGTTTATCAGAAAAACCTGGCCTAAACTATTACTCATGCAGGCAGATGCTGCAGTCTGGAGGATAAAATGAGAGATAGCGGCGCGAGCCGGTTCAAGACATAGCCTTGCTCATTTATTCCGACGTGTGGCATTGCAATGACTCATCATGCTTTCTCGGCAGCGATGGCAGTGAGCCCATACAATAAGGTAGTATCCATCAAAAGGAAACGTTTTAGTAAACGGCAAGCCGCACGCAAATACCTTGCACGTGAGCGACAATCTAACTGTTCATTTGTTTGTTTGTTTGTTTGTTTGTTTGTTTGTTCGTTTGTTTGTTTGTTTGTTTGTTTGTTTGTTTGTTTGTTCGTTCGTTTGTTGTCGCATCTTTCAGCCCGGAGAAGCCTGCACTCCTCTGAAGACATCCCTGGCTGCACCGGCAGTAAAGGAGATTACTTGCTCACATGGAAAAAACAAGACATCGAGCGCACGAGAACGAAACGAAGACTGGGAGAAAGGACACACACCATAAAGCGCCGTGGTGCACGGCGCTTTGTGGTGTGTGTCCTTTCTCTCAGTCTTCGTTTCGTTCTCGTGCGCTCGGAAATTTTCAGATGTGTAACCAACTAGCCCGTCAGTTCGTCCTTAGCAAAGACATTGAAGTAGCTGATGTCAAGTATCTGACGGAAACGAAGAACAGAAAAAAAAAAACTGACAGGACGGTTACTACTGTGTCTCGCGAGATTGAGGGTCAGCTGAGAAGGCATTTATACTTTACGATATGTAGAGGCAAAAGATAGAACTAGAGGGAAAGCTGGCGGCCCTGCACTTCATCCGACACCAAGGAGGCCCGAGGTGTCTCCTTCGTGTTGTCCGTGTTTCCGAGCGCCGCAGACTTCGTAATGAATGGCGAACTTGTCCATTCAGCTACCCTCCTAGCATCCTACAGTGGATGAAGTGGCCTTTTAAGAAACTCGCATCGGCGGTGGCGCCAGTTCTCCCTCTAGGTACTATTTAGAAACTCTATGCGGCTTCATATTTGTGTAATTCTATCTATAAAGATATGAAGCGTCTTCTATATACAGATATAAAGCGTCTACTATACAGATAAGGCGTCTCCTGCGGCAGTTATCGTCTCAAGGAATACACTTGAACACGTTCTTTACGGAGCCCCCGTCCTGTAAGATAGTGCCGCAGTCTACCTCCCACTGCACCCAAATCGGCGGCTGCCACACAGAGCGTGGAGGAGGGAATGTAGCTGAAGAGGGCGCGTAAAGCAAGGATTCTCTCGAAACCAGCACTGCTGTTTAGTGTTTTGCAGAATGAGAAGGAAAGCTATATGGACCATATGGGCTTCTGTCGTCAAAAAAACTCAGGGGGCACTTCGACTGTCTAAAGTGCGTAGATGCGAAACTGTTTTCTGCACCACTTTGACTGCCTCTATGGCACTGGTGACGTCACCGCTGGAAGACGTCACACATAATTAATGACTAAATACTGAGTAATGACAAATCACTGATTAATGACTAAATACTAATTAACTGCTAATTAATGACGCTTAAGCTTCGTCTTTAGGAGTGGAACGCGACAGCATGTTGTAGCGCTGCCAGGGAGTCCACCGAAAGCCACCAGCCGTTTGGCGCGATGCCTTGCCCGTTGGAAACACCTTTGAACGCAACGCGTTTTGAGGAAAGGAAATGGAGCAGTAATTCTGTCATCTCGGTGGACAGAGGAAGGGAGGAAGTGGCAGTGAAAGAAGAAACCGAAGGTCACCCCATGGGCGCTGGATGTAACGCCGGACGTGTACGGACCGGAGAATGAGCCATTAAAAGTTTTCGCCTTAATAATGGCAGCGTCGCAAGGACGAGGACCAAAATACACATCGACACAAACACGGCGTTGTGTATGTGTGTTTTTGTCTTTGCCTGTCTCGCGCAATTTTTTTTTTTTTTTCAGTATGTGCAAGTAACTGTATAGATTGAAGTTCGGCACTTAGTGCCTCTCCACTGAAAAATCGCCTAACAATACAACCAAGAAATCAGGAGTACGGAAAGAGCCGTACAACAAACAAGCCTATGTCTACCGACAGAGTGAACTTACCCTGCGATATCAAGTTGCAAGGAACAAAAATTTAAATCTGCTTCCGCGGTGCATCGGCCTTTCTTGTCGTTGGTACCCATACATGTGCGGAACGAACATCAATGGTAACAATTCGAGAATGCCTTTTAAAGTTAATTAGGCACGGGATACTCACGGTTGTACATCCGTTCCATGAAGAGAGATAACAACAGACTTTGCCACTGAGTGTGATTTTGCCTAAGACTCTTTTCCCGTTCATTTCACCCCAGAAGAGCGCAGCACCACGCTGGGGAAACCTTCTGCACCCATTAGAAAACCGCGGTAGGTGACCGACCAGTAGTCCTCGCTACGGAACTCCAGTGTCCCAGATGTCAACCAGGTTCTTCAAATGGGTACAAGCCATGGACCGACCGGTGCATGTTCGGCTTTCCTGGGCTTGCGAAAGGAGCCTGCGCCTTCAGATCCCGTCACTGTGAGCAACCCTCGGGCGAGCCTCGTGCCTAGTGGCCGCTTCGCTTACTGGCTCACTGCCTGCTTCTCAAGATATCATATTGAGCTTCCGGTTGGGCATTAAAGTCAGGGGAAACTCGTGAAAAAAAAGCGTATTACTGTACAGGCGTACGGCCTGTAGAATCAAACTCAGCAGCAAAAAAAAATGCGTTCTATGCGATTATTTTAAGAATATTGCATGCTCCTTCGCTAATTCGGTCCACGTTGGCCACAGCCCACAGCATTAAAACGCATGAAGGACGCGCTCTACCGCAGTCAACACAACCAAGGTAAACACGTGCGCAAAGGGACGTTAGCAGGCAGCATCATGGTCGCGGACGGGGAAGGGGGGGGGGGGGGGGGGGGGTAGTCTGCAACGTCAATGGCGGCAGAGGTAGTTAAGCGAAATAAGAAAAGTCATAAAAAATAAACCTGGCACACTAGCGCAGCTCGCCATTGCTATTTTGCTAGTTATACCGGGCTGTTACGATCGGACATCTACCTCAAGCTAGAGGGAAATTTTCACGTGGGGTATCTCGCGTGAGCTATCAACAGACGCGCTTCAATGAGGCGTCAACAACGGAAGGGTCTACCTTGTTGCGGGAGAAAGGGTTCGGCGACCAGCCACTTTGGGGTGGCGGACGCTGCATTGTGTGACAACTCGAAGCTAATTGTTTCAGTGAAGGGAAGAAACCTTCTACCCCCGTGCGGAACGAAAGGC
This sequence comes from Amblyomma mixtum, assembly GCF_055824585.1. Taxonomy (NCBI): domain Eukaryota; kingdom Metazoa; phylum Arthropoda; class Arachnida; order Ixodida; family Ixodidae; genus Amblyomma; species Amblyomma mixtum. The sequence continues at coordinate 159,473,069 of NC_143017.1, read as the reverse complement.
AGAGGCGAAAGGAAGGTGTCACAACTTTCCCATGGGCTATGTGATCCCACCTATCTGGAAACCAACCCTTCATCTTCACTGAAACGTTTAACGACAGGGGCAAACCTTTAATCTCCACAAAGCGCCGGTGTTCGAAGTTGGTGACCTTGTGGGACGCGGTACTTTCAGTCAACCCTGGTCAACGACCGATTCATTCAGGGCTGGTTATCCATGGTACTGAATTTCCCTCCGCCGCCACTGACAGTGGCAGAGCTGGGAGACGGCGACATCGCCACCGAAATTGCGGACCTTCGCCACCGGAACGGCTGCGAGAGGGCAACGGTGCCGCTTCTTTCGATGGGCGGCTCCCCAAGCCATCTTGACTGACCCCTTGGTTGGACACTGATCAAGCGCAGAGCTTCCTCGGCTAGAAATCTCAGACTGTATCTAAGACATAAGTAGCTGGACTGCGCCTGTGCCAGTAGCGTAGTAGCGTACTACTCACTACCTACAAATCTACTCCATCTTTGGGGATTCTCCTAAAACATTTGACCTACTCACTAGCTTACTTCTCTTCGTTTCCCGCGGGCTCCCAGGTGCGAAACTTTACTGCTTGAAAAACGTACATAAACTGTAGTCTTCTTCAGAACCACCCCTGGCTATCACTACTCTGTCCGAACCCGTCTACTAACGTAGGCCATGACAGGCCATGCAAGCCCCAGCAGCAGGCATTCGTGAGCAACTACTAGCATGGTGCGCAAGGTGTTCATACGTCATAAAACTGCCCTCCAGCGGCTGCATTGAGAGAGAGTTCAGTGTAACTGCTGATCTGTTCCCGAGGGAACGAGGAAAAATTGGCGACGACAGATTCGAAGAACAACTCCTCTTCACAATTAACAACGTTTAACCAAATATCAAGCAAGCCGCAGTAGTTCATTGCAGTCTGAATAAATTTGTTTTATGGCAATAAAAGTTGGAAAGAAAACATGGCACTAGTAATCGGTTATTTTTCTATAACTGTTCAGTTATTTTTCTGTGGCTGTAATTCACCACTGTAAGCAGTTACATTTCAAGCGCAACTTGTCGCTTACTTTCTGTAACGTGTATCTCCTCGTCTAATCTTCCCCCTTCTTATCATCTTCCATTCTTGCCATACTCTCCTTCATCCTTATGCTGTAACCACCCTCCTGGTGGTCTCCACGGTGACCTGAGCCTACGGTTACGTATTCCTACGCCCTCGCTGTACCCTCCTCCTTCCACTGTAACCGCCCTCCCAGTGGTTCTAATGGCAGCGCACCCATCGGTTACGCCGACGACTATACTTCGATATACTACTACGACGACGACGCGAAACCCAGCACGGGCGCCTAACAGCTGTCGCTGTATACAATAAACCTCAACAGTACGGAGAGATAGAGAGAGCAATGAAGAAGTTGTTGTTGTAGCCTTTGACAGGATAGATGAAGAAGTTAGGATCCCGGCTTCGCTAATTAAGCAACTGCTTCTAAGTAACACTTCCTTCACATCTACATACATACCCTATACATACGTACCCTAGCGAGCCCTCTTTTTCCCCTAGCAACACCTGTTTTTGCATGGAACGGAAAGACAACCAAATATAAGAAGATGAGCGGAAAACTAGAGTACTCGCTCCTGTCTATGTTCCGCGAGGGCTGAGAAGAAGAAAATCCTCGCGACCCAGGGCATGAGCAACAGCAGATAAAGCAGACATGTCTCCGCTTGAGTAAATTCACGAACAACAGCACAGCTGAACACGCATATAGCACAGCTCCCATACTTTCCAGCTAAACGTCATCGGAAATAGCCTCACGTTTTTCGAACAAGGTGTCGCCCGGGCTAGTAATTTAGAGACGTTAGAACACGGGATTTCAGAGTTCAAGCGTAAGCTCCGTAACTGTGCCACATCTTGTCGCACCAGCCAGGGTACATTCGTAAAGCTTTTTTTTTTTTTCTTAACAGCGATGACTATAGTATTCCTGGGCAATAGAGGTTGAGGGGACTGCACTCCTATTGCTGCTCTTCTCAAAAAGAGTGTGAGCGTTTTTTTTTTTTAATATTAATCTTATTCAAAGGGGACTTCTCACTCCAGGACACCCAATCGTCACTTAATCCGAAATTATTGTTCTAATTTCCTTTTTCATTGTTACGCTAATCCATAAAATCTCGCCACAGGAACTCAGGAATCATGTTTGGAAAGAAACCAACGCGAAATAAGAACGGGACGGATCCCAGGAACACTGACGCTGCGTGTGGCCGGATTTACTCTTACACAACTCATCAGATTACAGCGAGCTCCGATAAGACCGCAGTGGTTACTAAAGCCTGCTACGTCTGCTTTGACCCGCGATAAACATTACTGGTGTGAATATCACGCAGATATTGAATAACAAAAAAATTAAATCACAGAAAAAAAAGGGCTGCCTAACTTTTCTCCACAAGGGCTTGAAGTTGCTCTGCCATCTTTTAGAGGATATTACCGAGGTGGCATGCTACTCCGTGCTTCATGTCCCTTGTAACTGGCGCGCTTTGTGCAAGCTAGCAAGTTGGCGAGGTCAATAAAAAGGAAAAACAGTATAGAGTCACATAAGCATCATTTTCCGACTGCTCAAAAATGACTTATGGACATAGAAGGCTAGGTTGACCTCAGATGGGATGCGAAGACATTTTGTCGTTAGCTAAGCAGGGATGCAGAAAATCATCGCATTCACTTTTAGGGTCTTCTGATAGCGCCCTTTTCAAAGCCAAATAACCTGTTAATGTAGAAGCTTTGCTGTGGATGCCACATGCGAATCGAATAGCATAACTTCCGAAAGGAATGAGAATCGAATGGGAATGAAAAATATTCATATGCGAACGCTGTCGAGAATGTCCTGTGTTAAGTGACTCCGAAAAATACTCTACTACAGCTTTCGCCAGCAGCGCCACTAGACCTTTTGCACTGTATACCTTACGCATCGTGTTCCTCCATAGCACAGTGTGGCACAGCGTCATATTAGAGGCAGGCTGACATCTAATATGACCCTATACACTTCTTCTGAAATATTCGTCAGTCATAAACGTCAGGTCTCTCGCTAGAACACATAAACATGGAGCAATAGTTTCTCTAGTTTTTAGCGCCTTCTCAGAACTTCCGCACATTCATTAAATCTTTATTAGCTACCTCAAAAGAATAACAAGAATGGGTTAGCATCGTCTGCTCTAGATGTTTAACAGGATGAGTGACCAGAGAGCATGAAAGTTATTGATCGACATATTGGTCCCTGATTCAGGTTGTAAGTCACATTCTTGTGCGAGAACGGTCTTTGCAGGCTAGATGGTCCTGTCAAGTTCGTTCCTTCCTGTGGTTTCTTTCTGCGCTAAAAAACGAATTCCACATTTTCGTCCATCATTATATGCCGGAGCTAATCGTATGTTCCCCGTAATCTCGAGCCAGCGCATTACACTCGTCTTTCTTGGCGAAAGTGGACACCGAACACGCCGTCTGAAATAGTTCAACCTATGGCATTGTGCTGTCCACCCAAGGCGTCGCATTGAACACCTGTAGTCACGGCTGGACTACAGGATCCGACCCAGCCGCGGGTGCTGCATTTCAACTGAAACAGAATTCGATACCATCTACTTCTACCGTAGTATATTTCAGAGTACGTTAAGGCGGCGCTAAAAGAAACAGTGACCCTCGTCTACGGTGGTTCGGATCCCACGGGATATCAGTCCAATTTTTTCCCCTTTCTCGCAAATCAAAAGGTACGAAACTGAGTTACGAAGTGACCTATACGGCTCATGGTGAAAAAGAAACAACGCCGCCTTTATTCCCAGTTTTCCAGACTTTAGCATTAAAGCCAAGTCGCTGAGTTGAAGAACTCCTTTTGACGTGTAGAGATCTGGTACCAGCGCCGGACGCCAAGACGTGCTGCCATAAAAACTAAAGCCTGGTTGCTTGGTTTGAGTGCATGTATTGAGAAGTTTTACTGGACGAACTAAGACGTAGAGAACAAAGGTAGCCAATTTACCTGAACAGCGAAATCAGGAACACCTTCGTGTCTCTGGAAAGAGGTCTCGTTCGGACTAACAATGTAAAAAAAATAGCCTAATCGCTTCACAACTTCGCGGGCAATGTCCATCGCTCGGGAAGTCTTTTCTGGCACTGAGCGTAGCTAACTCAATCCTCAGCAGCTGGGGCCTCCCGCGATGACGAATCGCTACACGTTGCGTAGTTTTGCGTTTTGTTTACTTTCCCGTCCTCCTCTACCACCAATCACTTGTATCTTCTAACCGGCTCGCATGCCGCCTCGGCGTAAAGTATCTCTCGTATGTAGTTTACGCTCAGCAGTAAGTGGCGCAAAAGGAGGTCGTTTTGTAGTCCAAGGACGAATGATGCGTATTTGACACAGATAACTCGAAAGCAGCTCTCAAGCGACAAACAAGCAAAAAAGAACCACCGTACGCAACCGGCTACGTTACTCCTTGAACTACTAATCAGCTTGATGATGATGATGATGATGATGATGTAGCCTTCCCTTTGTAACGGGTGGGCGCCTACCAAAGGTGCCCCGGCTGGATATACACACCCATAAAAACCACACTGTCAAACGCGAAGCGGCAAACACACACGCAAATACCGACGAAACAGTACTGTTCTAGTGTCGCACCAGCGTCCACCACTCTGTCAATCGGCGCTTCGTCGCTGCAACCGCCGCCTGGTTTGCCGCATCCGCCGTGCAGCCCTCGTTCGCAGAACGGAAACCCAACGCCTGCGGAAGCGTAGCGCCCTCGTGCGGTGGCGTTGGCAGCTTCTCGCAGAGTAGGACGATGTGCTCCGTTGTTTCGTCGTGCTCTCCGCAGGCTCTGCACTGGGTGCATTCGACTGTATTGTCGAAGCGCTTGCGATACACAAGCGTTGGCATGGCGCCCGCGCGTGCCTCAAACAACAGGCGGCTGCCTACACTGTTGTCGTAGAAGCTCTCGACGCAGATGTCCTGCTTGGCTGCCCGGTACACTTCCAGCGTCGACTTCCCTTCCATGGCAGTCCTCCACGCCTCTCGCTCCTGCGCACGCACTTGGGCATCAACTGCTTTGGCCCATTTCCTCGCGCTGTCGGCTTGTACTTCATTTCTGAAGAAGCCGAACTTGCGACGAAGGTGTTGGAGCCGTTTCACCCATGTGGTCCGCAGGCAGTTTTGACTTACATAGTCAAAGACTCTGCGCGCCCACCTGTTTTTGTGCATCAGGCGCAGCCTGCCGTCGTAGGCTATTTTGCTTCTTGCCTCGCGAGCCTCGAAGGTAGACCAACCGAGGTCTCCCTGCACAGCTTCATTAGCCACCCGCCCATGGCACCCCGGCGCCAGGCGTCCCACCGCTCGTTGACCACGCTCAAGCCATTCCCTTGTGGGCGATGTCACGCAGATAACTGCGTTCGCAAATGACAGTGCGGGCACATGCACTGCTTTCCACAGCTCGCGGACCATAACAAACCGATTGCAGCCCCATAGGCACCGCCTTCGCAGTATGTTTCCCGCTCGCTGCGAAGCTTGCTTCAAGTGCTCCTCATGTCTTGCTGCATACTCTGGCTGCGTGCTGAACCTAATGCCGAGGTAACGGTATTCTGTTGCCATCTCGAGGACGTCCCCATTAGGTAAGTGGACCGGCTGCTCGGCGTCCAGCGGCGCTGAAAAACACAGCACCGCCGACTTCTTTGAGTTGAAGCTCAGGCCAAGTGGTGCCATGGTTTCAGCGCATATGTTGATGAGGGCCTGGAGGTCCGCATTTGTCTCTGCCATTAATACTACATCATCGGCGAAGACTAGGCCTGGCAATATCCATCGGTCCTTTACACCACCGCTGATGTAGCTTAGAGTGAACCCCAACCGCGCATCCAACAGCTTGCGCTCCACCCCTGCAGCGTACAACATATACAGAAGAGGGGACAACGGGCAGCCCTGCCTCAACCCCTTCTGTACGACCACTGGCTCCGAGCTGACGCCGCACACTGTGGCCACCACTGTGCAGCGTGCATAGAGGCGACGAAGCACGTCGATCCAGGCGGAGGGCATTTCCAATGACTCTAGGCGTTGCATTAGAGGCTCATGCGGTACGCTGTCATACGCCTTCGCGACGTCCATAAAACAGCATGTCAGCCCACGAGCTTCCCTTCTTGCAACCTCAATACACTGGGTGAGGACAAAAATATTATCTTCCAGCCGCCGGTCTCGCCGAAAACCATTTTGGAGCTCCGTCAGATGCCCATTTTGCTCCGCCCAGCCACTCATCCACACTTTTAACACCTGCGTAAATACTCTGTACATTACGCTTGTCACTGTCAGAGGCCGGTAGTCCCGCAGAAGGCCGCTGTCCCCACCTCTCTTGGGAATCAGTGTCACTCTTGCACGAAGCCAGTCTGCTGGTATCGGTTCACCTTCCAGTATGTCACCGAAGATATTTGCCATTTGGTATCTTGACTGTGCTCCGAGACACTTGACGAGGCCAGCGGGGATGCCATCCAAACCGCAGGCTGTACGCGCGCTGATTTTGCCAATGGCTCTGTCGATCGCTCCACTCGAAACCGACCACTGTCTGTCGTCCGGAGGTCGTGCGGGTGTTTCCACGCCTTCGAAGACGTATGGCATGCCGTCAGTTGCGTACAGTTGCCTCATGTGGTCTGTCAGTACGCGGTGGAGGTCGCCAGTCTTTCCAGTTGCTTCATCTCTGATCAGCGGGTCTGGTGTTCTGCCGTCCATAGACGCTACGTACGACCAAAATTTAGCTGCTGCATTTTTACCAGCGGACTTAATTTCTCCGAGCGTCTGCCGATCTGCCTCGGCAATCTTACGCTGCACCATGGCTTGCATTTCGTGCTTGCGTTCGAGGTAGGTGCCCCAGGCTGCAAGTGCCGCTTCTGTGGTCAGCATCTTCAGAGCATAGCGGTGATGGCGGTTTGCAAGCCTTCGCGCTTTATAGGCAGCTTTCACCTCATCATCCCACCACTTTTTTCTGGACCGTCCTCCTCTTGAGCGATCCACAGTCTCATGCCCTGCCATGATGCTACGCAGTACAGTCACGTACTGGTCGTATGTCGTGGACTCTTCGCGGGCCAGGCTTGCTTCGAATTCTTCTGCAACAGCCTCGTACGCCTTGATGGGCAGGGAGCGCCTGGGAGACTGCCTGCGAGCCTGTGGCGTACTGCGCCTCGCGGAAGTTGTAAAGTCCAGTCGTATGCGGTTATGGTCGCTTCCAAGGCTGTAGCGGCCCTCTTCATCTATGTGCACGCGACACATGAGGGAAGCTAGGCGCCTGCTAACAAGAGCATAGTCTATGCAGGTGCGACTCCCCCGAGCACACCACGTGAACGCACCTTGGCAGTCCGCCCGCAGATTACTGACCTCCAATGAAAGGTCCTGAGCCAGCGTCTGCAGGAGCTCACCATTGGGATCGGTGTACCCGTCCAGCTCTTGGATGTGCCCGTTGAAGTCACCGAACACAATCATTTCCTTGTCGAGAGCCCAGCGGCCTGTATCTGCTTTGATGCACTGAATGATGCTCAAATTTGCTTGGCATTGGTCCGCTGCCCCGCCTAGGTACACGACACACACGGCCACCGGGGTACCAAGTATATGCCCGGACACCCATGTGTGATCAGTACAGGGCCCCTCCAGGTGTAACCATGTACTACTCCTGCGCCACAGGAAACCCACTCCACCACCCTTACGCGAACCAACACATCGGTTACTGCCAGCCCAACACCACAGTTGGCTGGTGGGCGGTTCTTCCAAATCACGCAGGTGAGTCTCGGCCACTGCGTACAGCGTCACATCCTCCTCAAGCAATGTTCTGTACAGCTCCTCCCACCTGGCTAGCCTCCTGCCACCATGTAGGTTGAGAAAACCCACCACCACCTTTGCTTGCCTCCTTTTGTGCCGTTTCCTCTGAATCCTCGGCCTCGACAGGTTAGTCCGTGTCCGCATTCGTCGATGGCACCCGAGCCCCCCCGTCGACACATTAGACTGTTGCCGGGAGAGGTAGTCTACTGGCGCGTCGGGGGCCACTGTTGCATCAGGTGGTGTCGGACATACTCGCCCACTATGCCGAACAAGTTGGCAGTAGGCGCTGCAGTCCGAGTCGGAGGGAAGTCCTGGAAGCACTGCTGTGGTGGGGGCAGCTGGATCGACGGCATGGGAAGCTGAGCACGCTGGGCCAGTAGGCCTGAGTCCAGTGTCAGAGGCCGGATGACTTGTGCTGACGGCAGTGGACCGGCAGAGGCATGTAGCAGAGGGCTCTGGAAGAACTGCTGTGGTGCGGATGACTGCGCTGTCATCCCGAGCTGTTGTGGGAGCTGAGTCAGCAAGCCTGAGTTCGCTATCGGTGACTGGGGGAGGGCAGGTGCTGACGGCACTGGGGGTGGTGCTATGAACGCTGACGTTGCATTTCCTCCCGTTTGAGGTGGGTGACTGCTGCGTTTGGGGGGTAGGGATTTCATTCCCCAGACATCCGTCGCCGCTGACGACGGGTATCCCCGATTGACCGCTCTCTCTCCCTGCTGGTGGGTTGATGATGCTTTTGGATAGGTCTTCTCCTTTTGATCCCGCGAAGATCCGATGTCTTGGCTCCGTGGCCCCCTCGGAACGCCTAAAAAAGGCTCGACCAATGTAGCTATCCGCGTAGCAACGCTTCGACTTGTCTGGGCACGATAGTGTAAACCATCCTGGGTCAGGCGCCCTTCACCTCGGACAGTCTGTGTGAGGTCCAGGAACGTTGTTCCGGGGGCTTCATAAGAGGCGCAGAGCGCTCGCAGCTGCGAGTTCAACATCGTTGCTTGAGTTTGCGCTTCTTTCCTCCTTGTGAGCACTTCAGGCACAGAACAGATTATTAGCTTTGTTGCATGCGGGACAATCTGCTCTCTGATGACCTGAACAACAGCTTTGCTGAGACTTGTACTGCCATCTGTTATCGGAAAAAAATTACATCAACTCTTGCTTTGGGTACTAGATGGCGCAAGCTGTCTAGGGTTAAGGCCATGGTTATGAAACACGGGCATAATGGGGGTACAACAAATATGAACTGGTGAGAGGTATGTGGAAAGGAATAATGGTGCCAGGGCTTACTTTCTGGAATGCAGTTTTGTGCCTTGGGACAAAAGTTCAGTCGAGGTTAAAAATTAGAAAGCTGTTGGAATATTATCGCCAGGTGCACTCGGCAAAACCACAAAGAAGCAGTACAGGGGGATATGGGCTGGATATCGTTCTAAGCGCGGGAGGCTCTGAGTAAAACATAATATGAAGAACTCCTAATACGATAAGAAGCGGGCAGCTAGGTATTTAAATAATTATACAGAAAAAGCATTCCCTTACAGCGCCAGAAAAGTACTAGGAAACAAGCCAGGAAGTACGCAGAACACATAGACGGAGAAATAATTAAGGTGCTTTAAACGAGATGTAAAAAAAAGCAGAGTAAAGAAATCTGCATTCATTCAAATTAAAAGAAGCAGAATGTAGAATTGTATCGAAATTGGAAAAAACAGATGAGGAAGGAATCGTTCTCTGATATCTCAAGTGCCCTAGTCTTTGAGGATAGATCAGGATGTGTTAGAAAGCGAAACTACAAAAAGAAATTTAGCCAAGAAGATGACACGTGCAGTGGATGGTAAATCTGTAGTGCAGGTGAAAAGCAGCCTCTGCCTCCTGATGCTTGGCCGACCCCAAGTGTGGATATGTGCCATGTTTTGAAAGACTAACAACAACAACAACCACAACTGAACATCTTATGGTCTGTTGGGGACGGAGGAGCCCTTGGGTTGTCTGACTCGTCCAGCCCCATAGGTCCTGGCTCCGAAGGACGGTGTCAAACTCCGTTATGAAGGAGACTGTGCAGTAGATTTATTTGTACATATTTACAGTCGAGAAAGGATGCGAGTGTGTCGGTCACAAAGCAACATCCCGTTAAATACGTTTCGTATTCACCAGATCCTTGACTGAAGAATAAAGTACGGAAAATGATGTCCAATCAGGTGGGCAGTTGTGGACACTGGTGGTACCACCCACGGCAGGGGGCGGTGCTGATGCTCTCTCGCAGCTCGGTCGATGGAAAGAGGTAGAGGCAGAGTCATTAAACACTGATGTGTCAATTCGACCACTGCGGCAAGTCTTCTGTGCGTTGCCTCCGTGGGAAAGGAATTTCCCGCAGTCCACCAGCAGGTGAATGAACGCCCTCGTACTTCCCCGCCGGACGTCCGAAAGACGACACCTCTGTCGAGAACACAGCCGTCTCTCAATCAGCAGCAACAGCTTGACCTTTCGCAGCATCACTCCGTCCGGCGACCCGAGGGCAGACTCGGCCATTTGACGCCGCTGCTTCCGCCACTGCTGCCGCCGTCGCCAGTCCTCGCCGCATCTTCGCGTCACGATGACTCATGTCTGCTAGGAAGTCCTCCCAGGCTCTTGTTCGCCGATCTTAGCAAGTCGAATGAGGTGGTATCCAGCCGGATGTTGTTGCACGCACAGTCGCTCTACCTGAGGCCTTAGGGTTTAGAGATAACAATGGTCGTATGACTGAATCTGCGGCGGAAGTTAGCAAAAAGCGATTGTAAGATTGGTGGCTCACAAGCAGAGAGATTGCATAAGGTTATAGAAGTGTAAGGATTAATAGACCGATTTATTGCATCATTGAAGCAATATAAAGAAAAAAACGCGCAGCATGGCGGCAACTGACACAATCCTGTTTTAAAAGGGACGCTGTTATTTTCCATCCATCCATCCATCCATCCATCCATCCATCCATCCATCCATTACTGTTTTGCTAAGGTCTCTCTAAGTTTTGTTAGAGACAGTGAAGTTTAGTATGAAATATCTAGTAGGCCTTGCTACGCTCGGAGAAAGACAAGAAATGCTATACTCGCGGCTTCAGAGGACATATTTGAAACGAGATAAATTCCCGCGGGCTGGATTGTGAGAAGCATGAGACAGATATGCTAGCGAAACGCAGGGAAAAGCAGAATCATAACTAGAAGGCTTTTGACAGAAGCGTCGGTATTTTATAGAATAACAATGCAAGCAACCGAAGTGAGTGGCTAATTAAAGTGGAGGTTTAGGTTATAGCAGTGGCGTAGCCAGAAATATTTTTCAGGGGGTGTCATATGCCGCCGGTAAAAAAAAATGAAAAGAAAGAGAACATGCGCCCCAGCAATATCTTATGGTGAATTCCAATGGCAGATCGGGATCAAGTTTTTCTGCTCGGTTTGGATCAGTCGTATTCCAATGGTAAAATGGGAGCGCGAGTTGTATGTTCCAATGGCAGATCGGGATCAGGCGTAAATCCCGGATCGCTCCGTGGAGCAGCGATTCTTGATCTGCCGAAATCGGCGGATTTGACCGGAACCTCGCGTGACGTTTTCTTTTCCGCCGCGTCTGCTTCCGGTCGCGACCGGCAGCAGCCGCTTCGTTCCTGTCGTCGCTACGTGGTGAGCCGGGCGAGCCGGGACAGACGGGCACTTTCCAGTCAACAGTGGACGGCAATGATCTTGCTTCGAGCCGTGCGGCACTAATTTTGCTTCATGGAAGTGACAGTTCCGACTCGGGCACTGAAAGCTCAGATTCCAGCAGTGAAGATTCGTCTGAAACGGACAGCGAGTGTGAAGCTGCCGGCCTGTATATGCCTGCCGCCGGCGTCAGAAAAATGCGCTAATATTCTTTGTTCGCGTTCATAACAAGCCCTGGAGTAGAGGAATGTAACAAATGAATCATTTTTGAGGATCGTTGGCCAATACCGAGTTGCTGGTAGAAGTGATAACTGCGATACAAGCAAATTTCGGCAATTTCCTCACTGGCGTCCCAGAACCCTCCTCGCAGTGCCGCCTCTCCTCCTCCGCTCTTTTCTCCCTTCTCTTTTTTTCTTTCACGGCTGTTGCGCTCTTCGGTCTATTCCTCCGGCGAGTCTGCCTCCGCGCACCGCCGCCGCGAATCTGCGCGTCTTCTGAACCGCGGCCTGGTCAGCGCGCCACTGTGCTGACGCATGAACACGTAGGTGGTGGTGGAAACGTTTATTGCCAATGATGTAAATCGTAGGGGGTGCCTGGTTTGCCGCAAAAGTTTGCATGATTACGAGAATTGGTCTGGGTATCGGGCATGCAGCAGTATTGGGTATTGAGCAGTCCGGGTTTGTAGTTGTCGCCAATGTGCAGCCTGCGCTATGGTGAGGGACGGAGCGGGGGGTGCGTATTCCCTTCTTTTGTCTCGGTAATACGAGAGAATATCACGGAAGGAGACCAGGTAGTGCGCGGGCCGCGGGCGAACGGACCGTCGTGTGAATCGCCCTTTAACGCCATTTTAAGTACGTGCGCAGTCGCCTTCTTTGCGCGAGGAACGTGCCGGCCACACAAATGGCTCGAAGGGCAACGCGAAAATCGCGAGCCGGCCGCCCTAGAAGCTCGCCAGGAGCAGAACAGCTGTGAAAGACAATACGAGCAGAATCGCTTTATTAAGGCGAAAGCCTTTAATGCCTCATACTGTCGTGAGCAGGGAATGCACTACCTGGTCTCCTTCCGTGATATTCTCTCGTATTACCGAGACAAAAGAAGGGAATACGCACCCCCCGCTCCGTCCCTCACCATAGCGCAGGCTGCACATTGGCGACAACTACAAACCCGGACTGCTCAATACCCAATACTGCTGCATGCCCGATACCCAGACCAATGCTCGTAATCATGCAAACTTTTGCGGCAAACCAGGCGCCCCCTACGATTTACATCATTGGCAATAAACGTTTCCACCACCACCTACATGTTCATGCGTCAGCACATTGAGAGGCGCGCTGACCAGGCCGCGGTGCCGCGAAGGCAGACTCGCCGGAGGAATAGACCGAAGAGCGCAACAGCCGTGAAAGAAAAAAAGAGGAGAAGGGAGAAAAGAGCGGAGGAGGAGAGGCGGCGCTGCGAGGTAGAGTCACTTAAAGCCCCTGAAAAAACTAAAGTAGCGACAAGTCGCCCTCCCTCTTCGCTCCTCCTCCCCCGCGCGCCGGGCGAACGACTTTTGTTTTCTTTGTGATTTCATGTGACTGCGGTGGCGACCTCTAGCCCGCTCCGAAGGAACTAACGCCCCTTTTGAATTGGTTGCTCTGGATTCCCGTACTTGCCGAGTTGTTCTATATGCCGCCGCATTAGCCGTGCGTTCCGCTGCATAAATACATCGGTGACTTAGGAGAAAGATTTGCATGCTTCACTGAATCGTCTAAAGGCAAAAATGAGCACGCATAGATGGAGTGTTTTGGTAGAGCCGCACGCGCACCGTGTCCGGGTGCGCCGGGCTTTATGCGGCGTGCCAAGTTTGATATCGAGAGTGGGGCGTGCATTGAACGTGACCGTGAATCACGAGGCCGTAGAATGAATTGGCGGTGATCCGTTTTGGTGAAAAGGAGTATGCAAACAGAACGACCGTCCCCGCCGGAACGCTGGACGTGCTACAACGGATGCACAGGTTTGACATTCGAAAAGACACCAGCAAGTGAAGGCATTAAAAGGCCTGTAGTTCATCCGCTCTTCTAGTGGCTCTCGGTTTTGGTCTGCTGCAGTGTATCGCGGACCAGGTTAGACGCTTGAGGGAGTACTCGAAATACGGTATGAAGGCCACGCTACGTCTGTACTTATCTGTGCCTCCCCTAATGTTCTCTCGCGTGCATTAACTGTAAGGATATAGACTCCGGCATTAAAATTTTCTTTGGAATAGTGACTTAGTGAAGAGAAAACCTACCTCGCAAATATCCTTCGCCTGCCAGCAATGGGATAATGAAGTTCTTCGTAAATGATTCATCGGCATCAGTCATAATTAGTGAGCAGCAAAATCTACCTCGTTTTTAACACATCTGTTCGATAATCTTCCATATTCGTATAGTCGCTATTAGAGCACTGCACGCGCCTTTATTATTCACGCGCCCCGAGCCCGTCAACCTTTTTCGTTACCTGCCCCAGCCCGGCCAGATTTTTTCGATAGGCCCGAACCCGGCCCGGCCCGCGAGGTAGACGCACTTACGATGGGCACTATCACGCATACCCACAGCTACTGTTAATATTTCGAGTGTAAACGCAAGCCAGCGCGTGCTAGCTGGTGTTTCCACCAGCGGTGCCTACGGTGCCTTGATGCGTAACGGCGCGATAATTCTCTTTTTGATTTTTTCTGTAATATATATATATATAACATACACGCACGCATGCGCGTGACTGCAGAATGTAACGCGTGCGCTTCACCATGTCAGAGCGCAGTTTGATCTGCGCTTATAGTACGCATGTATGTCTAACTGCGGCATGCGCTCAAATTTAAGGAACGTCACTCTACAGTTAGACGTATGCCTCGCATCTTAAGCGCCGCGAAATTGCCCCGTTTCTCCCTGCCGGTTTGGCGGTCTTTGGCGCGGCCCTGCCGCCCCGGTAGACGCGGTCGCTGTTCGGACTTAGCCGATCGGGAGCCTTCGCCCCGGTAGACGCTTACACGGTTGCGTGCGTGCAATCACGATGCGCTCAACGCAAGCGCCCTCATGTCGAGCTTACTGCGGCCATACGCTCGATCGCGAACAAACCACTGCACAGCGTAGCTTGAAAAAAACAGGAAAACTCAGCAGCTATTGAAAGCACGTCACTTACATCGCAAAGTCTGGTCGATGGCGTTGCGTTAAAATTCGCCCGGCCAGTTTTGTGTAACCGAACCTTCCTCCGGCCCGCGTCGGTTTTCGATGATGGGATCGCGAAGAACCGCTTTCCACCGTCGTGACGGTTCTTGCACCCGAAGGCGCAGCTGCTCGTCATGCCGCACAGATAGACGGCTTGAAGTTAGGTGACTGACACACGTTCCGAGCAAAATAAAAGCCGCTGTTCTTCACAGCAAGCAAAAGCGCAGTGTCGGCAACGGCGCCTGCCGAACCTACGGTGCGCGGTTGGAGCGGACAATATGGCGTCCGCGGCGGCGAAAAGCGCAGGTTTAAAGGGCTTTTGCGCGCGAAACCATCGACCAATGGGAAGAGGCGACGGGCGCAGGAGAGGGAGAGGCGGCGCTCTGCAAAGGTTGTCGCTACTTTAAAAATTTCCAGGGGCTTTAGAGTCACTGCGAGGAGGGTTCTGGGACGCCAGTGAGGAAATTGCCCAAATTTCTTCCTGATGTCCAGTGCGGCTGGCCTGCTGTCTGCTAGCTCCGCTGTTGGAGGCGTCGCAGAAATCGATCATGTCTTTATTTTATTATGAGAAGAGGAGCACAGTAAAACGGTGACGCGAGTAGCACCTTTACTACAGCGCTGGCCAATTCCGAAGCGCCCTCAGCTGCGGCATCGATGAAAAACAGTTAGGCTTAGCGACGACTACGGCAGCCAGGGAGAAACGTTGGCCGGGGGGGCAGCGCAGTTCGTCGCTCGGCGTGTCCGCGGGCGGCGTCGTCGCCGAAAGCTCGACTGTCTCGCTGATTGGTTCAGCGGCTTGCGTCTCGCAGTCGCAAGGCTGGAAAATCAAGCAGCGAGCAAATTGCCTGCGCGTCGTCCGCCACTTCTTTCGTGAACGGTAGGGACAGGCTCACCGGCTCTCCGAAGACCGCGGCCGCATACTCGCGTGTTCACGGAGAGTGGACCATCCTGTGCATACGCTTTGGTTTTGGTTTTACATTACGGCCTTCGTACTACCTCCTTTTTGTTTCGCCGAGACGGCGTCTGTCAAC
Source organism: Amblyomma mixtum (assembly GCF_055824585.1). Lineage (NCBI taxonomy): Eukaryota > Metazoa > Arthropoda > Arachnida > Ixodida > Ixodidae > Amblyomma > Amblyomma mixtum. Next base: position 159,457,395 of record NC_143017.1, on the reverse strand, counting down.
GCGGAGATCGCGCCTCGCGCAACTCCTGTCGCACTCGAACACAAAGCTAGCAGGGCGTCCGCTCCGGCGGCGCGCCTAGTTTCCGCGGTCGCCGCTGCGGCGCTGGCGTCGCGCTCCCGAGGGATCACTGGCATTCCAATCGCAAACTGGGAGGTGGCAAATCTACGCGCTCCGACGCGCTCCGTACGCGATCCGACGGAGCGGTCTCGATCTGCCATTGGAATTCAGCATTAGTCATTTTTCAGTATTAATAAAGCCGAAGGGTTAGTTGTCTTGTTCACTGTAATATATAGATAAAGATACGATTGCAAATAGGGCTCCGAGGACTTGATTCTTAGAGATTAATTTTCTCACAAAAAAAACATGCAGAATCGCGGCTTATTTTCATGTTAATATACAACAACAAAAAAGCTTCTGCCCCTGGCTCGTCTTCTGTCGTCACTACTAGTCTGTTGATTTCTTGGGCCACATGCGACGTAAAGTCCGATATCGTTGACGGAAACATTCGTCATCATCATCATCAGCCTGACTACGCCCGCTGCTGGGCAGGGCCTCTCCCATATCCCTCCAATTAACGCTGTCCTTTGCCAGCTGCGGCCACCGTATCCTCGCAGACTTCTTAATCTCATCTGCCCATCTAACTTTCTGCCGCCCCCTGCTACGCTTGCCTTCTTTTGGAATCCATTCCGTTACCCTTAAGGACCAGTGGCAGCGGTTTCTTGCCTTCGCATTACATGCCCTGCCCAAGCCTATTGCTTCCTATCGATTTCGGCTATATGATGTCACCAACCCACGTTTTTTCTCTCACCCACTGCCCGCTCCCGATCTCTTAACGTTAAACCTATCAATTTTCTTTCCATAGCTCGCTGGGTTGCCCTTAACTTAAGCTGAACCCTTTTCGGTAGCCTCCACGTTTCTGTCCCATAGGTGAGTACCGTTAAGATAGAGCTCTTTTATACTTTTCTCTAGCGGGTATTCGTGACCTGAAAGAGCCTGCCATATGCGCTCCATCCCATTGTTTTTCTTCTAGTTATTTCCCTCTCATGTTCAGGATCAGCAGTCACTACCTGCCCTAAGTAGACGTATTTTCTTACCACTTCTAACACCTAAGAATCTCAGGCTCCGGACAGGCTGCCATTAGAAACTGAACCTGGTAACGTTTAACGCTAGAACCTTATCCATTGAGAACCTTATCCAGTGAGGAACCTTATCTAGCAGTGCTGTTCGAGGAACTAGTGGGTATTAAATGGCGTGTCATAGGGCTTAGTGAGGCTAGGAGCGACAGATGAGGCGTATACAGTACTAAGAGGCGGGCATGTACTGTGCTAGCGGAAAGATGAGAACTAGGTGCGGGATTCCTCATCAATCAGGATATAGCTGGCAACATAGAGGAGTTCTATAGTATTAACGAGAGGGTGGCAGCTATCGTAATTAGGCTTAATAAGAGGTACAAGCTGAAGGTGGTGCAGGCCTACGCGCCTATATTCTCAGATTCCTCTAATTATATTTAAGAGCCGCTTGAGATAAACTTGGATGAATTTTTCCTGTTTGGATATGCACCAAACCCTGGCCAATCCCCCACCGTGGGTATGTGCCATCGTTTTTGAGGCAACAACAACAACATCCAGCCATAATGACCAGATCGTTGAAAGTTTCTACGAAGACATGGAATCGGCAATGATCAAAGTAAAATCACAGTACACTGTCCTGATGGGCGACTTCAATGCGAAGGCAAGAAACAGGCTGGAGACCAGGCGATAGGCGACTACGGTATAGGCTCCAAAAACAGCAGAGGGTATACTTATTGGTAGAGTTCGCAGAGAGAAATAATCTACGGATAATGAATACCTTCTTATGGAAACGAAAGACTAGGAAGTGCACGTGGAAGAGCACCAATGATGAGACTAAGAATTAAATAGACTTCATACTATGCGCTCACCCTGGTATAGTGCAGAATGTGGATGCCCTCCGAAAAGTGCGTTGTAGCGACCACAGAATGGTAAGGTCTCCAATTAGCGTAGACCTGAAGAGGGAACGGAAGAAACTAGTGAAACGGAAGCCCATTAACCAGTTAGCAGTAAGAAGGAAAGTACGGGAATTCAGGGTATCGCTGCAAAATAGGTATCCGGCTCTAAGTGAGGAAAACGATCTTAATGTTCAAACAATGAACGATAATCTCACAGCTGTCATTACAGAGTGCGCAGCAGAAGTACGCAGTAGGATGGTTCGACAGGATACCGGCAAGCTACCTCAGGAGGCGTAAAATTTGATTAAGAAGCATGAAAGTGTCTAACCCTACGGACAGAGTAGAACTGGCAGACCTATCAAAGTTAATAAATAAGCCCAAGGTTTCCCACATAAAGAACTTTAATATGGAGAAAATCGAGCATGATTTAAGGAACGGAGGTAGTCTACTAGCAGTGAAGAGGAAACGAGACATAAGTAAAAACCAGATGTATGCGCGAAGAGACAAAGAGGGCAATGTCATTAGTAATATGGATAAGATAGTTAAAGTAGCCGAAGAGTTCTATCCAAATCTATACAGAAGCCAATGTAATGAGAACGTTAGTGAGAGAGACAGTAGTGCGCAGCAAAGGGACATCCCGCCAGTAACGAAAGTGGAAGTAAAGAAAGCCTTAGGAGCAATGCAAAAGGGGAAAGCAGCTGGTAACAATCAGGTAACAGTAAATGTCTCTAAGTATGGAGGGGAGATTAGCTAGGAAAACTAGCCACCCAATTTATACGCAATGATTTATAACCTCGAGCTTACCAGAAGCTTGGAAGAACGCTAACACTATCTCAATTCACAAGAAAGGAAACGTCAAGGAGTTGAATAATTACCGACCGATCAGCTTAATCTCCGTTGCTTACAACGTATTTACTAAGGTAATCGCTAATAGAGTCGGGACAACCTTAGACTTCAATCAACAAAATAATCAGGCAGGCTTTCGTAAAGGATACTTGACAATTGACCATATTCGCACTATCAATCAGGTGGCAGAGAAATGCGCAGAATATAACCAACCCCGGCCATTGATTAGGAGAAAGCATTTTACTCAGTGCAAACCTCAGCAGTCATGCAGTCATTGCGGAATCAGGGTGTAGACGAGCCTTATTTGAAAATACTGGAAGATATCTATAACGTCTGTACAGCTACCGTAGTCCTCCATAAAGTCAGCAATAAAATTCCAAAAAGGAAAGGTGTCAGGCAGAGAGACACGATCTGGCCAGTGCTATTCACCGCCTGTTTACAGAAGGTGTTCCGAAGCCCGGATTGGGAACAGGTGCGGATAAGATTTAATAGAGAATACCAAAGTAATTCAGGATTCGCTGAGAACATTGCCCTGATAAATTACTCAGGAGATGAGCTGCAAAGCATGGTCAATGAGTTAAACAGGCAGAGCAGAACGGTGGGGCTAAAAATTAACATGCAGAAAACCAGCCACTTCTGCGCCGCGATGTGGGTCTTGAGTTTACGTTCTGTCAGCCATATTTTTATTGCCGACCCGCTTGCAGGCACACCAGCGGCAACAGTACCTCCTTGGCAGTGCTGAAGGGGCTCGCCTGTGAGGCCTTGAGAACGTACGTGTCCTGAGCTGCAGTCGTTGTTCGAGGGCGCAGTATATGAGGAGCGTCGCTGATGCGACCTTCATTTCTGTAAGCCTGGATGATGCGCCTGGCAGCCTTATTCGAACTCTCAGTCATTTCTACTATTTGGTGCTGAGAACAGTGCTTCAGCGACAGTTAAACTGAGTATGCTGAGTGCTGAGTGAGCGCTGAGTGAGTATGCTGAGTGCGCTGAGTATTTGGCACCCGGGAGTTTTTGCAAAGAACTGAACGTGTTACTATGATTTTGGGCACTACATATATAGCCACCACATGCAGCCACTACCTGCAGATCAAGCGCAGCGAGTGGCAGCCATAAGATTGCTCGTGTGTGTGCAGTTGAAGTAGTACGCTCTTTGAATTCGTCCCGTTGGTTGTTCATATGCGTGTTTTTGTACGCAGGAATTTATCCTACGTGCATTCTTGATCTCTTGCGTATACGTGTCCACGTACAACTGGTTGAGTTTCTGGATTGCGTAAATTCTTTGCTCTTTCTTGTATAGGAGCTGCGCCGTGCGCAAGAATGTACGAGCTGTGCCATCCACGTCACCAACGATTTGTACGCGTTTCTTTCGTTGTGGGGAAAAGAGCGTTTCTATGATGCAGTGGTATGTAGAGAGAGCTTAAAGTTTGCTTTTTTCTTCCACTCGATGCAGTGCGATTCCAGGGACGTTCGATTGGTTTTGTCCTAATGGATAATATGACGAATGATGAGTGACGATGAACTGGTGGTTACTTGGCTGTCTAACAGTAGAAATTTCTTAGAGGCAATGGCCGGGTTAGGCAGAATGGAAAACGTGAGGCAAAGAACGAAGGCTTGTAAAAAAAACTAAAAAAAAACGAGAGCCGATCTAGAGCATAGTCGTTGCCGTTGCTACTTTGAGCGCATACGGTGCAACAAAGTGTCATTTTCCATTTTTAAAATGACTGCTCAGTCCACCACCCCTGTCCCACCATTCAAAAAAGGCACATATCGCAGAAAGATGCTCCGCGTATTAAATCGCTGCATCCGGCCGGGGAAATGAGTTGTTCCCTCCCTTGAGTAGCGTCCAAGGGATGTTGCTTCTGATGGAACAGATTAAACCAGGAGATGACTCAGCCGCCGCTATCTTCCAGAGGAAGTCAGGCACTGAGATGAGACCTTCAAACATAGTGGCGGCAGAGGACTTCCCCAAATCTGACAGCAGTGGCCAGTTTCTGACACTTCTCTTTGCTCGGTGGGAGCGGCTGTTTCCTGGAAATAAAACCTCCTCACGAAGACCGCAAAAAAAAAAAAAAGAAAAGAAAGTTACGAGCTGTGTACGATCTGCCTCGTATCTGAAGTCCACCGGTGAGCTATCTCGATCATTTTTCGTTCTTAAAAAGTACTATAGAACTCGGGTCGTCATCATCATCATCAGCCTGGCTACCACCACTAAAGGACAAAGGCATATCCCATACCTCTCCAATTAACCCTCTCCTGTGCCAGCTGCGGCCACCCTGTATTACCTTTTGCCGGTCTTGAGTGACCCAACAAACACAAAACCTCCTCAACATCTCTCGAAAATCACCCATCGGGACATTTGTAATCACCCCAGGAGGTACTCATTTTTCCCGAACACATCCAAAAAACGTCTCCACAACTAGCAATGTCCAAAAAGTCGTGCGTCCCATGGAAAGCCCCAAAAGGTTAATGCTCGATTTGTCGGCTCTGGTTCAATAAAATTATTCCTCCTTTTCCATGCAGCCTGCAGGCATCCAAGCGCACATATATGCCAAATTTCAGGCACATACTTACGTTACAGGTGGTGTAATACACCTGTCCACTCGTGTGAAAGCGTGCTGGCTCGGCCGTCCTGCACTTATCCGTTTACGTGAAATGTCCTAGCATTTTGCACACAAAGGAAATATGAATTCAAAAAGTCGCCCGATTTGGCCCATATAAGAGCAAATAGCAGCGCCATACAGAAGTCATATCAGTTTACTAGCTGTGCTCTTGGCACGAATTGCATCCTGTCGTCCATACCGGCTACCGCACCATACACCACCACAATCAAAATGCAGTCATGTTTCGGTCAAAGAAAAGCAATACAGACCGAATTGAAAGTCCGTGCCGAACGAAACTTACGCGTAACGGTGCAAATCTGAATGAATTCGAACAGCAGACGCAAACGTATGCACGTGCCATTTAATACACAGTGTACATAGCAATACGGCGCCATGCATATAATGATGTACACTTTTTTTTCCAGCTCTGAGAAATCTGCGAAATGAAGCAAGTAAAACAGAATACATGCTGAAAGTTGATGCACCTTAAACGAGCAATCTAAAGGCTACAAAAGCAGATATGCACACGCAAAAGCAAACGTACGTAAAGAGCAACTTGGGCGACAAAAGAAAAGACGAGATGGGCGTACGCTGCAGACACGCAGTTTCAGGTCACAGATTTACTTCAAGTTGAAACCCCCTCACGCTTAGAGACTCGGAGCAAGCTTCAGCGCCGTATTATCAAAAACAGAAATAAAAATATTATTTCTACTAGGCGAAAATGAAGAAAACTGCGAAAAGGGTCTGCAGTATGCTTAAATAAATAAATAAAACAAATAAATGAAATAAACAAACATACCTTGACGACGTTGCCTACGGAAACGCAGGGATGAAACAGAAGGCTTGCAACAGCTTTAACCACGAATTAAACGAAGCCTTCTGTCCTGCGCCTTCTCAGAGCACAGCAAACGCTCAAACATACGCGTTACACCCCCGTAACGATCCTGGGAGCTTTATTTTCTTGTGACTAAGTGTGGGGATAAGACTTCTTGGAGCCAGGCGGGAAGGTGAACGTGCTCAGGTACGTGCGGTGGCGCGCTGGATCCATAGTGCGGCAGACCGCGCGCGCATGCGGCACAGTCCAGCGTGGGAGTCGAGATCAAAGCACAATTAATCCGGCGGGGGAGAGTCAATACAACCACGCGATCACTGCACAAACTATACCGCTGCAACACGATGGCTGGGCGGTGGCGAAATAGGTAGAGCAGGCTAATCCATGGGCACTCGCAGAAAGAGAGTGGGGGGTCTGTAGTACACGGCCACGCTGCCACCACCAACGCGCTGCAGTCGTCGGAGGCGCTGAGGAATGCAGGGTGCTAGAGTTCCTGTATATGCTCCCGCAGGGAGCAGAGTTGCGCGAAGGTCCGCCATCATGTTCCACGCTGTGCGGGAAAGCCACATCTCGCACGTACAAGGGCTGCGTAGCTCGCTGTGTAGGGCGCTTGGGCTTTTTTTTTCTCCTTTAAATACGTTGACTTGATGGCAAGTTTCTAAACCTAACGCCGAAAATTAATTTGTGATTTGCCGAGGGTGTGCATACAGCACGAAAAAAAATCGCCAAAGGTTAACAGCAAATCGTAATCATGACAAACTGAGGAAAAAAAGACTGGAAACGGCCTGCGAGTTTGTTTTTTTTTTCTTTCAGGAACCAGTAATTTCAGAAGAACAAGCAGTTCCGTTCTAAATGAGACAGCGCCTGTCCTGTCCTGTCTTCCTGCGTGCACGTCTTAAGAAGAAAAAGAGTATAGCGATGAATTGCTTTTTTTACAACCAGCACCGCCGCGTGTTCTGTACGAGTTATGCGCGGAAAATACGAAAACGCATCTCTCTAGAACCACATTAAAATAATTGTGCCGCTTGTTGTAGGCAAGCAGACTAAAGCAACGCCAATGCATTGAACGAGGCGAGTCTGACATAACGAAAAAATTAACACTCAATTGCTTGCCCAACACATTTCACAAAATGTACCCCGTTGCTAAATGCAGTGATAGGGTGGATCTTTCAAGGGCCTTGAAAACACTCTCACTCGTACATATTATTTAACTTCCCTCATTTTTTATCAAAAAGCACTGTCGTTTCACCTCAGTTATTAAATTACAATAGTTGTTGATTACTGTGGCAGATTTTCCTGCCTTCTTCATCCTTATTGTTCGGAAAAAGTAATTTAATTTCCGCTTTGCATTTTTGCACTCCTTATTCGTAGATTCGGCTTAGGTCGCAGTATCAAAACATTTCGTGACTCCTGGATTTTTTTTAAAGCTCAGGTTATAGGCTGATTTGCTGTCTTCTAGGTGAAATTATTCGCGGCATCAAGATTTGCGACACTTGTTTACATGCGATTTTTGCCTATCCTACCCTCACATCTCTCACTTAATCCTTGTCAGATAGTTCTTAAGGGCATTTTTACTAAGAACAATACTTTATAGCATAGGCAGACAAATGGTTTAGGGGGTTTAACTTCCCATAACGACTCAGGCTATGACAGGGAACAGTACATGGCCTCTAGAATTTCGGCTCCATCGAAATTCGACCGCTGCGGCCGGGATCGAACCCGCGTCATTCGGGTCAGCAGCCGAGAGCTATAACCACTGAGCCACCGCAGCGGCTGCATAGGCAAATTAAATGTTTATGCACGTGAGACCGGCATCGAAATGTAGCAAAACTTTGCATGGAATTTGCTTCTTGAACATTCATTGTGCCTTATATTTCACCTCGAACCATCACTACAGAAGGCTCGAAGCAGCAGTACAGTAAGCAGAGCCTGCCCTAGTGAAGGGCCAAAAAGTTGCAGATGCAGACTAAATTCTGTACAATTTTAATGCAGTGATATGTTACAAATGCTTCTTCGAGGGACAGGTATAGGCTCAGACTAGTATCCATAAAAGGACACTAAGTGAAAGATATAGACAAACAAGATTTTCGTTGCCTGTTCTTTATTTGATAATGTGTGTGAGTTAGAAAAAAAACTGATATGTTCAAAGTAAACAAATGTCCACAGATGAAAAATGTTTTTTTACCAATGCCATTCTGATTTCGCTGTCGATACAGGCAAACGTTGGTTGTGATGGCACTGGTAGATCTTGGAACTTGTTGTAAATTTTTATTTATTTATCAATACTGTAAGCCTTTCACAGCCGCAAGCAGGAAGGGCACACAAAATAGAAGGATAATTTCAGAGACAACTTTTGGTGACAAGCTGTAATACAGCAGTATCGACAGCAGCAAGACAGTAAAAAAAAACGTCAGGACGCTTAGCGTCAGGATGCTAAGCGTGCAAACACAGGCCACAATGAAATAAAAAATAATATTCAGGAACATGGTACTTATCATTAGAATCAGCCGCAACTCTGACAGATCGTTAAGCTAAGACTGCAAATAAACTGCAAATAACACCTAACCTGACGCCACAGGTGTGCACAGAAAACAAAAACGAATGTAGCCGACAGCGCGGGCTCACATGAGGCGTCGAGCTGACAAGGGTTCGCACGGCGCTGCGCCTGAGAAGTCAGCTTCTCCGCGGAGTGTTGAACACTTGACGTCACGAAAATCATGTGATCGCCTCTCGGCGAATGGCGTTCGGAGCGGCGAGGGAAAACAGACGCGCAACTCTGCTATCTTTGGTAGCATATACAGTAACTCTAGCAGGGTGCGAGCGAGGAGTCGCCTATTGCCACGAACTCCGCCGCCGCGAACGCCGCCTCGAAAAGCGGCATCAGTAGGGTCGTGAAGCTGCGCAAAGGACTTGCGATGCGCCGCCGCGGCACCAGTTCCAAAAGGAATGGTATCGACACGCCGAGGTGCGCGGGAAAACTGCCGTGAATCCGTAGCTACGATGTCCACGACAGCCCAGTTGGCGCAGTGACGAGAGCAAGAACTGTCGCGCGCTGGGCCCGGGCTTATGCTCGAACGTCTGGGGCAGCGCGAATAAGCGCGCGCTAAATGGCTTCCGTCCAGCGAGGAAGCCGGGCGAGCGACGAGACGCCATTACTGCACTTCTGCTAGACAGCGGCGCAGCGAGGAGTGCCGATAGTCGGAGACGCCTGGAGGGACCACCACACAATGTTGAAGTTGGGCGGAAGCTGGGAAAACGCTAGAAGACGGGAAAGGTGGTGACCGCCGCTGCCGTCGCCTGCCTGCAGCAAGGAGCCAACGGCCCACGTGCGAGAAACGCATGCGCCGAGAGGGATGCGGGGTTTACCGTCTCCTTCGGCTGTTCGAATGAAACTGCTGTTTCATCTCTCAAAACGACGAGTGCAAGAGGAAAACCTTCTCTCGCCGCAGCTTGTAGCGAGAGGGAGAGAGAAAAGAGAGCGAGGAGTCAATGTTTATTTCTTGTTGAAAACCAATTGGTCCCGAAAGCGTTATACCCAGTGGCCTTTCTGGGACCAAAATGCATTAATTCGTTTTTGTTGCTGCTTAAAACTCTCGAAAAAACGCGTCTAGACCTTTGGTGGGAGCACTGGCTTTTTGCTTGTGTTTCTATGTCTTGCCTCTATGGCCTGGAAACGTTTTATAAATGCTGTACTGGGACTGGGACATTCCATCCTTTTTTGGAGTTTGTGAGGAGGTTTTGTTTTTGTTGGGTGGGGAGGTTGGTTGCTTGCTGGGGACTTCTAGTGCTCCATCGGACGCTCGTTGATGAACCTTCCAGGCAGCAACCTGGCCAATCACTGTCAGCCCCCGACAAGACAAAGATTTTGAAAAGATATCACGGGAAGCGCACACGTGAGATACATGACGCTTACCTAATGCAAGACCGTGGTGACACGTGTGTCAGCAGTCCGTCCATGAACCTATACTATCGAAAGAGACTGCCTATCTGAAGAAGTAATCCTATCGCTTGTAGAACACTTTAAACTTTTTAATCCTTTTACATGAAGTGTTAGCCGCGTTCCTTTTTTACCCAACCGCATGCCCATTACCCATCCTTCACCTGCACCTTGTGGTTTTCATATTCTCATGTCACTCTTCCCACAGGCAACGTTCCTTGTTAAAATTTTATAGCTTTTAAGATTTTATCGCTTTTATCCGGCCCTTTACACCGCCCCTGACGTTGACTCAGCTGACAGCTTGCCTCGAGACTAATTATTGTGCATGCATCTTTCGAATAAGCATCTGTGTCAGCATCTGTGAAGTCAGCATCTGTGTTGTACGTTCCTGTGTCCTGTGTTTGCGTCGTTCCCTCTTAACAACGACCAGTAACCACCTCTAATTGGTTGTTCTGTTAGTGGTGGACCGGAGCGGAGGCGGCTGAGAGATGGGAAAGTCTCAGCTGCACGCACTTGCTCCATCCCCTCTCCTTCGGTACGTGACGAGCACTGGGGGCGCTTGACGCCATCACCCGCCGCGGTGGCTCAGTTTTAAACGCGCTCGGCTATTAAGCCGGAGCACTCGGTTTCGAACGCGACGATGCGTTTCGATGAAGGCGAAACGCAAAAGTCACCCGTTAAAGGCAAGGCCCCTAGGGCAGGGGTTCTCAAACTTTTTTGCTTGGAGGAACCCCAAAAGCCTTCAATAAGTTCCAGGGAACACCCCCCCCCCCCCCCCCCCTGCTTTCACTTACCAGCAATGTTGTCGAGTGTATTTTTGCAAAGAGAGAGTTGCAAAAGTTAAATGTTTATTGCACAGATTAATACAAATACTAATGTGATGGGTGATACTGCTTCCCTTTTAAGAGCAAGTCAAAGCGTGGCTCAGTAGCACTCAGAGCCAGTCTCATATCAGCTGCTGGGTCAGGGCCGGTGAGGGTTCTCGCGGAACACAAAAAGACAGCCCGCGGAACCCCTGTGTTCCGCGGAACCCAGTTTGAGAACCCCTGCCCTAGGGGGTCGAAATTACTCCGGAGCCTTCCACTGCGGCACCTTTTCTCTTCTTTCATTCCAACCTTCCCTCACAGCGCGGTTGAGGAGTCCATGGAGAAGTGAGACGGTTACTGTGTGATTTCCTTTCCTCAGTAACCACTAGACCATTGTAAATAAATAAATTGGTTTTTTGAGGAAAGGAAATGGCGCAGTAATTGTCTCACATATCTCGGTGGACACCTGAACCGCGCCGTAAGGGAAGGGAGGAATGTAGGAGGAGTGAAAGAAGAAAGAGAGAAAGAGGTGCCGTAGTGGGTCTCCGGATAATAATTTCGACCACCTGGGGATCTTTAACGTGCACTGACATCGCACAGCACACGGGCGCCTCTTGCGTTTCGCCTCCATCGAAACGCGGCCGCCGCGGTCGAGTTCGAACCCGGGTACTCCGGCTCGGTAGACGAGCGCCTTACCACTGAGCCACCGCGGCGGGTAGACCATTGTCGCCATTCATAAAAAACAGCAGAGAAAGCCGAGCGCGCTGTCCCTCGCAAAAAAAAAAAAAGCTAAGGAAAGAAAAGTGGCTGGTAGCGACGCTGCATGCCCATTACTGTGGCTGCCAGTATCTAAGAGCCATCCTAGAATGCACTACTACTCTCCTACAGTGCACTTCATGCTTAGATCTACTTCGACGACCAGATAGTCTTTTTTTTTAATTTGGCATCGTGGGGTGCTTGAGTGGGGCCGACTGGACATAGCTCACTTTCTGCACTCCAGGTAAATTTTGGTGAATCTGAATCTAAATTTAAGCCTAGAAGAGCGCACGCGGATTTCAATCCGGAAGTATATGCTATGGCATCTGCCCCCCCCCCCCCCCCCAAACATTTGTGGACACTTTGCGGATAAGTACTGCTTCGCTCCGTGTACTTGTGCAGCAGTCTAGTAGCCGTGAGTTAGTCCATTTGTGGACTTTAACCTGCTTTAACCAGCTGAGCAACACAGAACCTTGATACCATGGGTCGGTGGCGTCATCTCGGCAAAGGCTTTAGTAGCTTTCGCAAGGTACCGACACTCGCAGGTTGGTGGTACCTTGCGTATTCACAAGATCAGCGCATGCTCCACCGAGCGCGCTGCAGAGAGACTAAAAGGAACATTCCACACAATATTGGGATCAGTTGTTAACAAAAAGCTTTATACAAAATATAAATTTTACACAGACGACACAAAATAATGAAACAACAAAAATTAAAAACCAGTGCATTCTTGTGCACAGGTGATGCAGAACTCAAGAATAAAACTTCAGCAACGCACTTGCATCGTGTGCGTGCTTCAATTTCAGCGGCAAAGGCAAATGACGAGACACCAGCCACCGCCTATCGTGATAGGTAAAAAAAAACATTCTTAGTGGTAATAAAACGCAAAGATTTGCAGGGTTCAGGCCTCAAGTGGATGCTTGTTCTTAGCCACAGCTTTTTCGCAGTTAAATTCACTTTACTTGCTTTTCTTCTGTCGTTTTGGATCACGATAAGAGTACGGGCATACAAATATGGCTGCTCAAGCGTCCAAGTTTTTTAACAACCGGTGCCGCGATTCATGTAAACCGCAAGACATTGAAATGCGGCCAGTGAGGACCATAGTTTCGCCTTTGCGAAGAGCATGGACGGTGGCAAGATTTTCAGAAATTTTGCAAAAGTTTGAATTCAACCAGAACTACTCAGCTGCACTGAAATATAACGTCGCCAAAATACAATGCACAGCACAGATCAAATCAGACAAGTGTTCCTCGTCGTCCTGTACCTCTGAAGAAAGCCTCAACGCGCAGGTAGCCACCGCAAGTTCTGCATGAAATATGAATGCATGTGAAGTCAGTCAAGTCCTAAGAGCCGAGTTCTCATCTGCGTCATAGAAACGAGTGGTTACAGGAGCATAAAAATCTCTACAAGCAAGTCCGCGACAGGAGGAAATGAAGGAAATTTCCCGCGGTTTTTTCAGCAGGAGTACACCTAGAAAGTTTTTTTGCGAAGAAAAACGTGAGGTAATATAAGCATCTACGTAGACTCCAGAGGAGGAGTTAGTGATGGGCACATAAAATGACTTAGCATAAATGTAGCGCATATCAAAAGCGCACAGCAATGTTTAGTGAAAGAGTTCATTTGTGCGTTAGGAGCATCAAGTGCTGCTGAGAGAAGCTCCTGGTGTGACCCCATAAAAAAAATTAAATGAACTCTGTGCGGAAAAAAAATATTTAGGACAAAAATATTGCAACTAATGATCAGGCTGTTGACAATCAATTCGGGGACACCTAACAGCCCGAGTGGCTGAGTCGTTCACTCTAGAATGTAGGCATTTTTTAGACACTGCCTAATTCGAGGACACCTCGTGACTTCACAAGATAAAGAATGTGGCGGTAATGATCCAACGTGGTGTACAGGTGCCCATAAAGCATCAACTCTTGAGCAGCACTCGATGTCGCTTCACAGAACTGCACCATGACACAATGCCCAGCAAAAAGCTACATGCTCAGGACACATGGCAATTAGGAACAAACCCAAGCATAAGGGAGCTATCTGTTTTGGCACATCTCTATGATAACCACACATCGTTGTTCTCACACCTAAATCAGGTCTCCTGATCTGAGCACGATCTAAACAGGCCCAGTAAAAAAGTTTGGCTTAGTTTGCACATATACTTGCACCATTCATTACAGAGCATTGGGAACGGCGTAAATCAAAACATCACAACGTCAATTATCTTTGGCACAAAGAAGCTCACAGGCTTCTTTCCTTTTTGGCACATGTTAGAAAGGAACAGCATGTATACTCTTCTCATGTAATACTGCACTTCTGCTCCTGAAATAACACAGTAATATATGAGCATGCGAGCTCTCTCATATGGATTTTAGGAGTTGCAACCGCATAACACTATAAAGCACAGACTAGCAAATAAAAAAGCCGGGTCAGAAACAACAATCAACTGCAGGAAAAGGGCACTCAGGCCGTCGTAATAGAACCGCAGAGCTCAAGACCTGAGAGCAAAACCAAACATAAGCCAAATAGAAAGACCGTACCCTGGAGAAACGTTCCAAATAACGATTCCGTATGGCTCAATCATGTGGAACACAGTCTGTTCAGACTCTACAGACAGCTCGTATTGAAAACTGGAAATTAATATGGACTCTGACATCTCATATGCCATACAGAAATCATAGTAAATCATATAGGGAGGATTGGAAACCATACAGAAAGTGTACAGGTTTCCATATATATCCCACATTATACGTATTCCAAATTTTCTATGATTCCATATGCGCTCATCATACGAAAAGTTTCAGTAAGGACGTTCCATGAAAAGTGCCAGTGAGAAGCACTAACCTACAGCAGACGCGTCCATGCTTAGTCAAGGCACGAAGTCCTTGCTTCGGTGTTCCCTGAAGATTTCTGCGTTTGTATCTTACTTTTTCAACTGACCTTTAAAGGACCATAGACACCTAATTTTATAGCATGTTTTTTCTTTCAAATGATGCGTTAGACATTAAAATACATGGATTACCACGTGGTATTCGCCTATGACTGCTGAAGAATTTATAACTGAATTTCTTCTCTCATGCTGTTCCGGTTTCATCAACTGAACGATGGCTGTGACATGTAGTTGATGTTTAGGTCACGTGATAGACTAGGAAAACGATAATATAATTGCTGATACATAGTTTAACTCACTAGAACACTTACGTCAGCCTCTTTCAAAACCAGAATGACAAGAAAACGACCTATAAGCAATTATACAGCAGATTTTTCACTCCTCACGTGACCTAAACGTCATTCGGCAGTTAAAACACAAACCAAAACAGCGTCAAGAAGAAATTCAATTCTAAATTATTTGGCGGTCGTAGACAAATACCACGGTGTGCTCATTGTATACCAATGTCTAACGCATCGTTTGAAAGAAGAAAACACGCAAGCAGGAACTTGGTGACGATAGTCCTTTAACCTTACGCTGGTTCACAGAAGCACTACAAAGGGAACAAAATGAAAGAAGCGGATGGGGCGAAAAATGAATATCAACTATAATACAGAGTGACTAGGTACACTCATCAATTAGGCTACAAGTCTGTATGCCTCAATATAAATTTGATTAGGAGGGAGACAAAACAGAAAATTTGCGACCTGCGCGGAAACAAACCTAAGGACAAATAAACCGAAATGAATGACAATAATGCAGAGATGAAACTTTGGTATCTGTCAGAAATGTTCAGAGAATCTCTTTCCGTGTGTTTTATGCTCGTCCCATCTCATTAACTTTTCGCGAAGCTCCGATATGTGCTTGCAACAAACAGCCCCAATCCACCTTACCAGCCGACTCCGAACTTCTTATGCCCGTATTCTTTTTCAACAACCACAGAGGCATTTTAATTGGCTCATTGTTAGGCCACATAAATCTGGAGCCGCCTGTTAAGGACCTCAGTGCGTTTTTTGCGCCAAGACAAAGCACAAGCGGGTAAAGTCACGTATGACGGCTGTAACAGACATTCTTAGCATAACCGAGACATACTAATGGAGACGTACACCAGTTTACTGGATGCCGGCTGCACACGTGTAGTGGCCCCACCTCATCCAGTGAACCGGTATGTCTCCGATAGTACGTCTCTGGTATGCTAAAAACATCTAATAACGATAACAAAACCAAAAGCGCAGAGAAATAAGATTGTTTTTCTTCCTGGACTAGGCTATAATTGGATTATAAGTGCCAATTACTTTCAAATCTTAGCTGACGTTCATATTGCACAAAAAACTGCGTGGGATGAAGCAATAATAATATGGCAGGTTGGGACAGAGCGAGAGCAGCCAAGCAAACACTGTCTACGAATCGGTGGCGAAAGCTTGATAGCAGCGTCATAGGATCTAACTGCCAACGAAGAGTATGGTTTGCAATATTCTAGGTGTGAGAAACAGAAAATCAAGATAGTTGAAAGAATGCGGCGAAGTTATCTTGAGGGTAAAAGCTCGCGAAGGCTGCCTGCGACTCAAAAAACGTTCTTCAGACGAAAACGAACACCCACTTCGCACTTCTGATGTGGAAGAAATATCTGAAGTGATAAATGGAGTCGGGAAATGAACTAGTGGGGTTCCGGAACACAGTAGTGTGCCTTAGGTCAACCGCTTGGTGCTGCGGTGCCGCACCCAAACGGCAATCGAAAACGTACAGAAAGCGACCCAAAACGTTAGCCTTATTTTTCGTATGCACCGAAGGGCCTGCAAAAGCGTGACGCCTGCCTGGACGAGGATGTAAATATACTACAGTTATATCTTCACGTGGCGTGTACACAAAACAGAAAAAACAAAACAACTAAAGCATAACTGACATAAAAAACAATACTGAAGAAACGTAGCTTGCCGCAACGTCAGTTTGCGCTGCAGCGTTTCTCTCTCTCTCTTTTTGTGTATTATGTACAGAATGGCTGCAGTCATCGACAGTACATGACTAACGACCATGTCTTCTTTGGTATGCACTAGCCGTATGAGATTTGCGAAAACACAAACAGAGAGTTTACACAATGGCATTTACAAAAATGCAAGTGGCGATGTGTGCCCAGACAGAGGTTCCCGTGATTCCAGGTGATCTATGCGGAATAACAACAGTTCGCAAAACCATGATCCAGCAGTGTTCTTTTCCGTTGAAAGGTTGACACTGCGGCCAAAAAAATGAAGCATCAAATTTGACAAGCTGCTCTTCAGTATACTCAGTTCCGAGGAACCATTCAGCAGGTCAAATTCAATAAAAGGTACTTCTTAAAGCTTATTCCCAAACTTAACCTTCCAAATGTCAATATGTTTAAGTGCCAATGAGAGAAAGTACTGAGGATGATTGGACTTTTGCGAACAACCAGTTAGGAGAAATACTTGATGGAAGCCTCCATACCATGGAACAAATTACGCAACACTGAAGCGCGAACATGAGAAAACAAGGGAGTGGAAAACCTCCTGCTCTCTTAAATTGGCACAATCTTTGTGTGTGTGTATGTATTATATATATATAATATATATATATATGTTTATATAATATTTATAATCTTCAAGTATGGCGTGCGAAGAACGTGCTTTGAGATTGCATTGCGTACGCGGGGCGACATGTCTGCGCCATCGCATTAGCTTCACCTCACCTTTATACACATTCAAGAGAGTATGTGACAAACATGATGCAGTGTGGCTGCACACTGCGCTTGTGAAACGAGTACCTGAAAAAAAAATGAAAAAGCAGTACACAAGAAAAAAAACAGTGAGGCAAAACAGAATCTGTTATGTACACGAGTTGATTGCATACCACTAAATGCTAGCTCTTCCTCTCCTTCGTACCGCCTGCTGTAGCGCTTCAATGGAAAAGGAATAAAAAGTAAGCTCTGTGCGACTCCATGCGCTTATCGGCAAGACACAATATGGAGGCTGGCGAAGCATGGACAAAAATAATATTCTTTGGGTTCTTTGGCTTCAGAAAAATTGCACGTCAATCCCGATGACGAAAACGACTAGCCGTGCCATGATGGCTATAGTGTGTCAAGCAGATTTTTGGCGGTGCGATGTTTGGAGCACATGACGTGCGAAAGGCTGAGCAAGCCATGAAAACGTCACGCAACGCAATGCAACAAGTAAAAAAAAAAAAATCATGAAGGATATAAACTCGATAATATACCCAGATCCTAACAATTCGAGTTGTGTAAGTAGTTTGCAAAATCGAGCAAATGCAAAGGAAGAGTACAGTTTCGTTGTCTGCAATAGATAGCTCTATGGAACAAATGTTTAGTGCAAAACACTTTGAGGAAGCTTAAGTTATCCTTAGCCACAGGCTCCAAAGTTTGCACCACCCGGTCAAAATGCAAATGCCCGGTGTAAACTGCAAGCAGTATGAGCTACGAAATTTTTTTTCTTTTTTGACACTTAAAAAAAAAATGAAAGGAAAACCAGGTACGATTTCGCAGCTTCTACCCAAGCATCACGAGTTTGAACACAAGATGCAGATTAACAGACTGGCATGAGAATAAGAAGAGAAAATGACCAAGTGAGTACTTTCAAATTATAAAAACAATCTCCCCGAAACGTAGCTCCGAAGGCGCTACAGAAGCCGTCGAAGTTGAGAATTTGCCAGGAACGGAGCAATGGCAAGCAGCTGACTTGCTCAGGACGTCTCACAAGCCTACAGTTGCAGCATGAACAATTGCTCCGTCGATGCCATGTCAAGACTGCTACAGCGCGGTAAACAGAGAACACTCACGCACACACAAGCACATCAGCGCATGATGCTCACACAAACGTCCCGCGCGCATTAAGGAACGCCCAAGAACAGCACATATACAACACTTTAGCACAGCGTAAAAACGGCTCTTTGTGTTAGATGTGTCAGCGAAGATAAAGACAGCAATATGAAGACTGAGAGATAAAATGAAAAAAAAAAACACATTTACAGTCTTAACAACGTCCGTTTTGGCAAAACACGCCGTCAGGCAATGTGGTGTCCACTCTCAATGTACACTTTCTTTTGATCCCGTGAAGCTGCTGCGGCAAGTCGTGGGCGCCACCCACGAATGGAGAACCCTTTGCTTGTTCGTGGAAAGATGCTGGAAAAGGACTCGCTGTCCTGTGCGTTTCATTCACGCAAAGCACGTGCACATATGTGTCCTCAAAGTCCTACTCCCGCCCGACACCAGCAGTCTCAGAAGCCACTCTGCTGACATAAGAGGAGGAGGAAGACGAGAGCACACTGAGGTCTATTTGCACGTTGACGCGTCGTACCAGTATCGATCTGCTGCACCAGAGCCACAGGACAGATTGCGTTGTCTGGTGCCTCCGTAGAAGTACATTTCGTCCACTCAAACTGTTCATAGGCAACCACAGTTGATTCTCAGAAGCCCACCCACGCATGTTCCTGTGAAAAGGTGTGCTCTCCCCGTAGCTTGGCACCGCTACTCAGGCCCGATACACCCACGACAGCGGCGTTGTGGAAAAATGGCCATGGGCGCACGTGGTAGAACGAAGCTGACGCGAAACCTTGAACACACGAAGAACACTGTCGACGGAGTAGAGCGGCCGCTTGTTTGTTTTTCGAGTCCTGCAGGCCCAACCCATTCACTCCTTGGAATGCGTTAACTAGTGAACTGATCTTAGCGTGCAGCATCTGATACACAGCCTCTGGCTTGCGCAGACTGCTGGCCAAGACCACAATTCACGTTCACATAGTACATGAATCTCGTGGGCAGGCAGGCGATGCAGTTGTCGCGTTCCAACAGAGGCTGCAGTGATGCGTTGACCATTTATCGAATTTTTTTATGTTGCTCTTGTGGAGGAGGGTTGAGTGCCGTGCCAAAGTGCCCTTACTTGCCATTCTCTCGGTAGGGTTTGCAGTAGCTGAAGCGGTGGTTCATGTGCTGGCTGAAGGAGCCCGAGTGAGAAAAGCGCTTGAGGCACTTCTGACACTGGAACGGCTTTTCACCGCTGTGCAGCCGCTTGTGCTCCGTCAGGTGGTGCTTGTGTTTGAAGGCCTTCTCGCAGACGTCGCACTTGTGTGGTCGCTGGCCTGCACAGTCAAGGGCAAGGTGTTCGTGCGTTAGGCCTATGAAGCACAACCTGTTGGAGCGACATTGGCGGTGTGAGAGGCTGTAGAGGTAGCTAGAGCTATCCAGAACATGGGCACAAAAAAATATAGCCTGGAAAGACAGTAACAGAATTAGAGAAGCTGGAAGGAATAAACACTGAGACAAAGCAGTATGTGACCCTGCTACGTACTTCCAAATAACAAGCACAGTTTCAGTTTATAGCCATGTTGTTGAGTTAAGTTCAAATTTATATCATAAAGTACACAGGGTGACCACACAGTGAATATGCTCCAGTGTACATGGGCATCATGAATGGCAGTTTACCAATACCCCTCAAGACAAAAGTATATAACAGCTGCATCTTACTGGTTCGCTTATAGGGCAGAAATGCAGAAGCTAACGAAAAGGGTTAAATTTCTATTGAAGACAGCACAGTGAGCTATGGAAAGGAAAATGATAGGTTTAAAGGAGTCTAAACTCCTAATTTTGGTGGCACGTTTTTTTCTCGACAATGATGCGGAATACATTACAATGTATGAATCAGCATGTGGTACTCGCCTATGACAGCTAATAGCTTATAATCGAATTTTTCTTTCATGCTGTTTCGGTTTCAACAGCCGAACGATGGCTGTAATGTCAGAGTGTGGTTATGCGTCACGTGAGGCATGTAAAAACTGCGATATAATTGCTCCTTTATCGTTTTAATTCCCTACATTGCTGAAACCAGCCCTCCACAAGAGCTGGAATGACAAAGAATGTAGAAGCAGACGATTGCATTGCAGTTTTTCATGCCACACATGACCTATAACCACTCTTTGATGCCATGGCCACCATTCAGCTGTTGAAACAGAGACAGCACGAGAAAGAAATTCGATTATAAGATAGTTAGCAGTCACAGGAGAATACCAGGTGGTAATCCGTGTATAATAATGCCATACACCTCATTACAAAGAAGAAAACACACACCCAAAAGTTAGGTGTCGATACCACTTTAGCATTAAGACACAGGAAGAAGGGAGAGTGGGTCAGGGAACAAATGTGGGTTAATGACATGCTAGCTGAAATGAAGAAGAAATGGGCTTGGGCAGGGAGTGTAAAGCGAGGGCAAGATAACCGTAGCAGGGTGCGGCAGAAATTTAGGTAGGCAGATGAGATTAACAAGTTTGCGGGGACAAGATGGCCGCAGCTGGCACAGGATAGGGTGAATTGGAGAGATGAGAGAGGCCCATGTCCTTCAGTGCGTGTAGTCAGGCTGATGATGATGATGATGGTGATGATT
Source organism: Amblyomma mixtum (assembly GCF_055824585.1). Lineage (NCBI taxonomy): Eukaryota > Metazoa > Arthropoda > Arachnida > Ixodida > Ixodidae > Amblyomma > Amblyomma mixtum. Next base: position 159,436,325 of record NC_143017.1, on the reverse strand, counting down.
ATACTGGTGATGATGATGACACAAGAATTCAATGAATTGCAGTCAAGAAAACATAGGCTATGATTACTATTGGTATTAATGTTGATCATGATGATGACAAATGCTTGAAAAAGAAAAAAGGTATAAAATCATTATTGTGCTATAGAAACGTCAAGCTTTGCAAGGGCACGCAGTTGCTCACCTGAGTGCTCGTACTTGTGCCTGGCAAGTGAGCTTTGTTTGCTGAACATCTTGTCACACTGGTCGCACGAGAACATGCCTTCCTCGGACGTGTTGTCACCCTTAGCCGACAGCTTGCGCTTCTTGGGGCTCAGATGGCGCGGGTCTTCGTCATTTGATGGACTGTCCTCATCTGCCAGGCTTTCCACGTCCCCCTGTGCACGAGAGAAGAATATGTAGCAGTTTTGGCTGGCAACTCGAAGGCCTACATGGCAGAGGAACACCAACACTGAGAAGCAGCAACAGCACAGAGAGGCGTTCAGAGAGGAACTTGTTTCTTCATCAAAGCCACCAGCGTGGCACACAGGCTTCATGCTGCAAGCTTAAAGGTGCACTGAAGAGGAATCTGAACTTGTCTTTTCGCCGCGGGAACTCGATCTACACGTTCTGAGCTTTCTTAGAAACTGCGATTTACTGCCCTGTGTGGCCGATTTCCCCAATTAAATCAAATTAACGTCCGGCTCCCGCCTTTTTTTTTTTTAATTCTGCCTCGTATGGTGGGCGGAGCCGACCAACGCGTGGAGCGCCTTTCACCCAGTCCCGTGGCGGCTTGCCGCTGTGCCATCGGCGGAGTAATACGTAGTAGTCATAGTCCGCGCGTATTTTTATTTCTTCGGGCTTATTTTGCGGCTATACTATCTGCGAATGAAACTATTTATTCATGGAAACCTAAAAAACAAAATAAAGCGAAAGCAAAGCCTCCACGGGACTGGGTGAAAGGCGATCCATGCGTTGGTCGACTCCGCCCACCGTACGAGGCAGAATTTAAAAAAAAAGGCGGGAGCCGGACGTTAATTCGTTTTAATTGGGGAAATCGGCCACACAGGGCAATAAGTCACTGTTTCTAAGAATGCTAGGAACGTGTGGATCGAGTTCCTGCGGCAAAAAGACATGTTCAGAATCCTCTTCAGTGCACCTTTAAATGAAGTCAAAAGCTGAACTGCAAAACGCCTATATAGCTCTAAAAAAGTTATTAATGCGAAAGCATTTCTTGCATAATGAGTGGTGTGAACAGGATGTGTCACCACGGGCTGTGGACAGGAAGTGTTGACAGAGCGCGTCCTCATGAACTGTCGATCATCCAGTAAGAATGTAATTGATTTGTAATGAGTAATAATGATTGAATGGATTGAATGCAGCAATAATGATTGAATGACCAAATTACTAAATGAAATAAATAATAAGGTAGTTATTTTGCTAAGTACTCTGAGTAATTTACAAAATTAGTAAATTGCTAGTAATTCCTAAAGAATTGAATAAGCAGTAAAATAGATATGAAATTAATCGAATTATTTAGGAAAACTAATTCATAATTATTAATAGGCAATAATTGATATTAAATGAATTTGAATTTATAGCTGATTAAGTTTAATTACCGTCAATGATTAATTACATCACTAAGTAAAAGATGAGACAACGGAACTGAAATGCTTTCACATTTCCATGCGTAGGCGACTTAAATGCACCTTTAAAAATTTTTACTTTTAATTATTGACGAAAGCACCATGCATATATGTAGACAACAAATTCTGTGTAACAGTTTGCTAGCTTTAGTGTAAATCATACAAAAAACAATGTTTAGCTATAGAAGTTTCTAAAAACGATTACTTCACGTCAGAGTGAACCACTCAAAAAGGGCATTCAAAAGCCAGTCAAAATATTCACGCTCATGAATCTGCAGACCCATACTTAAAATTCAAGGAAGCTGCAGGAGCACTAATGGAGAAAAAAAAACACATCAGCTAAGAAAAACTCACAGGGACACCTAATACCATCATATGTTGGCAACGCGATGGCATTAGCCGCTGCCGCTGCCTTCACCGGATTACACATCACATCCCTACAGACAGTGGGAATGCTCCGGTCTGGTGACGTCACTTCTCTCCAACCAATGGGCATATTTTAGGAACAACGACATCTTTTGGCTCCATGAGCCTTCTAATGCTGTCGCATTAATAAGCTCAAAATGCTCACCTGTCTGAAGCTTTTCTTGCGGTAATTTCTGGGACTTCCGGGATCCCCGCTGCCATGGTCATCGCCATCAGGGTAATAGGGCGACGGCAATATTTTGCCACCTCTGAGGACAGGGGCCCCATGCGAGGGAGGGCTGTTGGTAGCGTCGCGGCTGTCGGAAGACGTCGATGAACGCATCAGATCGGCGCTCATGGGAGGAGACAGTGCTGCATGAGGAGACGCCAGCAAGAGCCGCTCCTGGGGAGCCGAAGGGTAGCCATGATGGTGTCTGTCCAAGAAGGAGATTTCGTGGAGCCGCTCCACTTGTGCCTCGAAATCGAAGTCCTTGAGTGCTGACAGGGCGAGAAGCTTGTCTGCAGAGGATGGCATTAAATGGCCCGCCGAGTGAAGCATGGCAGCCCTGAACCCCTCAGATGCGCTGTAGGGCACCAGGGGACCAGGAAACGTTGAAGGTGAGGACCTTCGCCGGTGCAAGACGTCACCATTGAGGAACACGGCGTCGCTTTCCCGAGGCGTCGACATCCGTGGAGACTTTTGGCTTAGATTCAGCACCTCACCGTCATTTTCAGACTCCACTGGATCGCCGCTGCCACTGTTGTTCCAGCGCGCTGCAAAGCCAGGACCCCCGACAGTCTTCACTGAAAGGTCCAGTGGCTGTTCGGATTCAGCCGGGGCAGGATCTGAGGGTGCCCCCTCGTGCATGGACGCACTGCCGTTGAGCGTGATGTCAAATGACGAGTACGGCACGGGAAGAAGAGAGCGGATGCTAACGGCGGGCTCGCCCGGAGCTGTACCAAATGGTGGCGACGACCGCTGGCGGGACGGAGCGGGCGAGCGGGCCGCGGCGATCCGGAACCAGGCTCGCACGGCCCTCGTGCTCGAGTCTATTTCACGCGCGAGGCTGGTAAGGTCTTCGCGTCTGGGCACCGGGTTGATGGAGAAGGCAGCCTCCAGCAGCATTTCGCCCTTGGCCGATATGGTGTCCGGCCGGGATGGCTTGCCGCCCTCGCCATCATCACCGCTGTCGTCGTCATCATAGGTCATGTCGCTCCCGCCAGACGATTCACGCCCCGACTCCCTGATGGCCGGAGGAGGAGTACCCTTGAGATCAGAGTAGAGGTTGCGGTTCACGTCTCGGCTAGCGGTGCATGAGTAATGCTCGTGCTGGTACAGCGCCAGCATGTTGTTGAACGTGGCTGCCTTGCAATGGCTGCACGCGTACTCGCGCTTAGATGACTCATCGCCGTGGCTGCTGGGATGCAGCAGAGGAGCGGGGGTGAGGAGCCCCGGGAGCAGGCCGTTCTTCTTGGGCGGAGGTGGCGACCCGTTGCTGCGCTTGGCAATAGAGGCGTCCATGATCTCGAGGAACCTCTTGACCGCGTCGACAGGCATCCCTTTGACGTCGCCGTTGCTGGCTTGCAGGATTTGGGCTACATCGCTGAAGGACGGCGGTATGGGGAGGTGGTACTGGGGCGGGAGCGCCGACCTAGGGAGCTGGCCGGCCAGCAGATGGCGCAGCGTCAGCGAAGTGTACGGAGGCAGAAAAGGCGACTGCAAGCCCGGTTGTCCGGAGGACGAAGGGGGGCGCGCGGGGTATTCCGGGAAGAGGAAGCGGTCTGGTAGGTAGGGGCCTGCCAGCGGAGACACGGACACTTCGCCGCCCGCGCCGAACTTTGGAATGATGGGCCGGAAGGTGTTGTTTTGCCCGCCGCAGGTGGCACCATTAGCAGCACGGCTCCGCGCTGCCTTGGTGTCCATCTTGCGGACCTGTGGCGTGAAAGAAGAAGGGTTCGTTCGTACACTGTTACAGCGACAGTCACTGATATGACGTTTAACTGTACTAGACTTCTGAATACGCAAGGACACAGAAACTTCAAAAAATTATTGGAAGTCGCAGCCAAGAAGCGCCAAAACGGGCAAAAGTGAAATGCTGGAAAATACACAAGAGAAACAGCAAATGATTGTGCTTTTTACGTTATAGTAATATGGCAGCCGTAGACGGCATCAATAAGATTCAAAAGCAAGCAATCTGTGCTGTAACTAATTCTCCGCAGGGCTGCCATACCGAACCCCTCTTTAAAGACGTCAATTAAACCCCAATACCGAGTTCCATAACACCACGCTTCCAAAGCACTATAAAAGAGGCATTAAGTATTATGATATCAGTTACTTTAACAGTATTCTACCTCGCAAAAGAAGAAAAGAGTGTATATGTAGCACTCTCATGTTGCAAAAGTGGAAAGGGAAGCAAATTCCAAAGTTTCCTTCTTCACAATTATTCAAATAGTGTTGTATAAGCTTTTTTTTTCCGCGCATTTTTATTTTCTTTCATTTCTCTATTTCTTTCTTTTTTTTCAAGTTTCTTTCCCTTCCCGCACTGAGCAATGTGTATAAGTTAATGCACTGTATACGATTTCTTGTGTACGGGGGTCAAGTGTATGGGGCCATGGACCTCGTCAGGCCGTTTGTATGGCTTTTATAGTAGGATACAACTTAAAAAAAAATAGCAGTTGCTAACACTGGGCCGCGCTCCGCGGCGTCCTGTATTAATGCGCTGGCGAATCGCAACAGTAAATAAAATCAGCTTTTTAATGTTTGACTATATCAAACAATCCGCGTATCAAAATTCTACAACTTATAATTTTTTTTCTTGTGATAAGCTTCTAGTTTAGGTAACAAGAAAAGTTTAAGCAGCGGACTACTTTTTCGTTGTGGAGGAATTCTGTGCGCGGAGGCTGAATGTGGGCGGAGCTTCACTGTAGACTTGAGTTGTATCCGACTGTAGTCTACGGCCCTCTCAGTATCGATGTATCGGGGCTAAAATAAAAAAAAATTGAATACTTATCAAGCACTGCGCGTACTCTCCTTCTCCTATCGATATATGCAAGAACAGCAAGACTCGCAACGTCGTGATAAATTGTCAACTGAGCTCACACTTAGTGATTAGTGACAAACTACGCGAAAGAAGCCCGCGCAGAAATAACAGCGGGCAGGCGAAAGCGAAATATGCGACAGCATGTATGAACATATATTATTCACGTTTCCTCGCTATCGTGAATACTAACCGTTGGTTCTGAAAGGACGCTTAAGAAGGTCCTGTGCCACTACTGACATTCAAACGCCCCTTTCTCATGCTCCTGCGGCTTCCAGACGCTGTGCCCAACACCGCGCAATCGCAACAGCCGACCTACCCGTGCCGACGGTCCTTCCAAACGCATCCTCTGCAGTCCACCGATACATACTGAACAGGTAGTACGGCCAACCACGCGCGCACATTATTCCAGAAGATGCTGCGGCGGTACCTGCCTCCGTCCGCGAGCAAACAGGTTTGAGCTCCGCCGCGCAAAACGGCTTCGTCCAAGCGAGCGCGGACTCAAAAGGAAGCAACGTGTAGGAACAGAGAGAAAGTAATGCGAGTGAAAAAAAAAAAAAAAAAGTGCGTTGCAGGAGGTCAACAACAGCGGGAAGCCTGCCAAGTCGAAGCCCGGCCTTGAAAGGAGGGGCATCGAGGCAAAGCTGCAGACGCGCACTTGGTCGAGACGAACACCGCCCTTTCCCACTACCCTCCACGGGGAACACGGCGGGAAACCTGACTGCACCGCCGCACCACCTATCCTGGGGAGGTACCGTCCCCCGCCGCCGGGAGCCGACAAAGATGCTAGGTTTCTTTTGAAGAAAAAAAAAGCGAACAAAAACAAAAAGATAACGACTCAATGGCCATCGGGCAACAACAAAGGGGACAGCAACTCCAAGACAGGAGGAAAACCGACCGGCCGGCGGGCTGCAAAAAAGAATTCGCCTGCCCTTTCATTTCCTTTTTTTTCTATCCCCATGTTATAGTTTTTGTTTTTGTTTTTTGCTTAAAGGGGAAGAATTCTGAATTCTGCGGCTCGCGGTAAACTGAGGCCAGGGGACTGTGTGCGCTGAGCAGCACGGGGACAGCTTCTGAGAGCAAACAAAAAAAAAAAAATGAACGCCACAATCTGAAAATCGCACGGCAAGGAAATAATACATTTCGCGCAGCACCGCCTGATACGGGCCTCGTCCCTGCGCAGAGCTTAGTATAAATTACGAGAAGACCGCGGAGCTCACAAGTCGGCTTTCACAGAGCAGTTGCTTTGAATGCCTTGATCGCGAGCTGCAACGTTTTTCACCACCACAACCACCCCTCGCTGCTGAGAAGAATGCGCCATTTCCCTCAAGGCGAAAAGACTTCCAACCGCGTTTCGCGTATGATAGAACGGCAGAAAAAATGCTAAAGGACGCTCGTTCTGCCAAAAGCTAACAGGCGACAGCTATTTATGATACTAACACAAACGACCATAAGATAGCGGCGAAAGTATGGTACATAATTGGAAACGAATTAGATAACAAAAGTGAGCTGATAACGCGCATACAGTAAAACGCGGCGCTGGCGAGTACAGAAGGGCGTACACCGATTGTGCTTCGTTATCTGAAGCGGCACAAAATCGCGGCTGGCAATGGCACGGGAAACTCGGTACAGCACCGACCGTCCCGAACGTGGCATTCGTGCTTCGGCCATAGCTCTACATTCCGACGCTCCCAGCTTTCCCACTGCCCCGTGACAACAGCCTCCTGCAGAGAAGGAAACGGGAGACGCCATTCTGGAAGGGGGTCGGGGGGCGCCTGCCAAAATGGCCAGACTCCAGAAGGTGCCTTCGGCGGCGTACCGCCTGCTGTGCGTTTCCTCGGGAAGAGGCACCTGCCGGCATGCGGCCCACTTCTGACCGCCCATGACTGCTCCTCTCCCTTTCCCCGCCCCTCTCACCCTTTTTCTTCTTGCCCCGTGGGCAACCAGCGGGTCTGTAGTACTCGTCGCCGCAGAGACGCAGCTAGAGCCCGTTCGCTCTAACCTAACGAGATTCCGCGAAAAGCACCGCACACTGCAGTCACCGGGCCTGGACGTTTTATTTTTCACTCTTTTTAACAAGACCGCCACACCAAAACCAAACAAACACTGCTGTCACCAAGCGCGATCGGTCTTGAGTCTGAACTAGATATGCGTGAGAGTCATGGAAGTTCAGCAACGTAGAATGAAACAAGGCGACCTAAATAAATACAGCCCCCCCCCCCCCCCCCTCCCTCCCTCCAGACGCGCTTCGAAACTGGCGAATTAAGCAAGTTCGGCGCTCAGGGGTGGTGAAGGTAGTGGCGATGTTAGATGGATACACGAGGTTTTTCTCGTGGTATAACGGAAGGGCAGGTCAGAGAGGGCCTGGAATTAGTTCACTCCACTGGATCGGCAAACTCCAGGAGAAAAATAAGGAACCGTTTTATCTCAGTGCCATGTAAAAACTTCAGCGGATAGGTCAGAAACTAATCCTCAGTGCATGGAACTAATCCCTAATGCGCGAGCCCTACCTCTGAGAAATACCATGCTTTCATCACATCTGATAATGATACTCATGGTCGCTAGTGTGCTATTTAGTTTCCGGCAAAACATCTGCTCCCGCCCTCTTCTGAGATGGCGTCTTTATGCTCGTTGCGTTAGTCACTGAAGCCTAGAGTTCGTGGTATTTTAAAGACCATTGGTCTTTAAAATACCACGAACTAAATGATAATAGCCAAAGCATACTCGAATATGCCTAGAGTATGCAAAAAAAAAAAAATCTAGACGACTTTCTTTTCAAGATGGGAATTCAATAGGCTGAAAAGTACATCGAATAAACATTGAGCAGCGGACTACGCTCAAAAAACACGCTAGGGAAAACGTGCAAAAGCAAACCGCCCAGCCTATAACTGTACTGCTTTACCACGCCTCTAACTGAACAGCAAACAGGCCCGCGCAGAAAGTCAACTGATCTCACAAGACCAGCTTTCTACCGAACACTGCGGCTCTCATATCAATGACCACAGGCGCTCTTGATGGTTCACAGGCCACGCTCGCGCCATATGTCTATACGTTCTGCTGTCTGCTCACTTCACAAAGCCCGCCGACTGTTGCCTATAGAATGAACTTCGCGGCTTTCCGTCGCCGCCTAAAGCCAAAGATGCGACGAACGATAACTGCATCACGTCCCCCTCAGGATAGCGCGCCCTCCCCTACCCTCATGATCCATGTGGCACATACCACCTGCATCGCACTGCCATGCCGACGGCACAATCGCGGTAACACCCGGGCCCACGCAGATAACACTGACATCCGTGAACAGGTGGACACCTTTTGCGTTACACGAGCTACAAGGACGGCTAAGCCGCTGGCACCCCACAGGAAAAGCGCACCGTGGACGCGACGCCACGTAAAAGCGAGGCCGCCTGCCCAGACACATCTGGGAGCGCTTAACGCAGCCTTTCAGCGGAAGGCCGGTGGCGAACACGCGCGGTACGGCCTGCCGGCGGGTCTCCTTTGTGCAGCGGATGGCCCTAGCAGCCCACCACGGCGACGACAAAGAGAAAGCGCGGGGGGAGGGGAGCTTTGCGGCGCAACGTAGGCGACCGTAAAGACAAAGAGGGTGAAGTGTCCTGCACTCAGGCTGCTTTCGACCCGTGCAAGTTCTGAACCATGTGGCTAGCATTCCGCGGGAAGTGCGCTCCAGGTTTTCAAGGAGCACATCGGGGTGGTCTCCGCTATTTTTGACGCATATGTGTATACATTTGCATGTGGGGAAGAAAAATAGAAATAAAGAGATGAGAACGGAGCATTCATGGCGAGGGTGTGACGCATGTGTCTCTGGTACTAAAGTGACGTCTCAATGCGCGGGCATTTTCGCGTGACCTCGTAGGGAATTAAAACCGCCATTGGGAGCGGCTTTCGCCGGTTTGAGGTGCGTAGTGAACGAGCAAAGGAGCGATGGCGGTGAATAACGAGATGTTCTCAAGTCGCTCACTTATACACACTCGACAAATGCAATTTAGTACACGATAAGAGGGTTGCGATTTGCATCATCGGCTCATCAATAAGCAACACACGAGTCGAAATGAGCACGAGGTGTGTGCAGGAACCTATAGCGTTTGGGCATGAATCGTCGATGCCTGCCGCCATCTACTACTGTAAACCACGCGATATGCATATAATTTGCAGAGCATACTTCGGTTGCATGCACCAATAGTTCAGTGCTAAACAGATAAATGCGAGAAAAACCTGTTGGATTCCACTGCAACGAGGTGAGATGTTAACAATAATCCGTGGCGCCTTCTTTCCCAGTAACTCCTCTTTTACTTGTGCACGGCGCGATAGTTCCAGAAGCCAGGTTAATAGCGCACTCGAAAAAGCTTGTCACTGCGCCCCGCGTGTCACGCCTGATCCGCCTAGCCACGGTGCGAGGAGGTCATAACATACATTGTCGCAAAATCGCCTCCTCGCTGTGTTGAGGTTACAGTGCGCTCGCTAGTCTGACTGAGCTATGTCTCGAACTCTGTTCTTCGAACAGCTGACGAAACACGAGCATATTTCATATAGGCGCAGAGCGCAGCCGTTTATCGAACAGGCGCGATATCTCTGAAAGCAGCGCGCATACACGGGTGCACCAATCGAACGTATACTTTGGTGATAAACAGATATCAAGGGTCTAGAGAGAGAGAGACATACACAAACACTTTACAAATCAGGCGCCTAGGCCAAAGAGTCGATCTGTATAAGACGCTACCTTGAGGTTGACGATGAGGCACTTCTTGCTCGTCATGTGCGATGAGTAGGAGCCCGAGTGCGAGAACCTCTTGCAACAGTGCGGACACTCGAACGGCTTCTCGCCGCTGTGGATGCGGATGTGCTCCTTCAGGTGGTGCTTAAACTTGAACGCCTTGCCGCACGACGGCTCGGGACACTTGAACTTGCGCAGCGCCGCGTTCTCGTCCACGCTCGGCTGGGGCGGCGCCGGAGGCCGGGGCTGCTGCTGCTGTTGTGTGGGAAAACAGAGCGGCGCCAGTTCAGCAACGCGCGCGTCATTAGAGAGTTTTAGCGTACAGTTGCCGCATGACACTAACGCCGATGCTAGAACCAGGTGACTGCTACGCGCTGATTTTGCGCACATGCGAAGACAAACATTTTCAGTTGCCTGCCACTGCACTGCCACTACTCTTATCGTGTTTGCGAGGAAGTGCTCAAAACCATGTTCCCGACGGTAGCGGTAACGGCAAAGGTGTAAACTAACGATACGCTAAAACTCTCTAATAAGAGGTTCGTCATGACGCTCCGGGGTGACGACAAAATTTGGAAAGCGGTGTCGCGACGTTGTCCTTGAATGGAGAGAGATGGGTAGGAGACCGCGAGAAAGGGAGGAGGGAAATAAAAAAAAAGAAAAGGGTCGCCGCCTCCGCAGCACGCGCGGCGACAGGCGGTAGACAAGCGCTCGGTCCATGCCCCGGAGGATATGGCATTACAAACGGGGTGAAATCACTTCCTTCCCCTCTCTGCCCCCTCGTTCTCTTCGAAGGGCGAACAATCAGTGCCGCCGCCTGGCGCGCGCGCTGTCTTGTGCCCAGCACGGTCGCAAGGCAGCAGTCGCAGGAAGTCGCGACTCACGGCGTAAACAGGTCGCTCGATAGCGGCAACCGCCGAGTCGCGCGTGCGCAACTGACAGCGCGCATGAAGCAGCCGCCCCCGGAGACCTCAAAAAGCTCTTTCCAAGACGAGGAACTCTTCCTTGTTGCACGTCGAACGCCGTCGTTTCTCGCGCCGGGTTATTTTGAGCCAGGCCCGTGCAGACTCTCCCGTAAGGTTCAGAACCAGTGTCACAAGCTGCTGACCTTTGTGTGTGTAGTTTGGCGCCCGGACTGATAGATCAGCGGCTGTGGAATTCCGCTGCGGAGAACGAGGTCGCGGAGACGATTGCCAGCTTGATCCATCGAAACGCGGCCACCGCGTTTCGATTTGAGCCTGCCTAGTTACATCAATGCAGACACTTTACAGTATGGTGCAGTGTATTTTCACCCATTTGCAACAGAAACACAGCACTTATATAACGTTGTTGAAATACATATTTCTTGTCTAAGAAACCAAGGCAAAATGCACCTGACAGCGTTTGTGTTCTTGCATTACAAACGTAATGCAAGAATGTCCGGGCATGCTAATGTTTCAACGCACGCTAAAGAGAGCCGATGGCAGTCGAAATTAATCTCGCACCCTTTACTACTGGGCACCGCACAATCTAGACAGAATATTGATACGTACAGATATGTATGCGTGTACAGGGGAAGGGGCAGGGACGGTGGCAGAGTAAATGATGTTGGTAAACAAAGACGGAAACAATAATCGACCGGCGGCTGCAATGGCGCGTGCAGCTTCGAGGAATTTTTAATAAGTTGCGCCCATATTAACTAATCCCAAAGAGTAGTTTGTCGGTAACGAAGCGGGGAATAACAAAAAAAAAAAAACGCATCAGTTGCTTGGGTGTCTAGTGGCCTCTCGGCGCAACTACTACCCGAGGAAAACAAAAGCAGTTTCATAAAGAAAGAAACAAGCACTTCAAACGGCTGTTGTAATCTTGTACCTCTAGATGCTGTTCGCGAAATCGGCCACCAGCGTACTTGAAACACACAGTTATTCATTTTCGGCAGCATGGCGCACAGGCCGTGAGCAGCGATAACTTGCTCTCGCTGCGCTGAAGGCTAGCGGTGAAGCCGCGCGAAAGGACTCGAAGTCTACTCTGAAACTGCACGCTTAGAGACGGACCAATTTTTATAAACTTTCAAAGGGTTCACAAACGAGGAACTACCGCTTCTATAGCGCGCCCATTTTCCGGCGGAAGTTTAGGTCAGCAAAGGAATACCCCCGTGCAGTTCCGTTCACGGAGATGCACAGTGAAGAGTAAGTTCCCGTGCTACAAACGTTACACCAAGCCTTCGGCGGAAATCTACAGACCACGGGCTTAAGCTCCAGGCCATACAGCGTGGGTCTCTTTGCATTAAGAGCAAGTCAGGCGAGTTAGTGATATACCTCAATCCAAAAGTGTGGAAGGACACAAGACAAGAGCTGCTTGTATCGCATTGACGGCATCTTGATACCCCTCACCCCACTTGATGACGAAGTTATCGTGAAGCGCAGGCTGGGTCGCCGCTCCTCTCCAGCCAGGTCGTGCACGGATGGGTGCAACGGGTGGTCACGTGATTTTCTGGCCTCGCCACCGCCGATAAGAACGGAGGCAGGGTAACCTCGCTTTACCAGTTAACGCTGTAAAAACTCCAGAGAAACTGGACAACAGCCTGATATCGCTGTCTTAGTGAAACACGCAAAACTGACCATGTGTACACGGAAGAATGCCAAGCGTCGGCTGTTCGTATGCATTTCGTTCATTATGTTCGTACTGGACGCACGTAACTGCAGTCGATTACTGCGTGCACCCGAACACTACTACGGCCACTACTGCTAAAGGTGCTACTACTATACTACTACCACTACTACTACTAATACTACTTCAGAGCTCCTCACTACCCATCTAAACCATTCCGCATGGTCACTGCCGCAAAAAAAAAAAAAGCGCAACAACAAAAGGAGCAGGCGCCTGCACCCACCTGTGCCACGGGGCTGGTGGCGGCATGGAGCACGTCGTGCTTCTCGAGGTGCTCCTTCTTGGAGAAGCTCACGTCGCACTTGCTGCAGGTGAAGGCCGCCACGCCGACCACGGCGGGCGCGCCTGCCTGCGAAACAGGCGGCGGCGACAGCGGCGCCTCTTTGTCGGCGGCTGCCGTCGAGTCCGCCTGTCCGCCGGCCGAGTGGGTGCACATGAGGTGGTCCCTGAGCGCGGCGACCGCGCTTCCTCCCGAGAAACTGACCGCGCAGTGGGAGCAGTGCAGGATCATGCCCTCCTCGAGCATGCCGCTGGGGGTGCCGCCGCCTCCGTCGTCGGTGCCGCCGCCGACGGCCGCGGGGCTGGCGCGCTTCGCCGCCTCCTCGTCCGCCTCGCCGCAGCTCGAGGCCAACCCTGCGTAGCGAAGAAGAGAACGTCTCAACCGCCATCCGTGACACTTTTCCTGCAACTCATGGCATATGAGAGGAAAGCAACGCTGTCATTACTTAAAACTCATTCTTTCTTTTGTTTAAGTCTTACGCTACCGGCACCACTCTGCCAAATTAATTCAAAGCTTGAGTCGAGGGACGCGGGATCGAATCATGAGCGCATTTCGAAGGAGGCGAAATGCGAGAGACGCGTCCCGTACGTTACGGGATGTCACTGAGCTTCAAAGAACCAGGAGGTGGGTCACAATTATTGTCACAGCGCATGCTGCTATGCGAACTTACCACCAACCAAATGCAGAGCAAGTGCAGTGTGCGTATACAGCTGTGCACCAGTGAGCTTTTTAAAGACATGAAAGCTGGCCTTGTGGTATTCGTTTAGGCTGTGAACGGCACCAAGCGGGCAGAGTATGTGAAGGTCGACACTTGGAGCTAGCAGACAACATGTACTATGGGGGACATCTCCAGGACGTGCGACAAGCGATTTTGGATAATAGCTGCCACGTTTGTTAGCGATCATCTGCTATCACAAGGACATCAAGGAACGCAAGTCCGACTTTCGCTTCGACAAGTGTGGTCTCCAGCCCGCGGCTAATCCCAGAGCTATCAGCTTCGGTTCCCGATGACGCGTCCTCGAGACTTTTGCCCCCTGCAGTACTTCAGCCCGAGGTCACGAACAACGGTAAAGGAAAACAAGAGGCGAATGCTGTTCAACAAAAGTTGTTCTGAAGTTGCGAGCGCCAGGCTATCAGCGCCATCAAGTTTTTCGTATTCGGCCGTCTTAGTCGGCAGCTTGAGCTTTTGAGAACTTCCATGAATAACATTAAGCGGAGCCAGTTGAACCGAGTCGAAAACCCAAATGCACCAGCAGCCGAACGCTTTCGAAGAAGCACACTGGTTACACCGATAAGCTTAGACGCAGAAGTAAAAAGGAAGAGGTTTCAGAAACAACGACGAGTGACAAACGGCGCCCGCGTACATTCGTCGGTGCAGCCGCCGCGATGGTCGGCCGAGTTCCGCGGTGCAGGAAGAACCGCGCCGCCGACGTTTCCCGCTAGTCAACCTCACATGCCACCTCTGCGAAGGGCCCTTGTGAGTCACGCCGCCTGACACACGAAGGTCGCGGCGCGCGTGCATAACATCGTCGTATCCCCCCCCCCCCCCCCACCCCCCGCTCGAGGAAGAAAGTAGAGGACGAGTCACGCTTTTCCTTCTCAAAACCTCCACTTTCCCTCAAAAAGTGGACTGGAGACGACTTCTGTCGCATTCACGTAACTGCGGCTGCTGAGCGAGCGACGTGGGTGCAAAGTTATTACGGACCAGTTGCTTTGTGGAAAGTATTGCTCGGGAACCTAAGTGTTCATATTAACGAGGCACGACTACTCCTTTTCGGGAACCAGATATCCTTTTCGACACGAGGCCCAGATCTTCTAACTGAACTTCTAAGTTTCATTATAAATGCATGCACATTTCATGTACACTTGTAAAAACTGACTTTGACCTGCAAGCAAATCGCACCGCGAAACCCGTACGATAAATTCGATAAACTCGATTTGTCCGAAAATCGTACCGTGAAACAAGCCACCGTGAAGGGTGGTTGCGTGCGCCAATCCGCCTCTCGTGCATTCACAAACCTCCCCAAACTAAGCGTAGTTGACGCAGTTCCGCTGAAGCTACCAGCGTCCTCTGCGACAGAGTTGGTGTAGCGAAGCTTTCAATGAAATCGTTCTATTCCGCAATCAAACAGCACAAAGAAAAAGCGATGTTCTTCACTAACAAGCGTGCAGTATTTTCACGACGACACTGTACACGCAACAACAGGAGACCAGAAGGCCAGGAAGGACGGTACCTTCAGAAAGGGAAGAGTCCGCGCAGTCAGCCGTCATGGCTTCTTTCCCACGAGGCAACAGGACGGCTAAAGCGCGACGTGAAAGGCACTAGAAAACCAGCGACCTGCGTTCCGATGGGCGCCCGTATAGAGACTGGTCAGCACCGAGAGACAGCTTCGGTTCTTAACCACCGTGGTGCCTGTTGATTCACCGCGCCTATCGATGCACACATGAGCCATGCGGAAACGAGTTGGTACAGATAGCACGAAAGCTGAGAACTCTTTATAAACAATATCTGTGGAAAGGTCAGTTATCGTTTTTCGTCGGTGCCCGACCCTCCTATTCCCTGGTGCCAGCAGGACTCGCCGGCAAGGTTTGTTAAATCAGGACGTGCATACAGTACGACAGAGGGGCGAGATAACAGTGCCAGCAAACACGCGAAGACTCGGGAGATAGACGATCCTGCGAAGACGCCCGCCAAATTTGCCCCCGAGGTCGCCATTGTCTTAACAGCGCGCATGGCTTAAGGTTGAGTTGAAAAAGCAGCACGGGGCAGGGAAGAAGGACAAAGGCGGTACTCAGATTGGGAGAGATACATCGCAGCTGCGAAGGCTTGCGAGACAAGGAGTTCGCCCCGTGATAGAAGTGCAGGAATGTTGTGATAAGACATGTCACGCTAAGGTTCCCTTTGGCTATAGGCTCTGCTATTAAGGTTTAGGTGGAGGTTCCGAGAAGCCGCAGTGAGGTCATTCCTAGATTATCTATCCTGTATTAACTGATGACCTGATCCTAAACTATACACGTAAAACAGATAACTCAACAAGGAGCGTTCCAACTGTTATCGATATTCAAGCGTCGATAATTCGAACGCGCTTCGTCCGTCTTTGTTCACGTCCTTCGGTACCATTCAGCGCGATTTCCTCAGTACAACTCAAGAACGCAGTGGCTTTTTCCCTCAAAAGAGCCCCTTCCGTCCAATGGCGTCGGCCAATTCTCATGATCCTGCTAACGTCACAATGCAGGGAGCGGCGCCACAATGGAGAGAGCTAACCCCGACCATAGGGAAAGGATTATCTCCTGTCCTATCCACTTTTCTCGAGTCCATTTTACGTTGCACCTTCATGTGACCAAAAACCATACACCAACTAGCCCAGCAACATGTTCTAATTGAGATCCCCTTTCCTCTACCACTCTCTGCTTTGTCACACTAGAAGGGTGATGACAATCAGCCGACGCCATCGGGGGATCAGCCAAGCATTCAAGACAGCGAATAAAGCTTTTGACTCCCTCGTCTTCATGAGCCCCATGGGGACACTAGGTGTGGCAACATAATCATTTTTTTTTTCTTTCAGGCACTTCTAGCATGAAGGCAAATGCTGCTATGCCCTGCTCTGCAGAGCAGGTGTGGAGGATCTTTCATTAATCATGAAAACTGCGACAGATATTTCAATGATGACGAGGTAAACAGAGAACAAAAGTAATCCCCTGGCACAGACACAGCCAGTACAGCCTTGGACAAGTGTCCCCAGGCCACAGGAGTTGACCTTTGAGCCGTGAAGAGTGGGGAGCTTTCGGCACTATATAGACAACTTCTCGCCATAGCAAGACAGTACGCGTTGTAAGAGAACAGCAGGATGCACAAGGCCGCATTCGATCTTATCCTGTAAGCGTGCAGCGGAAACTAGCGAGTAAGTCCGTTTCTGTGTGGAATGCTTATCAAAATCACATCTGAAACGGCCAGCCGACCAGACTAGAGGACAGAATGCGCGCGCCGGAGCCACACAGATAATTCCACAAAGCTGTAATTCTTGGAGTTCCTGTTGTTACCCCTGTACACCACCGTTCAAAGTTGCGCTGTGCGAGGAAGCATGCATGCTTCAGAAGATACACAATTTCGCTGAAATCTACAAGCATTCGTTCGGAGAAACGAGCCGTAAGAATGCGTATTACGGCTTGAAGAGGTCAAATAGTAGAAGAGGCAAAGCTAGCTGCCACAATACATCAATATAATATAGAATACAATGTACGAATGTGTGGCGTTAAAAGTGAGTGGCACTTGCAAACTCGAGTTTCCTGCTGCACCATTTCATTTGCAAACCAAACAGTTCGGTGTGTACGTAATGTGTACCATACAACATATCAAGTTATAGGCTCGAAAGAAAAACCTGGAGGACTCGTGTTAACATAAGCGCGGCTGCGAGCGCGGTGAAGCTGTCCAATTCGAAATCAATTAACTTAGCGGAAATATGCTTGCACTGTATCAAGGCAGCAAACGCACGCAAGCATACAGACGCGATTAATATGACCTGCAACACGCCGCCATGACCACGCTGCGGTTTGCACTAAATGTGACGGGCACCATTTTGGCGTCAACGGTGAGTAGGTCAGAAGAGATACCGTCAAGCCGATTAGATACGCGTGTGGCCTTTCGCCATGCTAGATGTAAACGCCAAAATGGCGGACACAGGAACTTGAGTGCAAGCGACCGTGCATCAGAGTTTTCACGCCACGGGGCTTCCACAACTATGTGAAGTCCTGGGGCTAGGCCTAGCGAGTTTGCAGACATCGTGAAAAGAATCGTACACTAAACCTACATGCCAAGCTACCTGAGATACGAGAACTTATTTCCAGGGGAAAGAGACAGAGGTTCCGAGAAGGCGACCGCTTCCTGCAGCCGCGTGACGCACATGACCTTGGACGATGATTTGCTGCGCGTGCGCACTTGCGCCCAGCTATCCCCCTAACCGATAGTGTCCCCCTACTCTAAAGGTATCTAATCTGTCACAGGGTCACCATATAATGCGACAAGGCACTGCCTTAAGTAGGAAAGGGAGACAGAAATCGGCTAGTATAGCACACTGAAAAAGACTTCCCCACCCTTAGTCCATTGATATGATTACTGGCAGATGCCCATTTACTGGGTAATCCATAATCCCATTGCACCTGCTAGCCACCTTCGACGACACAGGGTTCTCCGCGATGTCACGACAATCGGCGGACGCCATTGCCCGAGGGGTCTCCTTTGAATAGGGTATTTGCCGCTGCGTCCTTGAGTGCACATGGCTGCTCACCGGCCTTGATCCGCGACTAAGCCCAGCTGCTTGCTTGTATGAGTAACCAGCGTTCCCGCTCGCTCCAGCGTTCAAGCAGTTTGGCCGCAGAAGGGCAACGTTGGCACGAGGGGCCAAACGGTCGACATCGTCGACGTAAACCCGCAACAGGTAAAGTATACGCAAGACACGCAGTGGCTGAGGTCACTGTTCTGTTGACGCTGAAAAAGCATCAGCGACATTCAGTCTACCGCCCAGTTCTGATCGTCCAGCCTCCCAGCAGGCCATTCAAAAGGTGGTGCCAGTGTGAAAGGTGCGCTCCTCCCCATTCGCAACCCCTCGCTTTCTCACAGGCCTCTCTCAACATGCCCAGAACGGGTCAGCTGGCGCATTCGTTGAGACTTGGGAAGGTTGCGCGATGGAGAGGGCAGCGGAACGAGGGAACCCGTGTCTTGCATTCTGTTCGCGTGTATGTTTTTTAACGCGCTTACAGCAGATCATCCGTGAGATTCAGCGAGGCAGAGCGGCTGAAAAGCGACGCGGCTTACACACGGCGGCTGCGCGTTTCACGGCGGGGCAGCAGAGAACTGAAAAACAGGCGCTCACTGAGGGTATATGCCCCCCCCCCCCCCCCTTTTCCGGCCAGCAAGTCACGTGACGGCGCCGCGTCCAACAAAAGATGTAAATGCCTCGCTCGAAGCGTCGCAAACAAATCCCACTGCTCGCGGGGGGACACGCACTTTCACAACATTTTCCAGTCTTCAGCTTAGGTCCTTTCACAAGGGGTTGCCAGAAAGGAGCAAATGAGCACGCTAGCAGCATTTTCTCCGCTCTCCGACACGTGATGAGGGGAGAAAGTCACACGCCCGTGTGGTGTGCGATGTCAGGGCACATTAAAGAGCCTCAGGTGGTCGACATTAACCCGGAACGACCCTCGACTACGGTTACTCTTTGCTTCTCTCTCTCTCCCTCATTTCACCTCCTCCTTCACCTTCCGCACAAGGCGCGGTTAGGGTGGCCTGAGTAACAGCGCTTTCATAATTATTGTTATTAGCATACCAATAGCGGCACGAGGAGCCGAAAAGCTTAGGACGCGCGTTCGATGCCGAATAGCGTTGCGCTGTACATGGCGGCCTCACGAGATACAGTCGGATATAACTCGATAACGAAGCGGCTTTCCCCCGTCGAAGGACCCTCTTCCAACCAAAGGCGTCGGCCGATTCTCATGACCCTGCTAGCGTGACAATCCCCTCCCTGAATTGTCAGGCTAGCAGGCTAATAAGGACCGGCCGAAGCCATTGACTGGAAGGGGGTCATTTGCCAGGAAAAGCCGCTTCAGTCTTGATTTGTATACGACTATACATGCTTGGTACTATTGGACGAGGATGCCTTTTGAAAAAGTTGAGACAGAGGGCGAGTTGGAAGCACATCGTGATGAAGCAGTGCAAAAGACATTACCTTTCCAATTGGAATCTCAGCTCTATTTCAGAAGCAGCCTTAAAAAGGAACGATTATGTCGCAACTACGCATTAGATGTTGCGCTCAAGAAGTGCGCACTTGAGCTGACCTGTGCGCTTCCTTCGACCCGAAGACTTCCTGCTGGCTTCCATACGAAGGCGAGATATGCTGAACCGGAGACTTCCGCTTCTTATTAATGTCACCTACTGTATGTTACGCCAAAACGTAATAATGCTTAGCTCTATTGCGTCTGTAAAGCAGAAAAGCCAGCTTTTAGCGCGCCCAACGGCAGGTGTGAGCTGGAGAAAAACAACGCCAACTCAAACAGCATTGCACATCAAGCCCTAATTTGTTCCCGCCACCTTTGATGCGTGCGGGCGCCGCGGGAGGTTTTGTTTACGACCACCTATTCTTCTCCGCGCCGCCATTTTACTTTTTCTTTTCGCCGAGGCAAGGAAAATTGAAGGTACACAAGCGAGTGAGCACCTTTGTTCACGTAAGAGCAAATACGTCGTAAATTGGAAAGCGAGGGCTCTGCCGAGGCGGCGTGTTCTATAGAGAAACGAGGGAATCGTGAGCAAGCGTTTTATAAGTAACGCTACAGGCAGGTGCGCGCTCGCTGTCTCTCTGGCCTCAGCCGAAGACAGAAAGCCAAACTTGCAGCGATATCCGCGCCCCAGTGGCTTGTCGGTTACAGCTTTCTGCTGCTTCGAGTGCTCGTTGGATTCCTAACCGCAGCGTACGCACTTTAACGAAGGTAAAAATTTATGAACGTTTATATGCAGAGACTTCGTTTCCCATTTAACTCCCATTTCTTTCATTACAACTCGCCGCTGTATTACTATTGCAGAAAGCGCTCTGCTACAGCCCGTGTGCATAGTAACCGTTCATAACCGACCCGTGATTGGAGTATGAGACACGTAAAGCGGCCTAGTCACACCCATCCGAACGTCAACACCAGCTGCAAACGGCAACGCGCTCGCACAAACTTTTCAGTTTCGCGGCCAAATCCACTTAACCGTATCCGCGCCGGCCGGGAATTCCCCACGCGAAAAAGACAAAAAAAAAAAAAGAACTTCCACAAGCGCGAGCGGCGACCACCAGAAAGCAGTTTCCGCGAGCGCCGACAGATGGCGCCACTGCCGCGCCATGGGCTCGTTCCGGCGAGCTGGTAAACGGCGGGCCAGTCTGCGGGCTTACAACGCACGCGTGTTATGTATTGCGACAGGCAAGTAATGGCGACAACTGCTCGAAAACGTGGCACCTGGCTTCCAATTGCTAAAAAGCGCACGTGAAAAGACAAGGCGCATACAAGTTATTGTTGCACACGTGCCGCTCTCAAGGCTATCGCGCTATATACTTCGTCAACCAGGTTTGCAACATGCCGATGGTGGTTGCCTGCTGTGCACGCATCGTCTCGCTTCACTTGTGTTGAAATCGTCTGGTCTTCCACGACGTTAAATAAGGCAAAGGTCGGGGAAATGAGTTGCGGTGCATTTCAAAGACCACGGCTCGCCATCTCTAAACTTGGGTGAATTTGGCGGTAGTCGTGTCCTTACGTCCAGGGCGAAAAATGAACTAGCCCATGACAATTAGAGGCCGCATACAAACGCTACCCACCGATCTTGTGCCCTAAAGGTCGGTCTGTGAAATGTGACGCGTGCTACAATCCTCCACGAAATGTACAGGTGCCGTTAAAAGTAAACGGAAGGCAATATTAACGAAAAAGTTTAATCATTGCCCGCTCAATTCATGCATCCTTGAATACATATGTGCAGACTAATTGTGATTGTGCGAATTGCACTGTGCACCAACAAACATGGACCATTAAGCTGTAGATTTAAAGAAATTAAATTAAAAAAAAAGTCGCCTTCCATTTACTTTTGACGGCGACTGTATGCCACGTGCGCTCGGCCTCGCAAAGACACGATTTATACAGCCAAATGAACAACAGCTAATGACGCTGGTTTGTGCAACACTGAACCTCTGTGAGCTCGAGAAACAAGTCAGCCCTGTTTAGCACCGGTTCAGAACGCACCCACAGTCATAAGCAATCCTGTCTCTTAATAAAACTTCGTGAGGAGGGTTGCGCTACCCGTCGCTGCTTTGCCAAGAAGGCTCACACACTGACGCAGACGATGCACACCTCGCAGACTGGCAGTGTGATGACTGGTGAGACAGGCGCTTATCGTTTCGTGCCTTTATTAAGCCGCATCTAATAGTTGCTCCTGTCTCCCCGTGTGCATCAGGTAATATTTGTATATCCTTGACGTAGTTACAGTGAGAGTAATGGCGTCATTCAATAGACGCGGGCTAGAGGTGGCATCTGGGCGGATCTGGGCGGACGCTCAGATAATCCCTTTAAAGAACCTCTGAACTTAGAGCGGGGTGGGGGTATTCTACATGTTAGACTGCTATGTTTTGCAACGGTTCTTTTTACAGCTCAGTCTTTCGTTGTTGCACGACTGTTAACTTCAGTCCATGACGTCAACCAGTCGTCTTAAAGGCAGGGCTGACCAGTAGCGAAGAGCTGGAGGAAATCTGATCGGGCAAAGAATCTGTGCAAAATGTGACCCTTTGCTCTGCACATACCCAGGAATACACACTGCCGGACGTGGTCGACTACAGTGTGCGTAGTTTTATCATCGAGCCTCTGTCATCTCACCGCAGGAAATTCCCCTAGAGCTACATGCTTCACGGGTGGCAGCTTTGCGGCGTGCAGCGATCCCAATGTCATCTATACTGTCAGATGTATCGGTACAAAGACTACGTTCAACCCAGCGCTACAAGCAGTCTATGCATAGTGCATTCGACGGGTATTTACACACTGTTAACGAATTTTGTAAACAGCGCAGTTTTTTCAGCTCTTCCGTTGTTATTCCTTGCCCCAACGCTTGCCTACTGCTACTGCTTGGCATACAAAAAGAGAGGCAGAAGATGGTTCTTCGAAACACATATACTTTAACATGGGGAGGGGAAAAAGCTTTAATCCACTGACCAACGTTTCCACAAGACTACTCTTAGCCTTCGCCGAGACCACGGGACGTCCGCCTGCCGAAACATTGGTCAGCAGACAGACTTCCCCCTTCCCTGTTGCAACTCGAAACGACTCCGGCGGAAGGTCACATTGCTAGAAACAGACCTGCACGGTCTTACCGAATGCGCATGTGCGCGCTGACGCAATTAGCGCCTGTCGATCACGTGACTGGTGAGAGTTTCATCGTGGAATGAAAACCAAGGCAACTAGGTTCCCACTAAGGTTCTGTCGTGACGTCATCGCCCTGCCCCTTTTAGCTTGCCAAGTACAGCAGTTGCAATTCTCCCCGGACACCTTGGTACGAACTGTTGCAAAACGTGTACTACGTACATAAATTGTTTCCTAGTACGGTGCCCATGAATTTTCTCCTCTGGTGGAAGCCATTGAAGTGTTAGAACAGGTGCAGACAAGACGGCTATACTTGAGGCTTCGGAAGCTGGGAGTCATTGCTAATGAGGAGAAAGAACACTTACTGAACGTTTACTGTAAGCCCCGAATGTGATTAAGCATCGCCCAAAGCGCTAATCATGACACCAGAGGCTGTTCTCCATGATTTCTTCGAATTGGTACGTTTCTGCCCTGTGTAAATAGAGGCTGATATTCTGCTGTAAATATCCATAAGTTAGAGAGCTAAGCAGGATTTTGTACGCATAAATTAGCAAACAAACCAGGGGCTAAATGAATAAACAGCCAGACGAAATAACAAGGTCAACGAAGACTGACCTCCACGGCCCAGGCGTTTTAGAATGAGTGAAATTGCATGACCAGCTTAATTCCAGACGACATTCCGTCTATAATCAGAGGTCACGTCGACAGGACCATGAGCTTAGAACTGAAGTGCAGCCTTCACATAATCACCCCTGTACACCTGAACGCTTCTTTCGACTGCGAATGAGACCGCGCAAGCGTTGGAACCAAGAAAATAACATCCTACTCTCAGGTGTGCGTGTTAGCCCTTCTGAGCATGGTCATAACAGTCAACAAGTCTCGAGGCGTTAGGTGATTTTTGTTATACCTTACTATGTTGTAATGTCACCGCTGTTAGAGGGTGGCACAATGAACACTGATGCGCTGAAAAAAAAAAAAGAACCGCAGGAAGCAACTTGAAACATGCGGCGTGATGCAGAACACACAGCCAAACGACGACGTAGAAAAAAAAATAGTTTGCTACGGCGAGATGCAAGCGACAGCCTCGTATAGCTCCCACTTCATCAGTTTACATTTCTGTTACCCTGCAGTAGCTAACCGCGCACCGAGCGCGTCAGAAGTGCAATGCGCATGCTGCAGAAAAACACTCCTTTTGAGCTGCCTTCAGAGATCAGAAGTTACCCGACACCATAATTAAAATCCATATACAAAACTCTATTCAAACCGAAAAGTGGTGTATAAGTCTGACAGGCCAAGACGTCAAGGCTGGAACCAGCCCCAGAGCGGCCACGTGAGAGCGAGACACCTGTCATAGCTGTGAATGGCGCCTGCAACCGAACACAACAGCGACAGTACCCAGTGCTACAATCCAGTCACCAAAACGGGACAAGCTTTTACTTCGCGTCAGTTTCTAACGAGAAACGCGAATGGAAGTAGTTGCCCTCTCTATGAAGAGCTGACAGATGCAGCTTGCCAGGCGGACAATACAGGTACTGACCGACTCCGCACTTGAACTTGGTTTTAATTACCTCGACCCACGGCCTGCACGCGTAGAACATAGGCGCCCCCATCTGAAGAGCAATGCCTATCCTGATCACTGGTTCCCGCCAACCCCCGCATAAGCTGTACCGAAACCGGTTTTCAATGCATGCAAGTCAGAAACTGGGTTCCACCGCTCGCCGAATACCGAGAGGTCAACACAAAGAAACGACGACGCTAGGCGGGGCGAAGGGAGGGAGGCGGTGTGCGACCGAGAGCGCGCACTCACCTGTTCGAAGGAGTGACGCCGATCCACCTGTCACCCGCCGAGCGTCAGGCAACGGTGCTTAGGGACCCGCCGCTTCACCTCCAGCCATCCGCATGGCGACTGTCTCGGCGCCGTCACCGCGCGCACGCCACACCGGCAACACACCACAAGCACTAGGAACGCCGCCGAGGAGGGAAAAACCGTCGCACGGGAAGCCCACGCGGAGTAAGCGCGCGCGAGCAGGAGGCAGCCCGGAGCGGAGAGAAGTAGCAGCGGTGGGTGGCGCTACCGCCGAGCCGAGCGCCGACCGACCGGAGCGGGCCCGCGCGTGGAAACGGTCTGCGCCGGTGGCGTACCTCCCCTCGCAGGGCGCAGCGGCCACCTGACTGGCGCGCTTCCTCCTCGCTCTCAGACCACGACGAGCGCGCTCCCTCCCTCCTCGCGCGCCCCGATCCGAACGATCCCCCTACCACGTTCCTTTCCCACCGACGCGCCATCAAAACTCCGGCGCTCCTATTCCCTCGCCCTTGCCGCCGCTTCTTCCTTGTCGCTCTCTCCGGCGGCTCTTCCCCCACCACCGCATCTTTTTCGGCCACCGCGGACGTACTTCGCGAGCACGGTAACAGAGGGACAGAGGCGAGCAGGCGGAGGGGGGGACTTAAAGAGAGGGTGCGCTCCCCCCCTCTGTCGCCCTCCCTTCCTTTTTGCCTCCTGCACTGAGCGGATCTGTGCGCTCCTGTTCGTAGCTGGCTTCGGAGCACTGCGCGCGGTGGCTTCCCCCCTTCTTTTTCCTCTCTCTCTCTCCTCCCGGCACTTCATGGGCCGCCGAAAGGGAGCAAGAGTTTTTCGCTCTCGGACCCGTGAGAAGCGCGCGGGACCTCTTGCTCTGCGGCGGCAAAAGAGGGCAAGTTGTTGCCGCCGCCGGCCGGCGGCGGTTGCGCAGTTGACAGCGTGGCTCGTTTTGAGTTGCGCTGCAGTTCCGCCTCCGCATCGCCTCCATCGCGCATTTTGTCTCGCTAGCTTCTTCCGTCTACGGTACGAAGAGAGCTTGTCCCGCACATTTCCACCACCGCGAGACAAGTGCACAACTGTGACGTCCAGTGATTCCGGTAAGCGGAGCCACTCGAAAAGGAAGTGTGCAGAAGTACGAGGAATTTAAAGCTTACGTTCAGTCCAGTAAAATTAGGGCTGTGCGAATATTCGAAAATTTGCAATACGAATCGTACAACGGTAAATTTAATAATCGCAATCGAAAGATCAGTGCGATATTAATATCGAATGCAAGAACTAACAGGATTATGAGTATTCGAAACAAACCAAATATCCAATATTCGCGTATATTTCACAAGCATCGCTATTGTTGCCGAATAACGCTTTGCGAATTTCTCGAGTAACAATCTTCATTGTGCTCTATTCTGCAATACCACACTTACTGCAGTAATAGGGGGCAAGGAAGCTTGCGCTCAGACGCCTGCGAAGCATAGAAGCGAACTGGGTACGTGTAGCCTGAAAATGCAGAGAGAGTATTCGGGACACTGCTATGGGCGCTGCAGAGCATTAAAAAGGCAACTCCGTTTTTTTAACCGTTTTTTTTTCATAATCACCTCAAATTCTTATCCCTCATCCGCTGCGGTAGATCAGTGGTTAGAGCACTCGGCTACCGAGCCGGAATAGCCGGGTTCGAACCCGACCGCGGCGGTCGCGTTTCGATGGAGGCGACACGCAAAAGGCGCCCGAGGGCTATGCGATGTCAGTGCACGTTAAAGATCCCCAGGTGGTCGAAATTACTCCGGAGCCCTCCATTACGGCACCACTTAATCTCTTTCTTCTTTCACTCCAACTTTCTTTTCTTCAAAAACCAATAATTAGAGTCTCCTCTCCGGTACAAAAAACCATTTCTCGAAGTACCGAGAGGAAAAATTTTAAAACAGAAAGAACAACAAGCCTACACTAGGTTTCCACCAAACTATGACATCACAATGTACCCACCTATGACGTCACGGACACTATCCTAAAACATATCGTACGCGCTTTGATTGGCTAAACTGGTGCCTGAAAGCGACAGCTTGAGTCATTATCTGACTGACGTGATGGAAAACAAGCGCGCAATTTTGTCCTTCGCCAAACGCAGGGCGAATATCAACGAGCGTGCCGAACTGCGACGTCTCACACGCAAGCTTGCCCGCAGACCTGATTGAGTCCGGGAAAACGGAAATTTTAAAATTAATTTGCACTGCCACAGGACGTCACCCGGAAGAAAAATTAGGCACAAATGGCCAGAAAACAGCGGAGAACGTGATAAATCTTTCGGCATCGTATCACGACTTTTTACGGTAAGTGCAAGATCATTGTATTCTCCTAAACGCAGACCATGTTTTTAGGCTTACTGGTTCATTCTTAAAGCGACTATGCAACGAATTATAAGTCGCTTGTAAATGTTTTCAGTGCTTAGAAACGATGCTAAGAAGCATTCACACCAAGTATGAGTCTTCGGAGCTGAGGCGGCAATTTATTATGAATTTTAAAAACCGTGTTTTTTTTTTTAATTCGTGGGCCGATTGGTGTGTTCGTAGTGACCGACTTTGAA
This sequence comes from Amblyomma mixtum, assembly GCF_055824585.1. NCBI lineage: Eukaryota > Metazoa > Arthropoda > Arachnida > Ixodida > Ixodidae > Amblyomma > Amblyomma mixtum. The sequence goes on along the minus strand of NC_143017.1, from coordinate 159,409,365 downwards.
ACTAAAGTCGTGAAAATAGACGTCACTAGTCCCTTGACGTCGGCAGGCCACCACACGCTGTCATTCGCTGGAGCCGCGGCAGCCACGACGTCACGGGCACACTTCCGGTAGCCGTGAAAATCGTCTGCTCGTACCGCCGCGCGACCCCCTCGGGCAAGCGCGAGCCAGCGAGGCATTGCCTTCGCGCATATGGTTTCAGTTTACCCCTGCCGCCTCTTTGTGTCAGGAATTCAGGAGCCACTGCCTTTGTCGCAGTGTCTAGCAAAGAAATCCGACGCGCGCCGCAATCCAGGAAGGCGAAGAGAGGCCGGAGAGACGCTGCCGACGCTGATGCTGAGGTGCTGCGTGCGACAACCGGAAGTCGCTAAACGAACGTCAGTGAATGACGTAATCATCGGGGGGGGGGGGGGGGGGCAGTCCCAGAGCTGTTTTCTTCATTTTCTTATTTTCTTTTCCTGGTGCCCCGCGCGTACGAGTTGAGGGGGGAGAGGAGGAGCGCAATTTTTAATCGTCTATAACTTCGTTGCTTTGATGTTAGCTCAAAAATTCTTGCGCTGAGGTGACGAGTGATGCAATGCCTATCTCCTGTCTGCTTTATCTAACCTCAATTAATTTACTGCATAGCCCCTTTAACAGGAAATTCAATGCTCCATTGAACCATGCCTATCCGTACTCGACAAACCTGGTAGTCGGACATACAAAAATTAAGCCTTTTGATGCTAACGCAAAAATATGGTGTCACCTTACCTACAGGATTACTTTTTTTTTTCTGCCCTTGGGAGATCTATATATGACCGCTAAACGATTGTCCAGCGTGCCTTTTTAATAGACCTGATCGAGAAAGTGGCTCGAATACGCATGGAGTGGAACTCGGGAAAGCTTGCAACTTTCAAATGTACGGCTCAATAGCAGCCCTAGGTCCCGAAATTTACTCACAGAAGATAAGCCAGAGCTGCGAAGCAACGTGATACCCCGGACAAGCGACAGTCGCCCTAGATATATCCAGAAGCCTATGATAAAATGTAGGCTATGGAACTTCGTTTCAGGGTATCTAGAAGTTAATCTAATCTTTGAGAAACGTCGTGCATCGCCGCGACAATGAATCCTCCATCTTTCAAAGAAATATTAGAGGTCAAGACTGGCCCTATCAATGGAGCTATCAAGTAATGAGAAAATAAATAAATTAAAGGCGCTGAAATGGAGCACAAGTTTATCAAGACGACCAAAATTGCTTTTGCGATACCCTACGGGTTTGCTTTTGACTCACGCTTTTCTTCGAGTGAACGAAATCAGTTTTGTCTGAAGCATATCATAACCGCTACACAAAACACACCTAAATACTTCCTAAATTGTTACTCCAAAGGATCAAATGCTCATAAACATTTTTAGTACTTTACTTGTCTTGTGAAGACATGAATATCGCCAGGGTGCTGTTGTTATTTCTGTTTAGAGGAAAAAATGAGGGCTAAATCAAAACGTGCGGTTTCGTTTTTTTTTCTGAATGCCGCCTGACGACTCGTTCGCTGCGCGCCGAGCCGCCGCTGACGAAATGCCTTCGAAATGCCATCGAAACGCAGCGTCGAGACAGGTGCGCTGCGCGCTTTCCGCCTCCGCTACGAGATGGCGCTACCAGTAGCGCTCGATGCTCTTTACGGCAGTCTGCGCAGGGCTCTAAGCGAGACGATTCGGCGTGTGCGAGTTTTTGTTTCAGCCCATTCCGACGGACTGAGCGCTACTACATCACAGTCCTTTCGCCTGCTTGAAACCTTGTCATGCGTGGCTGCATGCAATCCAAGTGCTGTTTGTCAAGCACAACACTCGGGCGGATAATGGTTTCCAGCGTCTGATCACAACCCAGCACAGAGCTTTCACGAACACATAATCGCTGGTGTCTCGTCGTGACGCTCGTGTTGCTTAAACCAAGAACTATTTAGACCGTCCTAATACGACACCTGGGAACAGCAGCAAAACCAAGTTCCTCAATATAGCATCGAACAGCGAAAGCGACACCGCAGCTGCATCGTGATTTTCGGCAGTTGCCGTAGAGTTATCACAAGAAAGAAGTTTATCATCTGCGTTAAGGTGTAGCGTGAAGGAGCAAAGTGAGAAACAAGTAAGGGCCACGGACAGTGTCGTCGGTATGGAGCCCCTGGAGTCCCTTCTCGAGTATTTCTCTCAATTTCCTTGGCACAGCGTCACAGCAGCTATATTATTCGCACGACAGGAGCGTCGTGTGTTCGACAGACCAATTCACCACTGGAGCTAGACGTCGAGTACTGGCGCACACATTCCACAATTAACGACCTCTCATGTTATAAGTTACACGTGTTTCGGCCGCCCCCTCTATCATCACGGCTGTCATCAGTGAGAGTTTTAAAAGACAAGAGTTTCGCAAAACAACGTGTGGCATACCATTTCGCTTCGGCGGCCCCCGCGTCTTACTTGCAACACACGCTGTTTACCAAGACAGAAACTCACTCTATTGTATCGGATCCGCGTACACGCAGGCATGGTTCTACAAGATCCATCATGATGCGTCATCTACAGCTTGAACTGTGCCGTTTAGGCAACGTACAGCACTCTCTCCCTGTATGCACATGTTCTCGCGGTGGGCGCTACAGACATTTCTAAGCAGCCTAGGGAGATGGAATGTGCAACTAGAGAGCGCAGCTATAGCTTTGTGTTCCCGAAGGTCCGCATCTACAAGGTGCGCACTATAACAAGGCTACTTTTGAAATTATTAGAGGACACTGGCCTTCAATGGAAGTGGTTGGAGGCATAAATCATTAAACTTATGAGGCATAGGCGAAGCTATTGCCGACACCTTCAATGTGAAGCTAATCTAGATTATTCCTAGCCACCACTACCACTACTACCACAACAGAACGAGGAGCAGCAAGTTGTAAGGAAAGGAAAGACGCGATGTGTCTCGCCGGAAGGACAGCTCAATGCACCGTGAGGGACGAAATGGAGGGGAGCAAAGGTGGGGGGGGGGGGGGGGGGGGAACTGCAGGGAAGTGCCACGCACTCTCTAGGTCATGTGCGCGCGCGCGCGTGTGTGTGTGTGCGTGCGTGCGTGCGTGCGTGTTGCCCGCAGCGGATGTAAACCCTGACGCCACAAAACTTTAGAACACAGTGAAGAATGAAGTGGGAGGACGAAAGGGCGAGGAAACTGAGAATGAGCGACAGATAGAACCAAAGTAAGGAGTGGATGTACGCCGACAAGTCAAAAGCAGGAAGAAAAGAATTGCTGCAAAGGCTGCAGACAAAGAAACAAAACGACGGCAACAGACATACAACCAGCATATGAAAAAAAAAAGTGAGGAAGAACCAGAAATAAAAAGAAAATAAAGAAAACAAGGAAACAGGGAAGGTTCATGAACGGCGAAGTGAGAGCGAGGGGGTGGAAAGGGAGCGGTTGGGAGGGGTGCGACGCAGGGCCGAGGGAAGCCCCGCGCCGAAAGGGCGAGACCGAACTGAACCGACGTCGTCAATTTCCTTTGTTTCTTTCCATCCATATTTACTCTCCCTCTCCCGTCGATCGAGATGACACCCTCTCAGAGCGCGCCGCAACGTGCGGCGCACCCGTCCATCCTGCGAGCCGGCGGAAAGCGGCAGAGAAAGAGCAACTGCACAGAGAAGAACTTTAACCCCCCCTCCCTTTCCCTCACCGCCCTGAGCCCCGTCCATGAGTCAGCGTCGGAATGCTCCCTGCTGGCCCCGCACTCGCCGTCCCGCAAAAACACACACAGCGCGAAGCGGAGAGAGAGAGAGAGAGAGAGAGAGAGAGCGATTTCGGACTCTCGATCGCGCGGACGCCGACATCTACACACCGTGGGTTGGGACACCGTGTTTGTCTCTGTGCGACGGCGACAGAGGCAGCGCAGAAAGCCCAAATGCGACCAGGCGACCCTCTGCTCCCGTGTCCCTGCGCCGCGACCGCTATCAGCGAATTAGTCAAGGGCAGGCAGCAACAAGCCGCGCGCGTCCGCTCATCCTCCTCCTGTCCAGGCCATTGGAGAGCGGGAGAGAAGACCTGAGGAAAGGGCTCCCAGCTTCCCTACTCGTGCCGTTATATGGCAGCGATTGGCTATAAATATGGAACCCCCATTCCGCCAACCCCGGGATCAGTGTTGGCGATGGCGTCGGGGTACTGCTCTGCGCTCCTCGCTGACCAACAGCCGACCGTCCGATGGCTATCGGCACACGAACTACGTGCGCGTCAAAGTGCGAGCTCCCCGCGACCGCGGAGTCGTCTATACGTGCCTCCGGCACGAGCACATCTGGTTCCGTTGTTGGCGCTCTTGCTGCGTTTGCGCGTCGTCAGTTTGATAGCAGTCGCGATAAGCGCAAAGGGTGCATACAGGACACCACATCGGCCCAAATCGCGAAAGGGGAGGGGGGGGGGGGGGGGAGCGTTTTAGAGCGAGCTGACAACCGGCCGATATACATACATGGTCCTCCTCAAGTTTTACCGTCCTGTTTGCGACAGCTAAAGTAGAGGGTATAAAGAAGAGGAAGGGGAGAGGAAAAACAGGGAGGTGGGGTCTGCAGGCAAAGACACGACATTGTACTCCCCCTGAGCTGGCTGGTCTAAAGCGGCGACAACCGACCGCGGCCGATATGCATGCTTGTTCGCACCGAGGGCCATTTTAGGGTGCACGCCAGCGAACGACCACACGTACACGGGAGGGCGCCACTGTACGGTGTCGCACGCCCTTCCCGATACCGGAGGCGGTGTCCCCCATCTGCGGTGGTGAGCACGACAAACAGGCGATAACCGCGCGCATTTCGCGACAAGGCGCCGAAGTCGTGCGCAAGGAGTTTGGACGCACAAGCGCACCGAACGAGGTACGCGAGGCTGCAGCGGCCAGGGCTAGGCGGGGAAAGCATCAGCGATTAGGCGTGCAGGCAGTGCTGGTCTGATAACGGCCGCGGGAAACCACGTTGTACGTCCCGAGTGTTTGCCGACGTATATAAACAACGGCAATGAATAAACAAGATACACGGGCATATGCATGCAGTTCCTCGTGAACTCTTCGAGTGACACAGGGTTCATTATGCCGTGATGAGCGAGAATAACCTTTCTGAAGGCTGTAAGTCCTGCATGGTCACACTAAAAAAAAAAAAAATCTTACTTTGCTACTTTGTTGTCTTTCGAGTTACCACGTTTATCACGTACCATGCATGCTAGCGATGAAGAGACTAATATCAAAGCATCGCCAACGCATGCATGTCCCGAATGACTATCGAAGATTACGGGAAAATATAATAACAATAATGAAATGAGACTAATATAGACCTTTTCAAAAAGAGGTCCATGGGCGCCGCCACATTGGTCACTGGGCTGTGTTCGAAGTATAGGAAAGAGTTGAAAATTAAGCTCCCCCACGTTCTCCAAATAGCCCAGAAAACCGGTTTTCCCGAGGGTCGTGAAAAGGTCTATACATACTCGGGGTTCAACGCCTCGGAAAGAAATGATGAAAAACTGTAGCGCTCGAGACGAGGACACAACGAAGACGACAACACATGCGCTATTCGTCGTCTTCGTTGTGTCCTCGTCTCGAGCGCTACAGTTTTTCATCATGAGCAACCAACTCGCCCAAACATCCACCCTGATCGGAAAGACACACCGGCAATGAGGGACGCCTAAGTGGAAAGCTGTGGAATAATTTAGCCCCGCCGGAGTTAATCAACGCGCGCTGATACGGGTGTGTTTTTTTTTTTTTTGCATTCCTGCTGCATCGAAATTCGGCCTCCGCTGCTGGGATTCGATCCCGCGGCCTTGGGATCAGTAACCGAAAGCCAAAGCCCCTGTGCTACCGCAGCGGGTTAGGTATTACGGGACAAACAGCGGACGTTTTATTCTGAACTAATGGCAATGGATAAGAGCCACAGAACTATTACTACTTCAACGCGGAAATCAGCGAAAATATAAAATAAACGTCACCTTGCATCTAGTACAAGTCTAAAGGTATCCGAAAAAACATTCGCTCAATGCCACAAAGAAAATACAACGTTTTTTTTTTTTTTTTATCTATACGGACTGGCTCTCATCGGCATGCTTGGGTTTATTCGCACTTCGAAACAAGACAACCCGAACGTTGAAGAAAACAGCGTTACGCGATTCGATGCACAGATATGCGCGTGAACACCGTTATAATGCAGATCAGAGAATACGCGGTCAAAAGCGAAAACCCAAGTGTCAGAAATAAGCGATTGCTTACCGCAAATCGTCATTGCAAGCCGGGCTCCAAGTTCACAGAGGCGATCCTTATTCTTCGGTCGGTACGCACATTTACCAACACTCCTCACGCGGACGTTACCTTACCAAACAGCAGACGCCAGCATGACTGCTGCGCACGCTTTGTGCGTTCGGCGAAGCAGGTAAGCGTCGACACTTGCTCTATGCGCAGGGCGAAGAAAATAGCACTAAAAGGGAACAGATAAAGGCAGAACAAGTTGAAATGCCACCATCCATCGTTCCCTCGACACGATTGTATCACCGCTCGCTGACAGGTGCATGCTCGGGTCGTTAGAAAATGCGCGAGGAATCGCCAAGCATTGTTATAGAGCCATGTATGTGAAAGACCCTTCGGGAAGGAAATGTCGCCGATGCCTACGGAGCCAGCAGCCCACGCAAGCTACATATACGACCGGCGCACCTACGCGCCACGAGGAAACAAAAAAAGAAACAATTACGAAACGGAAAAGATGCGAGCGCCGCAAGAGAAAACGCGGTAATTAACGTGCACCACGATGTCCCTACAAGCACAGCCTGCCCTATTTGCCCGAAAGCTTTCGGAAGCATTCGTTACGCTTTTTTTTTTTTTTGTATTCGAAGCGCCAAAAACATACATCAAACGCGAAGGTCTTGCCTCTATTACGTGACACATTCCGATGCACCAAGATCTCTGCGGCGTGTTAAGCAGTTTCGACGATTCATCATGCGCCACCGACGCGTATGATACGGCCATAGATGCAGAGGACATGCAGGGCAGTGCGCAACGTGTCATTATATATGCCACTTAATTATCGATGCAATCTTAGGGAAGCCACTTGAATGACTCTTTCCACACCTCCTTTTTTTTTTTTTCTGTTATCGGATAGCTGTTCCAAAGCGAAACTTTAAGCACTACAGAGCTTCGGGATATATGCCAAAGCGCTATAGCCTTACCGTGAACCGCTACTGTTTACCACACACCGCTATCGACCGATACCAGCCACCCCTAACCCCAGGACGCCAGGTGCGGGAGCATCCCATCGCCAGCTATCGTCTGCGCATGTGCAACTAGCGCCTGGCAGTAGCGATAAGCGGCTATATCAGTGCGGTTAACAGAAATACCCACGAACCGCAGTTTGCATACATATTATAATATTTCGTCCCTAAACTCTGCGGTTTTGGAAGTGGCGAATAATAGGTAAGGCATTTAGAAAAGAACTTGTCGCGGTGGCTCAGTAGTTAAGGCGCTCGTCTACTGAACAGGGGCACCCGGACTCGAACCCGACCGCGGCGGCCGCATTTCGGCGGAGGCGAAACGCAAAAGGCGCCCGTGTGCTGTGCTAGGTCAGTGCACGTTAGAGAACCCCAGATGGTCAAAATTTTCCGGAGGCTTCCACTATGCATCTCTTTCTTCCTTTCTCGTTTCATTCCCTCCTTTATCACTTCCCTTACGGCGCGGTTACGGTGTCCACCGAGATATGCGAGGCAGGTACTGCGTCATTTCCCTTCCTCAAAAAACAATTTTTCATTTACAAAAGCCGGAACCGACGGGAAGAAATATATTCGAAGCGCACTATTTGAATCGAATTTCGTCAGAAGAGATAGACTTCGACCGAGCACCTTGCGTACGCACTAGGAATGCTTTACACGAACGGGCTTGGCACCTTTTTAAGCCGTTAGGTAAGCATGAGGTGAACCAGGACAAAGCTTTATAAGCTTTGACGTCAGCTATGGCCCATCGGCGCTTGAAAATAGGAGCGACTTAGCATTACCGCGCTTCAAGGGTCATGGCTCCGAAGCAGTGCTAACACAATCATAATAACTGTTTTCCGCAAGCAGAGAAACACACTTCAAGATACTGCAACATCATTTGTATAGGCACGAATTTACCGGTATTCCCCATTACGGCGCTGTAGTTAATTACGGCTGCGTCTCGGTGTGGCTGAAGTACAACAGCGGGACTATATAGGGTTCCTCTTAACCCCCCAGGCGTGTTAGGTCTCCTGTATGCCAAAGGACACTCCCACATATACCCAATTACCATTGTCTAGCTCCATCCGTGGCCACCTTACATGATCCCAGCAGCACTTGAATTGAACCGGCTAAAATCGAAGATACCAAGTCTACAACACAAGAAACGTACGATCGGTGGCATATCAAAACATAGAGAACTAACTACGGCAGCCATCAACTTGAAAAAGTACTAAAACGTCTACTAAATATGCTTGATTTAAGTAATATGTTCTGTTCTAGAAACTATTTCATACAAGAAAGTGCTAGAATATTTTATGTTGACTGGAGCGCCATACCATTTAGATAACAGGTTCGCTCTATTGATTGTTCTCTTGGTAAAATAATGCAAATAATTGTATTTTGTTTGCAGCAAATGCCTGTCATGAGCCTGTGCTATTGTGTATGCTACATATATCTTACATGTGACCGACTGTTTCCAAATTTAGCGGCCGGATGCACATGATTGAATCAAGCTGTCCAAGAGGCGACTTCTACTGTGAACACCCAACCACCATGCACATCGTAGTGGTGAAAAAAACTCATTATTATTTATTGCTATTAATTATTTATATTTATATTTCCATCTGGCTATGTAGCCACCATCTACGCTTTGCTTTCCTTACATCTTGTTGCTTTATTAGACCACCAATTATATATTCCGCGCTTTCCGTGTCAAGACTAATTAGTCAATTCCGTTTTCAATTTAAGCTACGATATCCTTAGTGCACTTGTGTTCTTGCACTCACTATGGGTTTTTATTGTCCTCCTCATATATTTCTCACTGTGCGAATCTGTGGAGACTATGTTTGGCCTGTCTAAATCACAGCTGCTGCTCCACATCAGTGCCCAAGGCCACCTCGTCTCCGCTGGGTGACCCGTAATCGCTATTGTACTGTAATACCGCAGTACCATTCTTGGCTCACAAGATGGTGCTTTCTAAAGCACTAAAGGGTGGCTAGAAGCTCTCTAATGTTATGCTACTACGCAACTACCCCGTCGTAAAAGAAGAATGCAAGGTTCCGGCATAAGCCCTTTTTAAGCAACGAAAAGAGCAGGCATGCATAGGAAAATAAAATTTTCACCTAAAAGAACCGTTTGTACGCCTACGCCTAGTGCCAAAGACAGACGTCACCATACTTTGTCTTTCGAGAAAAGTGCAAATATGCGTCTCACTAGTACCTCCAATCCGTATCTATATAGATTCGTTAGCGACACCACAACACAAACCAAAGTGCAGCGGCTGACTAATTATAAGTCGCTCCCACGACGGACGCGCTAAAGTTATCTCAGAAAACATTACCAGCTGATGTGATAGGTCTCTTGGCTCCCAACTGCTGGAGTGCGTGAAGAGAGCAGTTCCCGTTTCTTACCGTCATGCCTCGAGCAATGTATTACAACAAAGGACTGCTAGCAGCTAAGCCAGCTTACCTGAACCTAAACTATGGATCCTCTATTGTTACTGCATTCAGCAGTTACTTGACCACTACGTACGAAACAGGGCCACTCGGCGTTAGCGTTCACTTCATGTGTTCAGCTGTTTTCTTCCGCATGTTACGCTATTGTACTTCGGAACGATCCTTAAACCGAAAGCAACTTTCGCTTACTCGTGTGCAAGGACAGAATGCAAAGAATACAATCTCGCACAAGTGAGCAGTGGAGCACTTGGCCACACAACGCCAACAAAACGATATACGAGCACACAGGTATAGCTTTTGTGAACCTTAGCCGGCATAAACTGCATTCAGGCTCAGGTGAACAAAGAGACGCCATCTATCACAACGCACTCGGAAACGTGGTGACAATAGGCGGCTTCTGCGACGGTGCACAAAACAAAGGGGAAAACTAGAGCGTGCATATTATTCGGAATAACGAGAATGACTCGGCCGCGTTACAGGGCAGGTGCCAGTGCCGCGCGAAGTTAAGGCGAATGGACCAGCGAGTGAGCGAGCATACATGCATGATTGAAGGCCGTGCCGCTCAGCGTGAGGGAAATGGTCCAAGGCCACTGGTCATTTGCACATTATTCGAGGTGTGCAGGAAAGGATACAAAAAAGAAAAGAGAGAGTGAGATAGGGTGTTCTCTGCATTCTTTCGACACCAACAGCTGTTGATATTCAATGAAAGGAAAAGAAAGTGGCGTCCCCAGACCCGCCCAGCCCCTTTACATTTTTTTTTCTTTTTTTTTCTTGGCGATCCTGTCTGGCGGCACCTGCTGAACTTTTCTGTTGCTAGCTAGCGACAGTTTGCCGCTTTACAGCTGCGTGTGCTGCGCCGCTTTACTTCTCGAAGCCAGAGCAGCTCAGGTAAATAGACGTTTAAAACAACTCCATCCAAATATTGTTACGAATAAAAATTGATTCTATGGATCTCTCTGGCTCTGCTGACGTTTGTTCGGCGGCAAAAGGTGAATCTGTCGTTGCAAAAAATGCAACTAAAAATAAAATATATTTTCCCGCGCTACTCGATTCAAGCTCTCAAGACCAAGACAGCAGCACCGCTTAGGAGCGAAATGCGGTGTAGCCTTTCGCATTCACCTGCTGGACAACGTACCACGTAGGCCAGGTCCTCTATCGCTTGCCTTGACTTGGGGGAAGGAGAAAAGTCATTTTTATTTTTATTTTGTAATGCAGGGATGCATTTAACATCTGCATTTGCGGAACTCGGCTTCAGTCGCGTCCGCGGTTTTCTGTCAAGCACGAAAAATGTCAAATGACCCTAGGCAACTAACTTTAGTTCCATGTTTTCTTCTCTCAAGTGATGCGTTAGACCTTAAAATATACGTATGGTTTGGTATTCGCATACGACCAATAAATAATTAATAATTGAATTTCTTCTCTCATGGTGTTTCGGCTTCGGTTTCATCAACCGAACTATGACTGTGACATGTTGGTATTTAGGTCATGTAAGACGCTAAGAAAACTGAAAAATAATTGCTGATACGTAGTTTTAATTCACTACAACACTTCAGCAAGCCTGTTTCAAGACCTGGAATGACAGAAATAACGGCGTATCAGCCGTTTTTTTTTTATCATGCTTGACGTGACCTAAACACCCCAGACACGTCACAGCCATCGTCCGGCTCACGAAACCAGAACCGAAGAAGCATCGAGACGCAATCAGTTACAAATTACTTAGCTGTCGTAGGCGAATACCACGGGATTAGCTATCTAATCTCTAATGCATCATATGAAAGCAAAAAAAAAAAAAAACACGCAAGGAAAAATTTGGTGTCTATACTCCTTTAGCTGTCCGTGCACATAAACTGTTAACGCCCGGGTCGACATGAAATAAGAAGACAGAGTTGATGTGTTGTGCAGGTGAATGTGAAAGTAGAAATTAAAAACAATAACACGAAGAATACAGCCTGTATAGTATAAAGGGGCTTCTGTGTAGGAGCACCTGTAAGGAGAGCACCACACTCAGGAACTCGCATCGAGCAGCCGAACGCGAGAGAGTGCTGCGGGTCATGATGGGAGGAGCAGTGGGTTATGAAGAGGGTAAAGACACGTGTATTCCTTTAGCATTGGCAGACGTTACATCGAATGTTTTTTTTTCCCGTTTTTACATTTCAAACTTCGGTTTGTGAGCTTGCTTGTTCGTTTGTTTGTTTGTTCTTCCACATTTTCGAAGGATGGCGACACAGAACTTGGTTGCAAGAGACATTTCGCGCGTCGCTCTAATACACCTAAACCTTACACCTAACATAGAATGAACAGCAACGATTCAACGCAATCAGGCACTTCTCCTCTCAAGAACAAGGAGACGTTCTGTACCATTATTCTGTTCCGTTGTATAAGCGACTTCATTTTTGTGACGCGAATAAGCATCTCTTTTGCTAAAATTCAGCTTAAGCAAGAGCGCTACAGCCCAAAAATACTGATTACTGAGTGAAAGTGAAGTGTATAGGAGCAGGGAATTGAAATAATTATCGTTTACATCCCCCACAGATGACGGTTGTTGCACAACGCCTTCCGCAACTAGCAAGGCTTGAAGGAATAACTAATGCCTCGTGTCCGGCACCAAAAAAGTTGTCACCTTGTTGTTCCACGGAAAAACTCAATTTTCTTCTTCATATCAAGAAGAAATACTCGCACGCCGAGACACAATCAGGAACAAAAATCAGGGGAAAATACACAGGCAAACGAAGGACAGTTATCGAGCCCCCTCCCCCCTTACACACACACGGAAAGTTTACGCGTAGTGTCTGGCTTTCCTGAAAACACGGTCGCACACCTCAGCGCCTATACATACGTATAAATGGCCTGAAATCGGAAGCAACCGGACCATCATTCCCTTTTTTTCCCCTCCAGCTCGGCCAGGCAGAACGTTTTTAGCGCGCAGGACAGCGCAGCCAGCCAAGAACAAATCTCCTTCGCAGAGGCGGTGCGTGTCGCATCTCGCGATAAGGGACGGCCCGGCAGGAACACCGCCCTGACTTATCCTCCTCCTCTGCGCTATCGAGCCCATAGTCCGCCTTCCTCTGCACGCTTTATCGGCGGGGACGGACAAGGAAGCAATGGGGCTTCTCCTCCGTCCTCCGCGGGCTTTATACGTGTACGCGGCTCTGGTGGCATCAATCGCGCCCATATATATAGATATATATATATATATATATAGGACAGGAGGACAGAAGACAACCTGCGTGTTGTTTGTTGCTTGCTGGGGTTGCGCGCACCTCTCCTCTCGATATCTCCGTGCACACCCATCGGATTTTGCCGACTTTGCCGTGTGGGTGTGCGCGCGCTGGAAACGCGCACCTCGGGACAAAGCCGCTGAGCCCGCTACCTCTCTTCCCCTTCCCCCTACCGCGGTCTTTACATAACGGTCCATTGAAGTCGAGGTGTATGTATGTCGATACGCGGCGCCGCACAGGAGGACGATTGCGCACGGTGTGCTGGTACTTATGTGCACGCACCAACCAGCGCCCTGCATTCGTCTTTGAAAAAAAAAAAAAAGACACTATATACAGGAGCGAGTTGTATGGTTGTATACGGAGGAGAGGATATAAGCCGGAGTTGGACGTAGCATTCTAAAGATTAAAAATACAAACAATAGACTCGCGGAAAGGAAACAATGAGATGACTATCGCGCGAAGCCAAGCGGCGTGTTTCTGCGCGGTTGACAGTAGCGTGTATAGAGTCGAGGGAAAGGATGCGGGATTACGACACCGCTGGCCGGCAGACCGAAGGTGAACCCCCAGCTCCGTGCGAGCGGGATTGGGCGCGTGGGCGACCGGGAGGGCGGGCTTTATTTTACGGGCACAACTTTGGGCGCTGCCGCGGAAGGTTTCCTCGGCATGTTTCGACGATCGAAACGACCCACTCATCCGCTTTGTCATTTTATTCTAAAGAAACGTAGCGATTGTGAAACAGAAAAAAGAAAATAGTGAAGTCGGTGCGCAGCGCACCCAACACCTGTCATCCTGATTATGGATGCCCGTTAGTTTAATTTTGGAAGCAACACTCCCAAACCGGTAGACCGGAGAAGCAGGAAAGGCAAATATTCTGCACTCGAACAGTGGAGAGCAGAAGGGTGGAGAGGTGAAGCGGGAGACGACTCACTGCATAGTTCATAGATGACCGGTGTTTCGTAGAAGGAGAGCTGGCTGGGGTGACGTGCGCCACTATGTCGTAACGCATGGGCGAAGACTAGGAGACTAACCGCGAAGGCAAGTGTGCGCATGTTTGGGATAGCTTGCAGAGGGACGAGGTGTACATCTCAGCGACGTAGTATTTGTCGCACCTCGCGGGCTCTGTTCGCTATGAACCGCGCTTCAGTAACCGGCGAGTCTAGAAGTCACGTTGAAAAAGAAAAGGAAAGAAAAAAATACAACGTGATCAAACGGCAGAGAGGCTATTTCTTTTTTTTTGACGTCGATGAGCTTACGACGTCGGCTCTTGCCCCGAGCAACTTTTGGTGTTTGACAGCGCCAGCAACACGAAAAAGAAAAAAAATAATTGAACAAAAAATATAAATTTTATCGAACGCCTGCAGAGGGCAGGTCACCGTATGGGTACGGATTTGTGCCCTCTCAGGTGTAGTAAGAAGAAAATCAGTCGGCATAGCAATAATCTAAGACTCTCTCTATCTCTAACGGGCCGATCGAGTTGCCCTCACACTAAGGCACCACATAAGGTCGCATAAAATTAAAGATTCAGAGCAATTTCAACACTCGACTTTGCAATTCTGATGCCATCGGCACATATACACACAAAAACAAGCAAAATAGAAGCATTAGCGCACGCATGCATCTGCATACACAGACAAGGACAGATGACCACAGCACGCTGTGCCGTTCAAGCGTCACCCACGCTTCACTCGTAGAAAAAAATTCATATGCAACGTTTATGCCTACGAATTGGCATCGTAAATACAATCATTCACCGCACACCATAGAACTCAAGTTCAAAAGTTTATTTATACTATTGCAAGTCGTGAATGCAAATAGAAAAACGAAGTGCGCTTCATTCACTTATGCGCACGCCTGCCAAAGCCGTCATAGCGAACTCTGTATCGAATTGCTCAGAGGCCCACACGCTGACGAGACCACATTTCGAGCAATCAGAAACATTAGGCTGTAAGTGTATGCAGCAGTGACATATAGCTTGCCAAAATTCATGATTGGTTGTTAGCGGTTCGTGCTTTCACGAACAGGACATAAGTTGATTTTTAAGTAAGGCGAAGCTATCAGCTCGGATTCCAGCCCTGTATTTACTGCTACCTGTGTAAACAATAAAGATTACAATGTTTGTTACGATCGTCATAAACGTCATCATCATAGCAATCGTCGTTGTCATCCAGGTTACGCACACAGCCGGACAAAACCTCTCCCACCGATCTCCAGTTAGCCCTGCCCTGCGGCAGTCGCAGGCACAAACAAACAAACAAACAAACAAACAAACAAACAAACAAACAAACAAACAAACAAACAAACAAACAAACAAACAAACAAACAAACAAACAAACAAACAAAAAAGACGTCTCGACGCACCGCACTTTGCTTGTGAAATCGGAAGGGGGTAGCGTCATCTGTATTTAACTTTCTGACCCTTTCTAGCTCCCAAAAGCTTCGTTTTCTGCGACAGTAGGCCCTTTGTCATTAGAACGCGGTAATCTGCCATCATGATGATGATGATCATCATCATCAGCCTGACTACGCTCACTGCAGGACAAAGGCCTCTCCCATATCTGCGCCCACCCCATCTTCCCAAACTTCTTAATTTCACTCGTCCACCTAACTTTCTGCCAGGGTTAATTGGAGAGACGTGGGAGAGGCCTTTGCTCTGCAGTGGGTGTAGCCAGGCTGATGACGATGATGATGATTATGTCATAAACCGCATATGTCCCCTCACCCGCTCTGACCGTTTATAGTCTCTTAACGTTACACCTATATTTTTTCTTTCTATGGCTCGCTGCGTTGCTCTTAACTTAAGCTCAACCCTTTTCACTAGCCTCCACATTACTGCCCCATAGGTGAGTACCGGTAAGATACAGCTGTTGCATACAGCAACCTGTCGATACAGGCCAGCTTCTATTTCTCATCAGAGTCCCTTCAAAGATACGTGCAACTCAGCTTAAGCTGTGTAGACTTCTACGCCCCCGTCATCCATGTGCAATCACGTCTATCTACATAGTATACTATTCAATCAGACGCCAAATCAATGCAAGTTAAAGAACCCCATGTGGTATAAATTAATTCGCAGCCCTCACTTCGAAGTCCCTCACAGCCCAACGCAGTTTCCGGACGTTAGACCCATCCCATCCGTTATCACGCCTTCTGCACGCGGAACAAAGTAAAGTTTAGATGCCCTGCACTGCTGACTTCTATCTCGTCGAAAAGTAAGAATAGCCAGCACGTTGTGCCCAGCCCACGGACCGCGCTTGGTGCCAGCAGCTTTCTCTCGGAGGGAAGGGCCCACCGCCAAACGGTTACAGATGCGCAGTGCTCTCTTCTCTGCATGCAAGGGCGGCAGCTGGAGCCACGGCGGGCCACGTTGCGCGGCGTGGCTGTTTCAGTTATGAAGACCACATGAGGTCTTGGTCATTCATATTCCTGATAGAGACCATTGACCTTTAGCTTGCCACGATGCTCCTTGGCTCGAACACCTACTCAGAGGGCATAATGCAGCCTCAGTAGACACGCTTAGCGCATCGTGTACCGTGTTACCGTTCAAGCTCCGCAGTACCGAGAAACCGCCCACCTCCAATGCGCACGCGCTGATTGGTACCGACGCGGCAAGCGAGCACGCAGCTGCTTCGTACATGGTGCCATCTGGCGCCCTCAAGGCGATCTGCGCGTGTGAACTGACGTGGCGAGTTCCCTGTATTCCGGTAACGGTAACAAGGTACACATGCTAAATGTGTCTAATAGACAGCTCTAGCATACCATGTTACCGTTAGCGTTACCGGAGCACCAGGATGCTAAATGTGTCTAATAGACAGCTCTAGCATACCATGTTACCGTTAGCGCTACCGGAGCACCAGGATGCCGCACCTGAGCACGCGCTGATTGGTCCCGATGAGGCAGGCAGAGGCAGGCGACAGCTGCCGTATACATGGCGCCATCTGGCACCTCGAGGCGATATGCGCACGCGCATTGGTAGTGGGAGGGCTGCCGGTACTACGGTGACGCTAACGGTAATCCGCTGCACGGTAGGCTAAAGATGTCTAATACCTTGGGACGTGCAGCGTATGGATACATTATCTTTAGTTTTTAAACCATTTTGTGATGCGATTCGTTTATATCCACCCTTAAATGTGCTGTCCTCAAGAACAAGGCTGTCAGAGAAAAAAAAAAAGAAGGAAATGAAATGGCTCCGTGCGCCGGCACCGTAACTACCTCACTGAACGGTGGGCGCCTGAGCTATCTCTCTGGCTGAAGGAGCAGAAGACAGAAACAAAATGGGACTATGAGATAAATTATACAAAAGACATCGTGTATATAACTGCTGGCTCGCTATCAGCGTTGCCGTCACAGGCCACTGACAGAAAGCCAAAAGAATGAATGAACCAGGCTACTAATCGTTGCCGAATGCGAACTCTAGAAATGCGTTTTCATATTTCTTAACGAGACTCCGAAGATGCCTACATAACATTTTTGTTCGTAGTAAAAATCGATTCTGCGCATTTTTGCTGGCTATGTTGATGCTTGTGAATGTTCAATTATTGCCAATAAAATTGCCCCCCCCCCCCACCCTCCTCGCCAAGATTAAAAATTGTGAGGTCAACATCGAAAAAGACTCAGTAATGACTGTTTCGAAGTGAATGAAGTGCTAGGCGCTGTGGCTTATAGCCTCTGGGATCTGCGCTGAAAAGGCTGCAGTTTGCTTGAGAGATCGGCCAGAAAATGGCGACACCTGTGGTTTCACTTTTTCACCTTATCTAGCTTAAACATTAATACAGACCAACTTCAATGGATCTTGACTAGCAAGCTAGCAACTAGATGCTATAGCAATCCTATGACTAGCCTCAATCCTGGCGCGTTCCTATAGCATTATTCGCGAATATTACATTTTAAATGGGAATGTCAAACGAAAAATCTATGCGCGGAATGATAAGCTCTCATCAACATAAAACACCAGCGCGCATAAACGCGCAAACAAGAACGAAAGAACAAAGGTCGACATCACAACGCGCGATTGTTAAAAGTACATAAGTAATTATAAATGCATGCATGACAACCTGAACGTCAACTGCCACCATGAGAGCGACAAGCTACACAAGCCAAGTAAGAATCGATAATTAAGGAATCGCAACTCAATTTCACAAATACAATTCGGCACAAAAAATCGGAAACAGCAAGACATGCAGCTGCTCTGCCGCTTGACAACAGAATAACACTAATGCGGTGATGATGGCTCGGCGCTGCAGAGCTTTCCACGGTCCGGATGTGCATCCTTTTTTACGCTGATGGCAACCATTCTTACAGCTATAACGGCCGCACGAGCGCTCTGTATGGTCCTGAACTGTAGGGGCAACTCTTGAAGTCTTGGATCAAAATCTCTATATTAAGGTTCTGCACCATCTGGACAGACTGTAGATAGGAGGTTCTTCCGAAGATTATTTGGAACACATTAGCAGTAGTTAGGACTATCCCCTCCCATCCTTTTCTCCCTGTAATCCATTTTATTAAAAATCATAGTAAACTGAGCGGAACTGAATAAAAGGCGCCAGAGAAGTACTGTTTAAGATCCAACTCTGAAATTAGCAAAATTTTCGAGACCTTGCAGCAAAGGAGGACACCCAGAGGTTTAGCGGGTGTTATATTTTCTAGCTCAATAAAAAAAAAAAAGACAGTCCCGCGTCACATCAAGTCCGTCTCAGGGCGACGACAGACTACCGCGACACCGACAGTTGAGATTCAGCCATCGGGCGCCGAAGAAGCTCAAGAATTGACGTGTGCATCTCTCCCTCTTCAAATATGCTCTTCTCGAAAGTTCCGCAAACAATACGATGCAAAAATCCTCACTGTTGACTGAGACGTGACAGTGACACTATTGACACTACTGACTGTGACTATGACGACAATGATAATGATGATGATGGATATAATGACGAAGATATATATAATGATGATGAAACAAATGACATGCTAACACACCAGCGGGGCGGCCTATATAAACCAAAGGGATACGCTGAGCAACGGGGGACCGAAGTACGACCGATTTCCCGGCGCTGGTTCTAACTATAGCTTTTTGCGGAACAGGGTGTCATGCGGCGAACGTATATCAGAGCGGGACACTTCCGAACGAAGCCGCGTCGCCAAGCAGTCTGGTGAGTGCGCGGGTGTCTACAAGACACGCATGACACACGCACGTACACTACTCACGACAGCAGCAAATTGCGCACATCCGCGAATATTCGTCGCGACTTCAGCGGCGGCGTAAACTGCTATCTCCAGACAAAAGGAGCGAAAAAGAAAAAAGAAGTTACAGAAAGCGCTTGGCGGTTCCTTCTTGCGCGTTTTTCCCTCCAATAGGACATCCGCGAAGAGCGACGGCGACACAGGATGAAGGCGTTCGTCTAGGCGACCGATGAAGCGACGAAGTCGTCCTCACAGCATGCAGCTAGCGAAGATTACGTCGGAGGGCGAGTCATCGTCGCCTTCGACGCGGGGTAATACCCGCCAGTAATACCGACTCGCCAAGTTGCTCCAGTTCCCATCTTTTTTTTTCGATTCCTTGCGCGGGACTTCCCCATTCGACCAAGACACGTGCTTCCGACGGTTGCATGATCCCTTGTGCGCAGCGGTTGCGCGCCTTTCCGCTGGCGCTATTACGGCGGCGGTTGCAATACGAAGGTATATCATCGCATCCGTCACCGATTTCCAGGTGCGTTTGCCCGTGTCCGGGTCGGGGTTCGACGTGGCGGTTGAGGCCCCTCTGCTTTCCAGCCTGCTCGCGGATGCTGATGTGTCGAACTCAATTCGAAGCCTCTATTGTCTCTGTTTTAAGAAGCTGCATGATGTATGTATACACGGGTTATAACGCTTTTTCCCTGCTATGTCGGGACTCCACAGCCGGTCAGTCATTGTACAACGGCCGTGTTGAAGTCAAATCAAAGGAATCTTAAAGTGGGTGGCACATTCGTTGGACACGATGGCTGCATTTCACAGTCAGTGTGATTAGGATCAGCGTCTCAAGCAATAGCAACAACAAAAAAGGAAGTATACGGCATGGTTTTGGGCATCTGACAGTCTTCGGAGATCGAAGCGATGGCTGAATTGTTTTGCTGGGCCGAGCTAGTAGTTTGCCGTGCGAGTAACACGGGCCCTTTTTGTCTGCCTCGCTGTTGTCGGCCTAAGTTCTTCGCTACAGAGCTTACATTAACAAAACGAAATTATGCTAACGATCAGCGTGCACCTTACACCACAAAGATGTCGGTATCTGTATTGTGGGCGGCATACGTGTGTTCTCGAGTACGTCTACACATGGGCAAAGCTATGACTACACCACACCCTCACGTTTCTAGCTACACTTTTTCTCCTTCAAGTGGCAAAGTCTTTATTGATCTTTTTCATTTATGTGCTGCATGAGAACTTAAGCCACCCGACTTATATAAGTTTAAGGCGGGTGGTCGGGATCTTCCTACAATTGAGACAAGGGCAAGACCTGAATAGAGTACACATCGACCCCATCAGATGACTTCTGCTGGTAACAAGTGCGAAAAGGGGGAAGCTGGAGAGGCGGTGCGTGGCAGTTATAAGACTAAATAAAGCCCACAGCACGGGCACAAAAGCCCGTCTCTCTGCCTTTGCTGCCTATAGCCTCAGCTACACTGGCAAAATATGTTGTTCCCGAGTGTAGCTCGTTTCGTAACTTAGTTTAACAACGACATGCAGAGCTGTCTGTCTTGAACTGGCCCCGTGTCTTCGATGCATTTAACAAGCGGGCCGAAGATTCATTGGGAATCGACGTCAACTTGCCCCTTTTTTTTTATGCTTCAGTGACTAGCACTGCTAGACCAACCGCTCTTAGAGCTTGCTTATAGTCGAATATACGCCAGCCAGCGGGACCTCCGCAAACGACGCGGAAAGAGTCAACAGCGACGAGTTTCGTTTTCGGGTGCACGGATTCAAAGCGAGGTTGTTTCTCGCGCTCAGCGACAGACGGCGCCACGGAGACGGCCCCGCCTGCAACGGAGGTTTCGATCCCCCAGCACCACTTCTGCCACCTCTCTCGAGACGGCCAGCTGACAAGTAACCGAACGGAGTGTGGACAACCGGGCCGCTTACATTTGTAATCGGCGCAAGGACAAAGCGGTGGTGAAACGAAAAACAATGTAAAATGTAGGTGCAGGCTCCGTCCTGGAAGAAAATGTTACAGGGCGAGGAGTTTAAAAAAGCATAATGCTGCAAAATCAAACAACACCAGAGCGCTGTGTTCCAGCGTCCTTTACCCGTAAGCCTACATTCGGCCATTAGCCGATAGAATGTGCGATAGATCGGAAAATAGAATGAATAGCCACGGGGCATGTAATTAATTAATAAGATAACTCAAGATAGGTATGAGCATTGATTCAACGAGATTGAAATAGCTTGATCTGGTTTTGGAAACCAGATTGTGACGTACATGTACGCTGCGAAAGGGTGCCTGACTACGACACTATTGGGCGCGTGGAAGTAAGTTGGTCAAATCATGGCAAAGTACAAGTTCCATTGGAGGCTCAGTGCCTGTCCCAAAATCTTCAATTAGCCAGTATCCGAGCGCGCAAAAGAGCACTCAGAAAAATGACACAAATGACGTCCACTTCATCGTTCCTATTTCAAAGGCCCTCGCATCTGCGCTCGTTGAAAGAACGAAAAAAAAAATAACATCGGCGCTTTGATAACATTTAAAACATTGCGGTGGGCAGGCCCGCTATTTTTGTGAGGGCAGGATGCGGCAGCAATTTCAGAAAATATATACGGAAATCGTTAGTAACCTCAGAATGGCACTTTTCAGCAAACTAAACCTCAAACGAGTTGTCAAGCTCCAATTTTCTTGTCGCAGCAAACCAGTGAAACGAAAATATTCGCCTTGGCAATATTCTTTTCTTTGCCTATCACTAAAAGCTTGCGTTGAAAGTGGCATTTAACGATCCGTCTCCCTGTTATTGTATTGTTATCGAGTGCCTGTTACCCGCTTCCTTTTCTATTGTTGTATCCTCCGGCGCGAACATGAAGCGCGCTGCTCAAGCAGGCACCTCTTAATTATTTATTTATTTATTTCTCCTCAACAATATAACTGCTACTACCTCGCTCTTGGTTTAAAACTCCAGGTCAGTTTGACACGTACGCAAATGCACGGTTTATACTCGGAATGTTTTCACAGGGAAGGCACTGTGCATATGTAATACTGTGCACAACGCTCGGTGAAAGCAGTGGGTTTCGCCACAAATAAAGGAAGACGTATCATCTTGTCACGGATTCCGCTGAATGCATCAACAGAGTCAGGTTGATGGCACTTAATCTCAACAAACCCCGTTGGAACCTACAATTTGTAAATCTGACGCTTGGCACAGCGTCTTCGCCTTCGCCCCTCTCTTCCGCCAATAGATGTACACAATCACAATATGCGCAACAGTTTCGTAGGAGGCAATTTCACCTCTGCTTCTTGTAAGCCATGCTTCAGTACTTATGGACCGCGTTCCATAGGTGGTGGTCTTCTTGACTGCGGATAGGACACGTACGCACCGACCTCATACAAGAGCCCCCGACACGGGCTAACGTTAAACAATAGTAAATGACATGGGGATGACCTGCATTGAGAGTACTTGGCCAGTGCTCTTCGCCTGCGCGCGGAGACGTCGTTTCGCGGCCATACAGTTGAACCTCGTTATAACGAAGTTGAAGGACCCCGAAGATTACTTCGTTATAGTCGTAGCTTCGTTGTAGAGCCGTAGCCCATTTCGGCGTACATGCCTGCTATTTGATGCGTTCCCATACTATGGAAAATGTGCGAAAAAGACAGGAACAACCGATGGTTTTCTGTTCTTTTATAACACATGATTCGACAGGTGATGGCTTTGGTTTCAAATTTAATTTCAAATTGCAGGGGAATGCCGGGAAGACACCGCAAATTCCATGTATCGGACGATGAGATCAGACTCTGCGCATGGCAGCGATGATGAATCAGCTTTAAGTTTGGATGAGAAAGACTCTTTAAGGAAGACGTAGATAACGTCAGAGCAGAGGCATCTATTGATCATCCTGACAACAAAGTTTCGTCTAAGTCCCCAGAGTAGTGAGAAAAATTAACGGTGTCAGAGCCTTCTGTGTGTCCATACCACCTGAATGAAGAGGTTGAGGCGACTCTCAGCAACTCGCCTGAACTGGGTAAAAATGCAAGATTCATGAGATTTATATCCCTTCAGACCCTAACTTTCGGCGCAGTGAACTGCATCTTCCTACTTTAGGACAAGCCGATCATGTCCACTCGACGTTTTCTCGGTGGCGCTGAAAGTTCGGTTTCCGATGTGTCAGTTAAGGAAAGTATCTGGCAGCACGAGAGGGAAGGAAAGTATTTGCAACAAATAACGGAAAAAATGAGAGCATTCCTGGGAATGAACTCGGAAGATGAGCTACCACACGCTGCCTACCTTCAGGAGTTACTAGTCGACTTAACGAGTAAGTTGCAGCAAAAATAAGGTAAACAATCACAAAACAAACTATTGGACAGTCTGCGAAGTGCACCTATGTTTCGCGGCGCAAAGAAACAGTTTCAAGGCTTTCTACCGCGGAAAGTAGCTACCAGTCGCAGAGAGGCCATTGCTTCCTTTGCGTAAGCATATCTTTTCTTGCGCGAAAGAATAATTGTTTTTTGCATGTTTTGCTGGCTATTTGCGGACTAAAATAAACAGGAAAAGCAAGTGGACTAGTTCTCATACTGTGCGATTCCTCATTTACCCGAAGAAAAATATTGCGAAGGAACCGCACGGCGTAGTAGACAATTTATCAGTCACAGGCCTGCTCATCACAATATATGGAACAGTTTACAAAATCTGCGCTGGGATAACTATGGCAACTGCAGCTCGGTTACCACCTTTTAAAAGCATTTATTGACTGCCATTTTCGCAGCGTGAGACCCACAGATGGTTCGTAAATATAATACACTTTTTTTTCTATAGAGAGACGGGTGTCCGCTTACAGTCCTGCCGTATGTTTCTTGTGGAACGTTTTTCGTGGCGGTGTCTTTACCCTGCTCAAAGGCGGGGTCTCCCACGTTGCGAATCAACACCAGACGCAGCCACACATGGAGGCACGCGTCCACACATGGAGGCACGCGTCCAGACGGCCGCAGCAATTGACGTCGCGGGCCACGCGACCGCCACCGGCCACCAGTACATTGAAAACAGAGTCAAGCACCTCAAAGCCGCCTTCGTCATTACTCGCAGCCGGCGCGTGCCGGCCCGTTCTCATCTGGATGCTTCCCGCGCCCTCTCCCGAACAGACATACATGCACACCGTAGCGCACGGCCGCCGTCCGACGAGAACCGCAATGCCCCCCCCCCCCCCACCCCACCCCACCCCCCTCATTTAGGCTTCCGGCTCATTTCTGAAGGTTTTCGTTTCCATCCTGCTGCTGTCGCCGCGTCGCTTATCACCCACCGACTCCTTCCGTCGCCGTCGTATCGACGAACGGTGAAAAAGCGGTCTTTCCACCTCCTCCGCCGCCAGCCGGCATCCACGCCGGCTACTACCACCGCCGCTAGCTCTTCGGCACGCGCCCCAAACTCCCCTCCGGTGCCGCAGGCAAATGGGAACGACCTTGAACGACGCGGCTGCGGCCGCCGGCGCGCAGCACGTATCTTCCGGCGCGCAGCCGCTGAGCAAAGACGCCGCACGGGGCCCGAAGAAGGCCCGGAGACGGCAGGGGCGGAAGGGGGAGGGGGAGGAGGTGCCGCAGATTGTCAAGATGGCCTCCAGACAGGTCCTCCAGGGGTCAGCCGTGAGGAGGCCATCCGCCGGCTCGTTTCCTTTGTGTCCACTCCTTTGGTACCGCCCTCTGCAAAGTGCGCGCGCGCCGCGCTAGTTTGTCGCGGTCCGATAAGCGGCTCCTATATTGAGAGGAGCAACATGCTTTCCTTTCTGGAGATTGAACGGCGCTTCCTTTTCTTCACGAAGATACGGCACGCGGTTCCGCTGGTAAGCAGATAAGCGCCGGGTGTGGGGTGCTTCGCGCTGTTGCTGTGTGGACAGGCAAAATAAGAAAAAAAGAGGGTAGCGGACGCTTTACTGTAATTTTCTTTCCCCCTTGAAAATTAGCACATGAATGTAATTCACACTGACGTAAACAATGGTGCAGCGCTAGCTCACTGACTCATGGCTGGAGGGAAGCCATGACGGCGGACGTGACCCCATGCAATCCAGGACTGTTTCTATTTGGTGACTAGAGCTGTGGAGTATAGTGCGGCTCCTTCGTGCACGAATAAGTTATAGCTCCGCCGACTACACAGAAGATGGATTTCACGCGGTGGTGCGAAGACAGCAGCATTTCAACAATGAGCATGTGGCTTCCAGCAAGCAAAACGAACGCACAGTACTTAGGTTTTGAAGAGTAGTGGTCATGAATTTAGCCACTGTCGTCCATTACCATACGCATAAAAAGAGGCACGAGGGCGTGTTAGCCGGCGTCCCGATCTAGACTGCCAACACTTTGACGAAGCAAGCGCTAACGACACGACAGCAGGTGCAGCACTAGAGAATGGGTGAATTCGTTATTTGGAGAGAATAAACTGTTTAAAAAGAAAACATACTGCGCATCAGTCATGTGGCTTGTGATCATTCACTTCGCTACTCAGAAACAAACGCCCACTCTCACGTAACTTTTGTAGGACGAGGGAACGGTTGGTTAGCATCCCTTCAAGCATACCGATGTGTACATTTTGCATTTGTTGCCCTTCAAGACGCGCCAGAAACGCGGATACGCGACAATAGCGCAAGAACAGTCCGGTAACAGCGTCGTCTCTGCGCCGAAAAAATGATCCGAAGCTTTTCCATGAGTTGCCATTCAGAAATCGTTAGAGGTTGACTCCCCGCCAGCCCCAATCCTTATCCCAGCACCCTTCGCTTAGCTAGCTGCGTGGAGCAGTCGAGCGAAGCCCGATAGCGAGTGTCTCACGCGGAGATCGACACCGGAGGAAACGCGCCCAAAGTGTTATCGTCTCCGGCGACGACGGTTGTTACCGGCGCCGGAGAACGGCACACACCGTGGCAGGAACTGCGGAAATCGGCTAATTAGGTCCCGGCCGCCCGCGCGCACCGCCGGGAGTACACATGCGGGCCGCCGGAAGCGCGGTCGTCGGTGTGGCGACGCTGCCGCAGGCGTCTTCGCGCTGGGCGACAACGCGACCGCTACGGGGGGCTCGCGGAACTCGCATTCCCGAGCGACACGTTGGTCCATCTGGGTCGAACCCGTTTTCGAGCCGTGGTTAGGATTAGAAGAGACCTCTTGGTGGGTTGCTAATCAAAGAAGCGTCTTCAAAAAACTTTGAAAGCTGTTGCACGTCATCATCTTTACGAGCGCAACTATACGTCCACTGCAGGGCAAATGCCAAAGGTGTTCGCGTTACGTGACAAAAATAGCATTAGCTACTGTACTGTGTTCTGCTGTGCTGGGATTTATGGCACATCGGCAGCTAAGGCCATCATGCGCCAAACGCAAGTTTTGATATGTCTGTTTCGTATGAGGAAGTTCAAAGATTATTTTGTAACCGTACAAGAGGTTTAGGACGTTTGCATCTTTTAGGAAGGAAACAAGAGAAGGGGCTTTGACTAGTGAATTTTCTCCTTGGAGTAAGCAAGGGTGTAATGGGATGTGCTCTTAATAAAATTTTTCTAAGTTCATCCAGTTTTGAACAGGATATTAATATGCGGTTTGTGGCGACCGCAGTGTGCGCATATAGGTTTGTCTTTCTTTGCAAGAATGAAGTTATGTGTTAAGTACATGTGTCCAATACGAAGGCGACAGAGAATTACTTTAATAAAACGCTCTTGATGATTCCATGTCTTCAATTCTTCCATAACTGGCTTTACTAGGTGTAACTTGTTATTTACTTCGTTATCTCATGCTGCCTACCATTTTTCTTTTAGTTTTCTTTGTACAAATTTTAGAGTATCGTTATGCGGCGTTTTAACTTTCTGTATATTAAGCAAACATAGCATTAGCTGTTTTCGTAAAAGGTCACAGGTCAAGGGTCAAGGGCCGGTCCTTCGTGCGTTGTGCCTTCAGTTTGAAAAATGGGTGAGGTGACCTTGCTACGGTGTGACATCATTTCATGCGGCCGACGACGCATCCCATTGAGTCACGCGATCCGTTCATCGCTGGGGCGCTGGGCAAAGAAAGCGCCTTTAGCTTGTACGCACGCATCAAATACCGGGCCCGAAGGGGCCTGCAGTCACTCTAAAAGAGCCAGGTCCCCACCCCCTCCTCCCATGTTATTTTGACGGTTTTTTTTTTCATGGGGGGGGGGGGGGGGGGGGGGGGGCCTCCCCTCGGCTTGACTCAATGGTTACCTTGGGCCCCGCCCGAAAAAAACAACTATGGCTACGTGCCCGCCCTAATTACTGGCTTTCAGCGACACTACTACAGTGCACAAGTGAAGCGACATGGCGCTACACCGGCACGAGAATCATGGGCCTCGAACCAGCTAGCATTATGTCAGACTTCTTTATGGAAAGTAACTCATCGCCGATAACACATTCTAGGCAGTCCTAAGCGTATCACTGCGCGCTCCCAGGCTTACCAGTTCCCATGAATATCACAACAAAACAAAAACTAGCATCGTGGTTCAATTATGTCACTAGGAAGACACAGCCAAAAGACTCGTGGTCGGATACAACCTGCCCGATGGTCGTCGCGTTCTAGCTGCTCCTTAGAGCCCCACATTTCGTGCACCGTGACAGCCACACGTCTGTACACGTGTGTACACGCGGGCGTGGTGGCTAGAGGGGGGTAACACAGGCAGAGAAGCAATTTACGGCGTGTTTTGATCGCGGCTCCGGCTTGGCTTGGTCCGCTGCACTTCTAGGCTACCACTTGTGCGATTTCGCGGCGCCGGGCAACCTTTGCCAGGAGATTATATGGTCCAGAGAGAGCGAGCCACGGAATAAAAAAACAAAGCACAACTTAGGAAGCCGCGTTTCAGCGTACAAGCCGACGGCTAGCCTCGGCTCTCCTATACATAAGCGCGGTGGTGGCAGCCGCTACGCCATTAGACTAATGCCCAAGTTTGGCGCGCGGTCGGTATCTGCGCAACCCGAAGGCGCCGCACTGCGCGAAGCCTCCCCGCGGGGCCGAGGCTCGGCAGGACGTCCGAAGGTTGGTCGGCCACAGCGGGGGGCAGCCCCGGCGGCGCCGCGACTCCGAGCCCAGCTCCGGGGCTCCTGGCGGTGAAGCAACCCAGAGATAAAGAAACCAAGCGGGGGCGTTAAAGAAGCAAGTGGATACGGCGACAGGCGGCTCCATCAAAGTCGGCACACGCGCCGGCCAGCGCTGCAGAGGCTGCCTGTGTAAGCTTGTAGATATATAGGGCGCGCTAAAGCGCCGCGGACTTGACAACCGTGCGTGCAAAGCGAAGGCGGTGAAACGTACAGAGCCGGGCCGCGAGCCACGGCTTAAGCGCAGCTGTCGTGTAGCGGCTTAGAAGACTGGGTGTTTAATACGCGCAAACGGTGGCGAAACGGGCAGAGGTCGCAAGCGAGCGAAATTTGGACAGGTCTCAGGCGTCAGCGCAGACGCCACCGTAGCTCTAATGGCAGAACATGTACTGTATACCGCAAGCAGCATGTCGAGGTCGTGCTTCTGAACTCCGCCGATGGTTGGCTGCTTTTTCTCTCTTCTAATTTCTCATCTTCAATTTAAAGACGACAACGCAACGCCTCAGTCTAACACCACACAGCTATCTTACGCTTTTATTGGTTGGAGTAAATGTTTGCTGCAAAAACCCTTCCTTTTGCAGGACTCGCTCTTTCGTGGGTTTTGTAAAGGCAGCTGGCATTTTCAAGCTATTTTTCTAACCTTTTAGCCCGTGGCCTATTATGAATACATCTCAGAATAAACCATCCCAACTGAATCGAACTAAGTTGCTCCTCTCATCAACTTTACACTCTTAGAAAAAAGGGGCGAATAGGGGGCGAGAGGTTAGTCTTTTTGGGGACTAACTGACCTGCCACTGGCAATCGTCCTTTTCGGGACTAACTGCAAAGGGTGTAACTGTTGGTCCCCTTCGAAAGGGTGCAACCGTTAGTTCCCGGGAGCAGACATTTAATGAAAAAATGCAAACGACGCGTGATTTCCAGCGTAATTTATAGCGGGATAGTTTCCGACAGAACTTCACACATATAACAACGATAAAGGAAACAGAAATAAACATACATGCAAACACCAGGATTCGAACCGACAACCTTTGGATTATGCGCCGAGCGCGGATATGACTACGCCACCACAGAGGATAGTCCACGGTAGAAAATAAAAGCCTTGTATGCGAAACACACACACGGTCTGTCTGTACCGCTCAAATTGTTATCACAGTGTGGTGGTTTTGGTGTCATATGCTTTTGAAAAAACCTGCGGTAAGGTCTAATGCGCACGCACAACGGTCTAAATCACGTTTTGGCCAAAAAAGAAGTGCTGAACTGTGTATACATTACGGCCGGTACTTCACAACCACAACAGTGGTTTTCTTTTCGTTTCTTTTTTTGCGTATAAGGTGGTCGTCTTCCTTGAAATTGGCAGCTGCACATTACAGCCTGTTGAAAACAAAGGTAGAAGGCGATGGTTCACTTCGTTTTTGTTACCGGCGGAGAGCGGTGACAGGGAATTGACTGCTAAGTGTCGCCGATACTTACACAGCATCACATAAACTCGTAAACAACGGCAACGGTATGAAACTACGTGTACTTGCTCAACCCTAACTTTTACAACTCACATTTGACACGTATTGAAGTTCGTAGTAATTGTTTATGCACTTGCACAGCTCCCAGCCGTTTCGGTGGCACGAAGCCTATTTCTCACGGAAAAGGGTATCCGCCTCGTCACAGGCAGCGGCAGTGCCCTCACTGGCCTTAGACGACATCCATGCGCTTCGAAAATCGAGTACTATTGCAGTCAGGGTCTTCTCGCGCAATTTTCGCGTGCTGCTGTGCTGCGATTCGCCTCCCGTTAGTCTCTTTCTCGGCAGTTAGTCCGTTGAGTTTGCGCACGGCGCGCATTTTTGGCAAGGAGTGTGTCGTGTGCAAATTTAGGGACTAAAGAGCCCTTTTTAGGACTAAAGTTGTCTTTACTCCCCTCTGGGCCGGTTTTTTTCTGAGAGTGTACCAGCTTCTGTCGGGTAACTACTGTATGGATCCAGAAGCCGATATATCCTCTCGTTATGAAACCTCAGCGTAAAATGGTCGGAGGTTCTCGACAAGCGAAGCCCAGTTTCGTTTCCGTGGCGACTGCATTCTGGTGAACCTCCATCTAAATCGGATCACGCAGAACTGGACGGCCCCCTTTCCACTAACCTGTATCCAAAGCGAGCCGTCTCCGAATAAATTGCGCGTACAGAACGGTGAGAACTCCTTGTGATCTCGCGCGGCAGATACGCGACAAATGGAAGCCACTTGAGCTATATCCTGCGCGACTTCTGGATTTGATATACAAGTTGAAGTATGGAAAATCATTAGCCCTTTTGCAATGACGACACACAGACCATAAAGCTCAGTAGAGGGCAAGTTCTTTCTCACTTCAGACAGCGGATAGTGACCTATACACGTCTTCCTGAGTTTAAAGTTCCATAGCTTATACTGCAGCTTATTTCAAAGTTTCAAAATTCAATGCGGCAAACGAAACTTGAAAGCAGAGAAAGAGGACGGAATGAAAGCAATAGGAAGGTAGCGAATACTTCATGCGAGCATCGCCTCTGCAAACACAACATGGCCCTTCGCAAAATCTCATTCAGAAGGGAAATAAAAATAAACATAACGCACACTCTGGCTGCCACCAGAAGCGATAGGAGCGATAGCGCAGAATAATGGAAAGATGAGCTAGTTGGCTAACGTTTATCTTGAAGGGCATATACGTCGCTATTGCGACGAAAGACACAGAGTGGGACCAGTGGGCGCACTGTCGGCTTCTTTCAAGTGCCTTGCGTCTTAGTAGCACTCTACGTACCCTTCAAATTCAAGCAAATGATGTTGTATAGTACCACGGTTCCCAGAGTCTTGGTTTATTCGTTTATTTATTTGCTTACCCAGAGAGCTGTATCTGGCATCAGAGCGAGGGGGGCTGAAAGTACAAGCTAACGTACAAACCAAACATACGGAATATATTAGAATTTTGATGAAAAAAGTTCATTAGCTACAATATTACTTTTATTGCCCCCAATGACAGAAGAGAGCATGTTCCGCAGAGGAAATATAACCAGGGCTCACTTGGCCGGCATAATCGTCTCCCAACAGGCGAACGGCGGAAGTGCTTCAGGTTTACGAAGCACTATGCATGGAATCCACGTACTGCTTTTGAATAGGGCTGTCGCTGCAGAGTCAGACAGCCATACGCAGTCGCGCCTTCAGCCCCGAAGGGCTCAAGTTCAAATCGGCGGTCCCGCGTTAAGGCAGGGACCAGTCGATCGCCAAGAGACGCAGGGGAGGTCTTCTCCTCGCATGATGAAGTCGAATTTGATGCTTTCACTAACGAGCCAGCTAATCTTAATTGCCCCCCACACGTCGCCGACCAGCTCTATCTCTTCAAGGAGGCGTGGCACACGCGCAAAAAGGAGCCGCTTTTGCTAGCTGCACTGAAAATGAAGTTATATCAACGCGATAAAGGAGACTCTGAAACAGTACTAAGATAAAGCGAAGGAGAGCTTTCACTCTCGCTTTCTTTTCGTTTTCTTTTGTTTGTTTAGAAGCGACTCTTCTTTTAATTTTTTTTTCAGGCTTCAAGCACTGAGGCCGCTATGCATAAGCACGTACGAAACGCAAGCGAATCTGAGCGCTGCCGGCGTCCACGTTCTGTCGGGGGCAAGGCGCCCTGGAAATCTTTAAGGAGCGCTGCCAATTAAGCTGAAGATAACGAGAAGGCGCGAAGTGGCCGATCCCTCCCTCCGTCCTCCTCTTCTTATGGATAGATAGGGGCGCCCAACGGCAGCCTACTGATGGAAATGGATCACCCCAGCCTGGGCCGCACATGCGAATATACGAGGGGGAGAGAGTCTGCGAGATGTCACGTCCACGAAGAGTGATAAGGAATATCGCGAACACGCTCCTGGATCTAAGGCTGCCCCGTCCGGTGGGGCAGGAAGAGAGAGCACGGATGCGAGGAAGAGGGGCAGGTCACGAAGCTCACAGGAAGAGGATTCCCCCCCCCCCCCCCCCCCCCCCCTTTGCACAAGAGCATGTGAGCTGAGCGTGCTTTCGTTTCTGTACATGTTGAAACGGGGAAGTGCATTAGTGAAAAACTTTGAAGAACGAAAGTTCGGAGTGGCAACCGCTGCAGTCACTTATTGCAAATCTAGTGCAGACATGTAGTATAGTGAACCGAAAAAGAAAGCAAGAATTAACTTCACTGTGGTGATTAACCATCACTGCGCGCTAGTTCGTGGAAGCGTGCTTGTGCAGCTCGTATAAAGAACTCTTCAGTCACTACGGCTCTGGGCTCGATTGCCCCAGTTCGAAAGACTTGTCGATCCGTGGAATGAGGAGGAGGTTGCGAGGAAAGGGAAGCCCCGGTAACTAACTCGGGGCCGACGGCTAAACTATATCGCGAAGGAAAAGATGAAGAGAGCGAAACTGCAGCAGAGGAGAGAGAGAAAGAGATAGAGAGAAGTGCAAGAGCATACCACTTTCAAGTTAAGGGCAGACGACGACTCTGCATTTCTCACGCGCGGAAATTCGCCCACTGACGTACTATCGTTTTAAACAGAAGTGAACAAGCCATGCTTGCTGTGTCTGTGAGTAGCAGTTCCTTTATCTTTTGAGGCTTTAATTAATCATGTACTAAAATAAGAGAAAGATGCTTTATCGAGCAAAGTAGTAGGTTTAGGCTATGAGGCAAGTGCGGTATATGACGTTTTCAGTTTTTTTTTTAAATTCAGCTTGATTTATGCGGACTTTAATCTCCCACGGCTGGAAACTGTTCGCAATATTCGTAGCGGAGCGGTGGGTGAAGTATGACACTTCGGTAACTCAAAGTTGTTGTATGCATAGTGAAGCAGCCGTCAATGAACCAAAAACGACTCCCGATGTGACGATCAAAAGTGTGAACATTACCGCGTAGTCAAGATCAGAACACGTGGCCTTCAATCTGGACACTAATCTCAATAAGCGACTGTGAACTGATATAATTCTCCGCACCCACTTTTGCCCGACACATATTTCCAGTACCTGGTACATAATTTCAATTGAACCTGAGATTGCACCTTCCGTTAAGATACTGAAAGGCTCAAATAATAAAAAAAAGAAATAGGGGCGATCATTTGAATTGATGCGGAGAAAACGAGATCGCATTCTTCTTCCACTCACCACAGTTTCATTCCATCCCAATTCTGAGTCCATTGCGTTTTACTCCCCAATCTATCACAATTACCATTCTATTTCAACTTTGACTACGCAACTACGCAAAACGTGTCACATTGATAGACGGCGGCGAGTCCTCACACCACCACTCACGAAGTGGTGTAGCGGTTAAGCGATGCGCCACTGCTACAGGTGGCGGTTTCGAACACAACCACCGATGGAAATTGTGAGGCGCAGAAAGAACAGCTCCCGTGTGCCTCATTTTTTACAGATGCACACAGACGCCGCAGGACAGCTTTCACCTTCATGGCCCTCCTAATACCATCGCATTAAAATGCATGGCGCGAGTCAAAATTAACCACAAATGTGAGCTTAAAATAGAATGCTGAGCACAAATGCGATTGAAAAATTAAGGACACGACCGAAGAGTTTAAAGAAAATATCTACACTTAAGCAAGCAACTACAACCCCACCTTCCAAGTATCTATTGCCTATCACTACCCTTAAAGGTATAACCAAGCGCACGCTTTAATTTTGTTTGTTAGTTTTTTTTTTTAATTTTCATCTCTCCTTTCTCTCCACCCACACACTGATAAATTTGCAGTCCGCGCGCGCAGATAACAAGGGGCAACAAACTAATCCGTATCGCAGTGACGGCTCACAAATATTCATAAACGGCCGCATTAATGGCCATCCGCGGCATGAAATTGTAATTAGAACGACCGCCCCGAGTTTCATTTGCATTTTTTTTTTAAAGCCGGTTGCAACCACGACATCTGAAGAAGCGGTCGTCGCGCACGCTTTTAGCGCGTAATAAGCGTGACGTGTCGGCTTCCAGGTTTTTCACCTGCCACAAGAAATAAACGTCGCGGCTGGAACAATCCCCCCCCCCCCTCGCCCCTAAAACAAGAAAAACAAATAAAGAACCAACAGTTCTGAAAAACAAAAAAATAAATGACATGCACCAACCGAAACAAGCAGTAGCCGCAGATGCTTAGCGCGAATGGCACCTTTGTGCGCATGATTCTCCGATCGCGGAGCGACTTTTATATTGTTATAACTTTTTTTAAAGCTTGAGCGCAGATACATATGCAGGACAGGGGAGGACAGCGGAGCGTATTTATGCACGCAGATCGGCAGGGTATACAGAACGAATGCGGGGGACGGGAGACGGTTCCTTTCATTACACAAATGAGAGGGACCCGCGACCACAAAGGAAACAACGGCAGAAGCACCGGATCCCCTGAGCTGCTTGCTGCAGCCTGTGCCCTGAGCTTCGCTTACTTGTTAATCTCTGGGCTGCTTTTTTATTGTATCCGGGTGCTCTGCAGACAATGAATCATTATTTGAGGGTCGTTAAAAAAAGGTGTCTCCCCAACCGCTAAGCACTATCGGAGTCTCGTTGTTTCGATCTTTATTCCCGTATTTTTTTTTTGTCGGTCCCGTTAATCGTAATAAAAACGCTCCTGCAGACAATGGACACCTTTCTGTGCTTTTAAAATCGACCTCGTTTTTTTTTTCCTTTTTGTTTAATCAGTATTCGAGGTAAGAAACGCGGCTGAGCTGCCGCATATATACGGTGCATAGTAGCACACTAGTGAGTCGTACAGTATGCATGATAACTCAGGCGTTTACGTCGCAGCCTGTGGAGACGCCCTAACACTGCAGCAGTAGTACCGTATTGCGTTTTTCCATGCACATAATGCCTTGCTATTCATACCTTTGGAGTTCTCCTATTCATATTTTTTAAATGCATGTCGTTGTTGTCGAGTTTGCCAGCGTAACAGGCCTGTGGTTGGTAGGCACATCACAATCAAACTACAACGCGCAAGTCGACACATAAGGAATATACTAACGTTATACATGCAGTATAAGATGCGGATTATGGAAACGAATACAGCACTATACACCCTCATCTGTGCCTGCTGTAGGCTGCAGTTTGGCATCGAATTGCCTAAATTCAGTGTTTGGAAGTCAGCCTATGCCTCACGAAGTGCGCCTTTTAGATATCTCAAGCTGCCCTATCCAAGGCGAATTTAACAGTCAAATTTTCCGAACGTGATGTGCACATCTGCGAATGACTAGACGGAACTGTACATCCTGTTTCTCACGCTGCTTTAATATTCTACGCTGGAATCGGCGTTAGAGGCCGCCAAGAATTGATAGCGGACTTGCCGAACGTTAATGAAGGTGAATTTATATTTCAAGGCTTAATTTGCGTTGTCAGGGGTAAAACACATTTTCTCTGCAGCAGACAAGCAGGGTGTTAAAGATAATGAGAAATCGGGAGGATTTTTCATTGACAAAAGTTGCATACGCTAATGCGTAGCGTAAGAACAAAAGTGCCGCTACAAGTAACGGGAATAGCGGACGCCAGGAGTCGCTTCACAAAGCATAATTAGGCCTAGTTCGCGACATCGATTACGAAATGCAAACTGTCTGTTTTGTAACTCTTTCGCAGAGAAAATCTGTTAGCGACAATTGCTTCGCTGTTATCACCATCGAGGCCAGCAATTCGTTATAGCTGTCTGTTGATGCTATAATGGA
Organism: Amblyomma mixtum; assembly: GCF_055824585.1. Classification (NCBI taxonomy): domain Eukaryota; kingdom Metazoa; phylum Arthropoda; class Arachnida; order Ixodida; family Ixodidae; genus Amblyomma; species Amblyomma mixtum. The sequence goes on along the minus strand of NC_143017.1, from coordinate 159,373,603 downwards.
GCTTCACAGCTCTTAGAAAAATACACCACCTTCGTTATGCCAGTACCTCGCAAAGTGCCCGTCGCAATAGACATCTGTTCTTTCTGTTCGCAGTACTTGGATCAGGGAACGAGCTTACCTGGCTTCATCATGACCTGTAGTTCCCGCGCCGGCATCGGAAATACTAGCCGAGTGATTTGAGGAAGAAGACCCAGAATTGACCAGTGCTTGCGAAGCGCGCGTCGAAAAATTTGAACGCTTCCCGCCGAACACTTTTGGACTGTGCGCTGAAGAAGCCCCGGTAGCCGACAGAGCTACGCAACTCTTCAAGCGTGGTCCCCGACAAACCCTTCCAGATTTTCCCTCACCCAAGCCTTCCCGTCTCCCTTCTCGTTTCCTGCATCCATTGGGTAGCAAGCAGAAGGAAACCTGCAGCTTGCAACCTCAACTCCGAGGCAAAACTTGGAAAAACTTCGGGGAGATAAACGAGTAGCTCACAATGGTTAACTTCTGCCTGTATCACAAAAGCGGAAACAAGCACGGCTTGCGTACGCATCTGTAGGCGGTTTCCCTTCCATTCAAACACACGCAGCCACTTAGCCGATGTGTGCGTGTCTGGCAAACGTGTTTCACGACTGACTTGCCGCGACGCAGGTCGTACAGAGGGCAAAATGCTTGCCTTTTGACCGTGTTTCGGGCTGAACACGCGACATCTAGAGATAAAAATCGGCTAAAAATACTCTGGATGTAAGCATGCGCATAAACTCAAAGGATTTCGTCGTAATTTTTTGTCTTCCTGGTCGCAGCTGATTTGGGAGCTGCGGAACACACAGTTCGGTTATTCTAGACGTGTTTTGCCTTCTGTACGAACACAGGGGTCTTGCGGCTTTTTTCTGCGAAAATATTACAACCTCCGAAGAGCTGGTGTTTTTTAACTGCCTCAGTAGAACACAGACCCATAGATTTTCTCATAGATACCTAGAGGAAAAGCTGGTCGCGCTGCACTTCATGCACCAAGGGCATGACGGGAAGATCAGGTTTCTCAATTGACTTGGCTGATCTTGGGTTGAAAATGTGGGTTCAGTTGTAATACCACCACTCTTCTAGAGGCAAACCTCAAATAAAGCTACAAAAGTTTCCGTACCAGCGTTGAATAAAACTTTCGTTTGCGTTAAGTTCAATGAAGAAGCGAAAAAAAAATGCGCTATGAAAATAGTTTAATTCGTGCACAGAGAACATCGCGGAGCACCTAACGATTCCGAGGCAGAATTCACGTTTTTCGGCAGAACATTAGCCAAAGCAAATACGAAACCACATCTCCCCGGGAATCCTTTGGTGGATGGCGCGTTATTTAAGAGCGATTGCGAATGTTTAGATCAGTGTATTCGGGCACTGCGCAAACCTACCCGTAGTAGTAGTACACAGTGTGGATCACAGTGGAACGAATGAGCACAGGGAAACAAGAGGTAGCATGCGATTCGATCCTACAGAAACGACTACAGTTAGCATGCGAGCGCGCATGAAAGAAGGGTGAAAACAAAAAAATATATATACGCATAACTGTCCTCGCTTTTGCGACTTCTTTACATTGGGTGAACCAAGAATATTTCAGTATATAATATATATCGTAAGCACAGGTTATTTCAACCGCACAAGCCCATATATACACAACGCTTGAAACAGGCCTAGCATGCAGTGCTATGAGCAACGTTAAGGAGTGAACTCTTTCCATCGTTTACTAGGCATCTTCCCAACGCCGTTCCGGTCACGTTGACCAACCCGTCATCTATCCAGAATGGAGAGCCGTCGTTCCCTCAAAACAACCGCGTGATTACGCCCCGGCTATATAACGGCCTACGGTTTCAAGCTCTTTCCCCCTGATTTTTGTTGTTGTTGTTATTACTTTTCTTCATTTTGACGCTGCTGCCTTGCACGACGGCAGAGCTAAAGCATACATAGCAGGAAAAAGATAAACACACGAGGAATGAAGCAAAACAAGAAAGAGGGCAAGCCGAGAGAGAGATTGTGACGGAAAACTCTGCGGCTCGCGCTTGTGCGCCCGCGACTATGGGAAGATTTCGCGTCTTCGACGTCACTTTCAATGCTGCGACGTCAAGGCGGGCGCGAGCGACACAAAAACGAAAACGGGCCAGTTTTGAGTTGAGAGAAGCGGGCTGTTTCGCCGGATGATGAGGCCGCGGAGGGCGACGTCGTCGTCGGTGCGGTGGAAACTGTGGAGCGAAGTCGAAGGGAGGGAAGAAGAGCGCGGCTTCGGCGTCGTGTGTAGGGAGTGTGTAGCGAGGACGACAGACAGCTTTTGGGGAAAGGAAAGGAGTTTGAGGGAGACGGGGGAAGGAACTGCGGGCACGCTCGTCCGCTATCATGGGCGGAGCTTTAGATGCCCCATGGTTTTAAAGATGCGCCTTCGCAGCTGCGTGCCTGAGCCGTCCCAGCTCGCGTCAGCGGCGGCGAGGGTTTGCTGAAGGCGAGTGAATCGGCCGGATTGGAAAGCAAGTGGACACGCATGCTAATGGTCCCGGAGGCGGGAACAGCCCCGTCGGGACAACACAGTGAAAGGAAGAAAGAAGACGAAGGGTTGGCGGAAGAAGAAAGTGGCGCGCCTGTGGTGCTGCCGTCCCGCCCGCGCCCAAAGCAGCCGGACGAGCGCGGGAAGAAACAGAAAGAGCAGCGCGAGCGAGCGCTGACGTCATCAGGCGCGGGAGGCGCATCAAGGGTTTGAGCATGAAGTTCGTTTTAGAGTTGCCGCCGCTTAGCGGCGCTCGCGTCAGTGATGAGCGTGGGCGCCGGACAGTAACGACCACCCATGAACGCGCTGCGTTGCTCGGGCAGCTCCCGTTAAGCCACTGTCAGGCTCAGTGACTACTTGCACGGTGAGTCTACTATGCCTAGGGGTTGGACATTTCGGTTTAAAGCGAGAAAAAAAATGATAAAGGTCAGCAGAATTCAGTTTTAGAAATTCGGTTTAAGCGAAAAAAAGTCTCAGTGTTCTTGGCATGCAAGGAATAGTTAGCTGGCTGTTGAATGCGAGTTATACCCAGTCAAAGTTGAAATTAAATAAGCAGGAAGCCAGGAGCACGATACGACGATGGTGTTTTTCGATAAGCAGCGCAGTTGCGTGGTTTGAGGATTTCAGCTCCGCTAGCAATTACACGCTTCTCACGACCGGGAAGCACCACATCTTCGTTGCCTGTCAGCTAAGCACTGTTTGTTCACTATCATTACCTGCTTAAAGCACCTAGTCGGTTAAGCAGGTTAATCAACTGCATGCACGACACTGACACAGAACCGTGCAAGGGCGTCACGGAAAAGTATCTTCTGGCTACCGCGACAATTGGGCGGCAGTTCCACGGCTCTCTTCAACACGCATGCCACGTGCTGCCCCGCTCTCGCGCTAAATCGAGCGCGACAAGCCAACATTAAAAGTAAACTTCAACTTTAATTTTTGTTAGGTGGCTATCGCATTTAACCTGAGTTACTCTTGTAATGAAGATAGAAATTCCTTCTACAAGCAGAGCTCCAAGTACTGCTACTTGCATGGGAATTACTGGTAAATAAATTGTTCATGATGACAAAAACCCCAAGATAGACTTCAGTTGACTTTTGACCACGCAGGATTGCTGCATTAAATCATCGGAATAAGAGAGTATTTCATTCGCCGAAAATAATATCTGCCGAAAAAAAAAGAAACTAGTCTTGGTTCCTGAAATAAAAGCCTAAAAAATCCGCCGAATTTTCAAAACATAAAAACCTAAAAGTCGAATCCTTAGCTATAACTAATGGCGTATAGAGAGAAGAGAGAGCTCAGAAAAACAAAGAGCAAAAATAACGGCGTTCGATGCACGTAGGGCTGCATTAATGATGTTATACAAGGTCAATGAAATTAAAACATAACTATATGACTACTTAAGGCTACGCGATGACTGAGCGTCAAAAGCTTGTTAAGTATATATGCCGGAACTGCCCATGGTACACGTACTATAAGGGAAAAACCCTCCAAGAAGTGTGAGCGGCAGCCGAAGCCGAGATCGCTGTCATTAGCCGACGGCTCGGGGCCAAACTTGTTGAGGTGAAAGGCGGTCACGCGGGCTGTCTAATATGTGATAGTGAAATGAGGCTATCGCTGAAAAACCTGCTATTCATACGCTATGGATTGTTCTCCGCGCTTCCGAAGGGCTTCAGTTGAACGTGTCCCCTCTTACGGCTGCGCCATTTGAAATCCTCTCTTAAGATCTCGTAGAGGGGAATTGCTGTTGAAGATGATAATTGTAGGATTCTTGACGTCTTGCAGATTCGAATTGCTCAATCACATTGCAAGAGGACACTTCTGGAGAGATTAACTTTTTATAACAATTAAAAGCACAAAGGAAGATACAAGCAAGGAGAAAACATATTTACACTTGACTGGCTCGTACTTCTACGTGACGAAACCAGCCCTCGGTCCTGCCGAAGCAGCGGGTTTTAAATCCTATGTCCCCGCCCTCGGTGGGAGAATAACCAATCAGGTACTATACAAACATCCACCCAATAACTTATTGGGGAAAGGAAAATACAACCAACGAATGATTGGGGAAAGAAGGTAGCCCCTCGCGACACCGTACACATATGTACACTTTCTAATATCACTGCTGCGAGCTTCGCAAACATTCACTTTCCCACTTTCCCAACGTCCGGTTGATCCAAGTTCCAGGAAAGCCACTTCAATCCATCTCTTTCCCATCGTCGCTCCTCATGCCTGCAGCTAGCGTGACAATAGGTCAAAGCACGCCGCAGGAGACATGGCACAAAGCCACGCACTGGGACGCGGGTTTGCCTCGCCGTATACACGTGCACACAGGATGCCACCTAACGACTCCGTCCATGAGGGGAGTTTGACGTCTCCCGTAATCCCCGCCATTCGGCGACTCCCTTCTCCCGCTGGGTTGACTGACCCCTTCTGTGCGGTTGTGCGGAGGGCCCAAGAGAGAACGTAATGGGCATTCCAATATCGCGAACCGGATGCGGCAAACAAAATACGGCACCGCGAACTTCACTACTTCTATCCATAGTAGTACACTACTCACTAGAACTCGTTAAACCATCAGTGAGCCAGCCACAAGCGATGAGCAAGGTCCGGAAAAAAACAGAAATCAGAGCCAGACTCCGCATTGCTCGCGTTTAATTCTTTTCGCGCCGAACAAGGTCGCAGAATTCGCGCAAACTGCGCAGTCTGAGTTGAACAATGCGTCAGCTTTACAGCAAGTCATCGAAACAAAACGCCACCACGCCAGTAGTGGGGAGCAATTCGGATTTCACTATTGTACACGCCGTATACGCGCTACTATATTCAGAGAAAAATTGGGCAAGGATACTAAAGTCGGATACAACTCAAGAAAGAAGCAGCCTTTCCCCGAACCCTCCATTGCGCCGGGCGATTCTCATGAGCCTGCTAGCGTGGTAAAGCAGGGAAGGAACTATCCCCGACCATGGAGGGAGGGGACTATCCCCTTTCTTCTGCCACTACCTGCATCGTTAAACTAGCATGCTCATAAGAATCGGCCGACGCCATTGGCTGGAAGGGAGTCCTCTGACGGGAAAAAGCCGCTTAATTCTTGAGTTGTTTGAGACTATGAGATAATTATTTGCTAACATTATTTACTAGCATTAAAGAACACAAAGTCTTACACTCTGAAACGACGGCCGACTCCTGCCCGCGCGAAGATAACGCTTTCCGTGGACTGCACGCCGCTATTTGCATTCGGCTGACAACACCGGCAACCGCGACACCACGGAAGGAAAGCGTCGCACAGGAGCCAGCTGTGCCCAGCGCGGTGTCACGCAACACACGACACTCCTGGGCACGGGGCGACGACGTGTCCGCGAACCCCCGGCGCGCACCGGATCTGGTTGCCGCTCTCGCTTCGCCGGTGACGAGATCAGGCTGCATCCCTATACCCAGCGGAGGTGTGGGGAGCGCCCCCCCTCCACACCGGCCGCGCAGAGGAACCCAGAACCTCATTAAAGCCGCAGGGGCAGAAGTAAGACATCATGCGCCGACTACTGCGTATCGTCGCGCCAACACGCTGGGCGGCCTACAGCTACGTCCGCGGATAATCTGTGATTACGTGTGTTGCGAGAGATGTACACGTATCGCTTCGCGAACGAACTGGAGCAGTGTGCGCAGTTAGCCGAAAGCTCCCATCTGCGACTCTCGCGGTTCGCTCGGATGATCCCACGCGTATGGGTGGGAGTATATAGCACGGCAGTGGACACCAGGAAGGGGGAGGAGGGCAAAGCACGGACACACGTCGAGAAAAAAAAAAGAGAAGAAAGTGTCTGACGCCTTCCCATCTGGACGCAGTCCGGAAGCAAGCAAAATCAAAGGCTGATTCCTGCCTCAAAAGCGCTTATACTACGCTGCACGAAATCTCACGTATTGTGTCAAGACGTATAGGCAATGTATGAGGTGATCCGCCCACGATTAATAGTGCGATCGGGTGAAAAAATCTGCTTTGGCTGCGCGCCCACGGCCGGAGGCGGTGTGAAACAAATCGTACCTGCAGAAGCAAAGCGAGCGTTACTGACAATAACAGTGCACTCTTTTTTTTCAGTTTTTTTTTTCAATCAGTTTCATATTGCAGCGAGGTTTAAGAGAGGCATGCACTGATTGGGTACATTGTGTCAATTCACACAATCCTTTGCCAGTGATTTTACGTGTTCTCGGACTAACAGATTCGCGACTAGTCAAAACAAATATAGACATGGGAGGAAGGGGAGGGGAGAAGCGGCGTCAATGGATGTGTCAGCCCACGCCGCGAGATGATAGAATAAAAGTAAGGATGGATATCGAGGCTCAAACGTGCCAATAGCAACCAGGACCATTCAGATGAACCCGACACATAGACAGGCCCCCACAAACAAGTAAGAAAGCCAGGGGCCACTGCACATCTCGGAAGACCGCGGTGACTGCGGAGGGGACGCGTCGCCGCCAGGAAATGAGGAGAGGTAGGCGTAGCCGGCCCGTGTATACGAAACAAAGCGAAGGCAAACGCTGAAGTGGCCACGCGTCGCACCGCCAAGGCCGGGCCTCTCTTGCAGAGGGACATCAATATCTCTCCATACGCCGTTCACGTTCCAAGCTGCTCGCATGAACGAGCAGCCCGCCGCACCGTCGACCACACGCGACGCACCTAAAGAAGAGCGCGGCGGTGTCTGTCGGGGCGCCGGTCACTCAGTGCCTGTATCCCACGCGGACCTTCCTATCCATTTCTCTCGAGCATGGCGGTAAGAGGCGCCGCACACTTCATGTGTGCGAGGAGACTTGCGTGCAGCGTTTCGGAAGCTGGAGCGAACAGTCAGTAGCGCAAAAACAGCCGCTTCGCTCGGCCTGTATAGGCTACTTACAGACCCTTGCTTCGATTAAATCTACGGTGATTAGCCAAGGCATTTATCATATCTCAAGCGAAAACTTGCGTGATACTCACTGTGGAAACTAATACTGAAATTAATTGTGCTCTTTGTCCTAACATATGTGGTCTAAATGAAGGTGAAAAAGTAGCTTTATGAGTGGGTAGTGAGGGTACATGGGCACTGGACTCTTGACCAAAGACTCGGTGGCATGCCCACCTTTACATTTACATCCCACACTGCGATACGAGGAGCGTATAAGTTGATATGCACCGAAGAAGGCACTGCTGTACTCTGCTGCCGCAACGTGCACCTCTGAATCACCCGGCCGCCGAGGAGCTGCCTCGCTTTTCCCGCCACATGCAGCTTCGATGGTGCTGTACGTAAATAACCGATCGGAGCACGTATGGGCGGCAGCGAAACGAGCAGAGTTCGGCGCCCCTTCGCCTATGCAGGCCCTCTTCGCAGCCGTCGGTATCAGCAGCGCAGCGTCGCGGGGCCCGTCAGTAGAAGAGGCCAGCAGTTCTCTCTCTCGCCGTGCGGCGCGCACCGCTGCAGCTGACACCTGGGCCCCACCCAGGACGACGAGAAGGCGGTCAGGAACGCGTCCGGGGCTCCCCAAATCAATTGGGTCGAGGGAGCCGTCCCACCTGTCCGCCGCAGTCGTGCGGCCGGCCACGCGCGCCTTCCTCTGCCTTCCTCCCCTTTCATCCCGAGCTCTCCTGAGCGTCCACGACCAAACCTTACCGAGTCGAGCGCCGCGCCCATGCTCGCACCGCGCTCTCTTTTGGGCTGGCAGACAAACGCAGCCCTGTCCTCGCCCGATTGCCTGTGCTTGGAGGGAGATGGATTCGTTTTCGAGGCCCCGATGAGTTGGAGTTCGTCCACCGCAGCCTCTTCTATTTTTTTGTTTGTTTTCTGTCCCCTTTCGAGCCGCGGCAGCCCGTGATGGCAAGGGCCCCTCGCACCGTTATGCCCCCCTCCTCATATGCAGCACTGCAGCCACCGTTCTGTATACGTATTAGTAACGGCCGCTGTCCATGGATTTTTACATCACAGTTTATTAAGTAGTTTTTTCTTTCCACTTTCTCCTGGCGACCCCGAAAAGGACACGACACCGAGTCGCGAGAGAGACGCTATATATACGAGGAGTTGACTGGCAGTGATGTATATGAAAGGACGTTCGACATTGCTCTGCACTGTGCAATGTATAAAAACGATATGCAGTGTTCTGACTGAGACCCTTTCATGAACACTGTGGCGTATTTCGAAGATATTCGCACGCAAAGAACACACACAACCACCAGGAGTACAAGGCAAAATAAAATCACGGACGAGCTTTTTCAACGTTTATTAATTGTTTTATCGTCGCTGACAACGTAGCGTACAATTCGACAGAAAGATACCTGACACTACGCCCAGCGATTACGTATATAACTGTCTTGGAGGGAATGATAGCCATTGCAGGAAAAAGCTTTTGTAAACTGCGAGGGGGAGTACAGGAACGAGCAGAAGGAGATAAATACGGCTGGTAAATGTCATTACGTGTTAAATGAATCAACGTGAAGCAAACATTGCAGGCACCCATATGCTAAGTCTATTTTGAATTCATGACTGTTGGCACCGGGGTGGGCGACGCAATGCAACTGTTCAGTATAATGCGAACTCATGGCACGTATGAGTCTCAGATGTTAAATATTTTGAACACATTGGTTTCTCCTCAGACAAGCCCGGGGTGTCCACATGAGTATCAGCCACGCCGGTAACTGAGAAGTCTAAGAGACCGGGAGTAAACTCTTCAGTGTAAATTGGACTAGTTGACGTTACCAGGATCTTAGGCTCAACTCCAAAAGAAGCACGTGAGAAGCAAACTAGCGAGCCCAAAACGCAGGATCGAGTGTGAAATGGCGAGAGTTATAATATAGTATTATTTAGTATTATATTAAAGTTATTATCTATATTAAAACAGCCAGTGGAAACTTCTCGAGCGTATCGCAAACATCCCTCGGGCTTTTAAAACCTGAACACTGCGTTCCAGGATTAAGTTATAGAAAAGGAGTCACTAGGAAGCGTTAGAGTGCGCTGGAGAGAAGCAGTAAGCGAAAAGGTAGTGTTAGAGTTCCGCTTACGGCATCACAGGAGAATCCAGTGCTATTACAGCTTTGAACGTGATGAGCACAGCAACCTCCCACGCAACTCACGACAGGGACCAAAAGTCCGCACACAGACAGATGCGAGTGAATTTCAGAACAGCTATAAAGCTACAGAGTATATAGTGGCTAGCGGCCCTCGCTCGGCGCATGATCCATCCATCCCAGACTCTGAGACACTACAACTGTGGTCAAGGTCCACTCATCACAGTTTCGAAAGTCCCGGGCGCGAGAGATACAACGTTTCGAGGCAGAGGAGTTCGCCACGTCACCACTACGAACGACTGCCGAGCCTGGACATCCCGACGTGGTGGTCGCGTATGCGAACGTCTTTCTCGCCGGAACGCGACGCGCTTCAACAGCGCACGCTCAGAGGAGTGCACTCGGATAACGCGCCCTTGTACAGAGAAGCGCGACGAATAAGTAAGCCCTGTCTCGCTCCGACAATGCCTCAGGGACACAGAGCGGCGGTGGCAGAGGTCCCCGAGCTTGCGGAAAAGGACGCGCACCGTGTTCAAGGAGCGGCCAGCAGCGGGAGCGCGTTGTATTTTGGGACTCCACGCGAGGCGCCCTCCGTGTTTTGGCGAAGCCGCCGAAGAAAAACTGCACTCCCGCGCTTTCTCGGGCAATGAAGATGGACGGACGTCGGGACGACTTACATCGTCGGTCCGCTCGGCTCATGGACCGAGTTGCTCTCCCTTTGCCCCCGCCGGGACTCCACGTGGAAACTTCAATGTCCCGGTTGGGAATAGATGCGACCCGAGTGGTGTGCGCGCTTTCTTCCCCTGCACCCTGAAAACCTTCACCCTTTTCCCCCTCTGCTGAAGCTTCCTCGGCTGCTGCATCCCTCTCCTGTGCTGACTGTTCACCGCTGTGGACGGGAATCTAGAGGAGGCCCTTAAGAGCAGACAGGAAGGGAAACATAAAAGGAAACTAAACTAAAGAAATTCCGGAAGTAAGCCCAGAGACGGTGCTAGCCTGCCCGAGTGCGGCGGCTGTAACAACCCTTTTCTCCCTTCTGCTCCAGCCGGGGTCGCCGCACGATTTTGCATGATGCACGGTGCGTCCGAACCTCTCAGCGCTGCTGCTCCTAAGACAGGAACAATTTACCTCTATTATTTTTATTTCCCCGCGCTTTGCGCCCGGGGGCCACTTTGCCACGCTTTTTGCGTTTTTTCCCCCTATGTTCTTGCGCGCACTACGCCAGGGACGCTTCCTTCCTGGATCCGTTCCCTGGGCTCTCCTTGATGGCTGAGTTTCGCTTTGCCGCCGGTCTGTCCCACTGCTGACGAGCAAGCGGCGCTTGAGAGGGGAGGAGTGAAGAGGACAGGGGGGGGGGGGGGGGGGGGGGTGTAGTGAACATTTATCAAGTGTCGGGCGTGCTGGGCGCCCACTGTAAAGAGCCACACACAGCGACGTTGAATGCGGTCCTGCATCAGGGCGCTAGCTGCTGCCGGTGCTGCTCTTTGCTTCAATGTTTGTAGGTGAACTCTCGGGGCGGGGGGTGGGTGGTTAAGTTGTGAGAGAGCCAGGGGAACAGAGCTTTTTGCAATCGCTGTGAGCGCCGCAAAGCGGCGCGAGCGTTCGGACGCGTGCCTTCCTTTTCCGCCTGTCCATGGGTGATCGAAGGGGCGCACTGTATCGGAAACAAATCAGTCACTCGAACGTGCGTGGGAGAGCACAGAGTACACAGCCAGTGTAGTTTGGAACAGCACGCTAGAAAGATGTCGGGTTTGGGGTAGTGAAGTGTTTCGCCACCTCGTAACGCGTACTCGAAGGGACGCTTGGAGGTCATTAAAGCCTTACCAGCAGCGGTCTGGCCAGCAATATTTCGATCTTGTTTCGCATTAAAGCGCTATTTGTTGTACATTTCTGAGCCATTTCATGTTCGCTCCCGTCGTTTCGAATCCCTTAGATTTGGCGTGGCACTTCTCGTGCTACACTTCCTAAGTCAGTCTCTGCACCACCACTTGTCTGTAGATTGACACTTCCCACGACACCCACGAGTAATACTTTTCAGCTCAGGAACAACGGAAAGATAGAGTGATCGAACAACAGGCGCATAGTGTTGTGTCCTCTCCGTGACTGTAGGCCGCTGGGCCATGTTTCTTAGCCAGACACGCACCACGGCTTGATAGATGACGTAACAGTGTCGTGAAGCCTTTTGAGAAGCAGTCACAGAACTGTGTCAGCAAATATACCGTTGAATCATGTAACTCAGTTGCTGGCGTTAAAAACTTGCTGCATAGTAAGCAGCATTGGACGAGCGACCGTATCAGTGGGAGACTGCATGGGCCCAGTCGCACTTTGTGAGCGTTTCATGATTGCGGTCAATGCGAGACGCTTGTAGGAAGCTTCAAAGAGCGAACAGAGTTAAATAAAGCGTACTTTTATTGTAAGTATAAAGTGGGTTCTCCCAGACGCCTTTCCCTAGGATGACGTGTCTTGTCATTGGTGAGGGAGCGAAACGTCTGATCGGAGGGTGTGCTCGTTTTAAGACGTAACGTGACCTGATTCCGCCTTCCTTCACACTGACTACTGCTTGGAGTAAGAAGAATTTCTAATAGTGGAAATTACTGGGAGGTTTTCTAGAGTCAAAGAAAAACTAGTGAGAAGCTATGAAGTTTAGAATAAAGCGTCGGTACACAAAATAATGAAAAAATAAAATGGGTGGATCTGTCTAAACAGGGAGGGAGTCCCCTCGAGGCCTGCATTTTAAAACCTCGGCTTCCGACAGCTCTGGATCAAAACTACAAATCACTGGTCAGGAGCCGTGTGGTACACGGCTATCATTTAGTTCGTGCCGATTTACTAACAATTGAGAGCTAAATACTCGCCAGTCCTTATACTTACACCAAATGATAAAAAAACCAATCTCAGAAAACATGCCGCAGTATTTCTGTTTCCAACATAAACGTCGAAGCGGATCACGTTAAGTGGAATTCGCAAACAGAATACAACCGGGCGGTCAGCATATTGGCGACGCGTACAGCAAGCTGACGATAATGATTTGAAAATAAAGAGGGAAAAATATATACGACAAGATAGGCATAGAATTGAAATAAGTGAAATATGCTTCCGCAGTCGAGCGACAGGGCACGAAATCTTGCGGATGAGGTTATGGCATAAAGTGTATGCTAGGAGGCACGGCCCGCGAAGCAGGAAAAACGGAAGCGGGTCGCTGTTTTGTCTCCTGTTTCGGCCCATTACTCGACCTCGTCGAGGGACCGCCAGCCCATCGAATGTAACGCACACGCGAGCCGCACTGCGATCATGACGTCTCGAAATTCGAGAAGAAGTAAAAGAAAAAAAAAAGCTATCAAAAACATTCCTCCCTCTGGCGCGCGCGCCAGATATGCATATTCGGCGTCTCGAAGCGTGGAGAGACACGTCTCGCGTTATGCGGAGCGGACAAAAGACCTCCGTCCCCTCCCCCACATCTTCCCAAACCTCATCCCTAGCTTTCCCTATTCCACCGCTTCCCGATTTCGGACGAACAAAAGGCAAGCGAACTAAATCCGATTTGCTGGAGAAAATCGCCCCGCGACGCTGAATGCACGGAAGACGACTTCTCTCTGCTCAATTCCTTCCTTTTTCTTTTCTTTCTTTACTCTCTGCTGCGTTGCAGCGGCGCAAAGCGCGGAATATGTCCTCCAGAAATTTGTCGTCCTTTGTATTACGCGGTGTTCCTTTTGTGCCCCGAAGCGATTCCGATTCGGGACGAAGATCGGCTGCCAAGTGTCCCGACCCCAGATCTATTCTTTATCTCTCGACGCGTCGTGTCCTCCCCTCCCCACTCCTGACCCTCCTTTCCCTTTAGAGTTTCTTGTATAGCTCGCGTATAGCGCAACGCGCTACAAACTAGACAGAGTTTAACTCTTATTCGCTTTTTTTGCCATCAGCGCTTTGCGGAACACGTTCCCCGTCTGGTATACACAACGCAACTCCGCCCTTCCGTTCACTTTTTAGACGAATTCACCATATCGGTGTAACTTGGCGAAGGCGTATCAGCAGTGCAGTTTTTCGCGTTTACACAATGGTACGGAGAACGGGCGGAGTGGTGCAGGACCCGGCGGAAAGGGGGCATTTGAGAAGGGAAAGGCAGGGAAAGAAAAAGGAAGAGCCATCCCTCAAGAGACAAGCGGGAAAGGAGACGTGGAAAAGCATGTGATTCCATGCATAAGATAACAGCGCTATTCCCGCTGTGTCCCTTTGAGCTGCTCGGAAGCAGTCGGCCGCCACCGCTGCAGCCGATGAAATGAAAATTCTGAAGAGAGGCCGGCGTCGCCAGCGCTAACAATAGGTGAAAAATATGCATATGGGACCCTCGTGTCGAAAGAATGAGTCTGCACGAGCGACCTCGTCTATGGAGATCTACGCGAGCACGCCTCAAAGAACTTCGCCTATACACAGCGCTATACAGCGGGCTCGAATCGCGGTTCGCTCGTCGTAACGTGCTGGTGCGGACATGCGCCATAACAGAAAATGAGAGAGAGAGAGAGAAAGAGGAAAGAGCTCGAAGGAAGCAGTAGAAACAAAGAGGGTGAGAAGAAGCTTCCAGAGAGCCGTACGCGCGGCAACGCAGTGACCGAAGCCTCGTCTATTGAAGAGACAACTTTCAGTCGAGAACTTTACTTCCTTTTCAAGGGTGGGAGGGAGAGGGTTGAGGGGGGGTGCCAGCATTGTGACAAGCAAGCGAAAACACGGCTTTGCCGGAGACTCGTATCCGCACAACTTTGTGCCACGGGTAGGCCTATTCGTCTCCAGACACCAATAGCTCGGCCTCTCTCGCCGCATCATTTCTCCATGTGATCGTATTCATGTTTCGAGTCGCGTAACGACGAACAAGATCTTTCACGCACTTCACCGTTTGTTAAAAAGAGGAGGGAATCAATCCTTGCACCGAGCGCTTTCGGCTGCACAAGAGGATGACGCTTTGTGTGGATGTCCGCGAGGCCCGCCTGCCTGCTCCGATTCTGCGTACGGCGAGCGCATCGCGCGTATACTAAAAATGCTATTGGTTGTCGGCGATCGGGCCGGTTTCGGAAGGAATAAATGATCGGCGCGTCGTTGCCGCAGCGGCGCATCTGAATATGAATACGACACGACGGATGACAGAGGCGGCAGGGTTGAAATCGGTGGCCCGTGCCTCGACGCGCTTCCGGCGTTCGGGACGCGCATGTGCGGTGCCCATACAGAATTCGGGGGAAAAAAAAAAGGCGTACAGGGACTGCGATGCCTGGCCGTTGTGGCTTTACACGCTCAAGTCTAGATCTTCCCTAGTTTCCTTTTTGAGTCGCTAGAGTCCGCCTCCACTAGGCGGCGCATTTCCGGAACATCCATCAGGATGTCCAACGTATCGTCACACAAAAGTGTCATAGCTCCTGGGGGAAAATGATAGCAAACTAGGAAGCAAAGTTCGCGGTGCAGTTATGACTGAATCCTTTACATCTGTGTGGCGCACAAAGTGAAAAGCGATTTACAAGTCGGACGACAATAAATGAAAGCGCATTGAGCAGCACTCGTGAAGTTGGCCTAGCTTGATGCGACGTTATTGGTGTAGTTAACTTACGACGCCGGGTATAGATATAGTAAAGAACATGAAGCTGGTCATTCCTGAAAGGTTCGCTTTCACACATAAAATGAAAGAAAAAGCAGCAAAGTTAGAAACTAGCACACAGCGCGTGAAATACTTAACGCACGCACACGGACACACAGCACGGTTGATGTATTCAGGGTTCCGGAATGATTTCGAGCACCAGTAGTTTTTGAACGTGCACCAAACCGAACTCTCAGAACATCAATGCGTTAGTCAGAGGCCCTGCGATTCCTGACCGAGCATCGGCATTGTAGTACGCTACTATATTTCACCCCTGTCGTCACTAAAATGCGGCCGCCACGACAGGGATCGAACCCACGAGCTCATTCTTAAAAACAGAGCGCCATAGCCATTACTTGGGCCACCGTCAAGCAGCTGCAGCATTTTTTTTTTCATCATTAAGAGCGTACTGCAGGATACCCTGAAAATCGCAAGGATAAACGTGCGAGTCACAAATCCAAATCTGCTTGAATCAGTTGCGAACAAAGGGGGTGTTGTTCAGTGAACCACACTCTGAACGGTACCGTTGCAACGAGGAGAAAAGTTGGCTTCTCTAAACGCAATTAGCCTGCGCGTAAGGCGCGCCCTAATCAGGTTACGTGCAATAAAATGACGTCACATGCACGCGGACTGTCCTCGAGCATCACACTGACTTCGGTGTCTAAAGCCCAATGAAATATCGCGCTAAGGAGGAGATGGAAAAAAAAAAAAACGGAAAATATCAGTGCTAACCACGCTGAAAGAACGAAGGAGAAAAAAGAAAGGGAAAGTAGGGGCACAGGGACAAGTGACGGCATGGGACCCAACCGTGGTCATACTTCACACGGCAAATTAAAAGGACCCGAAAGCGACACCGTCGCCAGCAGAGCGAGACCCCCCACCTCGCCCGCGCGCGTGCGTGCGGGGTTGTTGGCTGCGCGTGCAGAATGGTGCCCTAACTCGAACGGGTCGGTCGGTCGGGGACGAGGAGCCACTTGACGAGACTGACCGCGCTCGCTGCTTTCCCGGCGTCCGCCATAGCTGTTCTTTATGCCCGTATGTCGCAGGGAGCAGGGCTTTCTTCGAATCACCTTAATTGGGTTAAGTCCCTTCCCTATGATGGACGGTCGCGCGCACAGCTCCGGGGCCTCTTCAATCGGGCGGAGTTTTTCCTCATTTGCCGCCCTACGAAAAGCCCTTTAGATCGCCCTCCCTAACATAACTGTGAGTGAACGCGTGACTGCGAATTCATCCGGGCCTTCAAGGTCCCGTTGAACTGACGAATGTAGTTGGTACACACCACGGGTTTCGGGTTGTGGCACCAATAGGTTAGGTACTGGTGACGAGGCTACAGGAATGCACAGCTACGGCCACTGAAGGTCGTACAGTCCCACGAAAGCGAGGCGGTGCATTTCTGGAACACGCGCCAACGAAAAAGAGCGGTAGTAAGGGATCAAACCAACGCCGCGTTTGACTACATCGTCTCCCCTGTTCGCACCGTCTCTCAGCTGCTCCATCGCATCATCAATGCACTCTCTTTATACCTCCCTCCTTCATCTGCCCTCTTTCGCCCAGCGCTCGTACGCAGGAGCTGCTCGCCGCTTCTTTTGTTCATCCCCAACCTCTCCATTGCGTGCCCGGTGGATGGGGATCCTGAGGTCGTTCGCGGCTTCAGTTACCGCGCTATTTGCTCCGAGCTACTCTGCGAGCCCTACGCATCCCGCTTCTACGTATATAGCGGTAGTCTCCCCGCAGCTTTTGGCAGCCGGGCTGCGGTAAATTCAATTTTCGCCGCCTTTTGCCTTCGCGCTCTCTTTCAGCGACGGCACCCCCGGTTGTCCCACTGACACGTGGCGCTAGTGACGTCACGAATGTGAAGAGCGATGCGAAACGGCACACGTGGCAAGCGAACTCCCCACCCCCTTTCTCGTTGAACAGCAGAGTCTACTGATACAAGGGAAGGCCACTCGTATACAGATGTAAATGTGCGAGCGATCAGTGCGTAGTCACGAAGCTGAAAAGGCAATTCAGAAGTGGTGGCTGACCGGGCAGGAACGTCCGGTACGTTTGTGGCTAGAAAGGTATACGATAACACAGGAACCAATGTGAAGCAACCCCGAAATATTTTACGGATGAAGACGTCGAGCTTGCTGCTCTGTGCATTTGAAGCGTCGCTCGCTGGATATGCGGCACACATTAAAAAAAGAAAAAAAAACAGCGGATGGAAAGCTTTTGCTTTTATGTGCTTGCTTAAACAATCTCGCTTCACCACGCTATAAAACCAGCAATGATGCGCAGAGATTGAAGACAGTGTTGAAAAAATATTGTTTTATAAGTTGCGCAAGGAACAAAGGAGGACGGTTGAATATAGGGATGCTGTTTAGTTTAAAATTCTTGTCGAGTTTTTAATTCCTTAGTCAGAGCAAAAAGTACTGCCTCCAGTGTTAAGCGATTCAAACGCTAGTCTAGTTTTCCAAAATTAGGTTAATATTCGGCATGAAGCTAAATTACGTGGGATGACGCAATCATTGCTGCCGAGTAGACAACAAAAAAAGCATCGTGAAAAAAAAAAGAGGAAGAATTTATTCAGTCGTAAAAATCCGCGACTGTGTAGCTCTTGTGCAAGTGAAACTACATTATTTTCCCTACAGCGTTATAGAGTTATGAATGTGAACATCACTGAAGGTATCAAGTATCGTAAGGAGCGACGGCGACGAGGTCAGAAACGTCAACATGCTATTTTATTACTGATCGTTAGAACCCACGCTTCCAATCGAGTTATGACGCAAACCACGTTTGTTGCTCACGTTCCCATCATCGCTGGATGGGGCAGAATGCGACGTGCCTTTCAGCGCTTGGGGTGGACAACACAAAGACTGAAGATACAGCAGACAGCACATGGATGTCCATGAACGGAGGGTGATTTTCAAAAGTAAACTAGGTTAGGCTAATGCGGCCTTCCCCGGCGAAAGTCAAACGTCGCGACGAGCGCGGATCGAAAAAAAAAAGTAAAAAAGAGAGAAAAATATGGAATGAGGCGGGGTTAAAGAGGCGTTGTGCTGCAGTGCGAAGCTCGCGGAAGCGCAGGGGTCGCAGTGCGGCGCTCCCGATCACAAAAGGAGGCGGCGGCGTACAGACAAGAGGCCAAAGGCTAATGAGGCATTGTTGCTCTGGGGATGAACGGCTCCGGGGCGCCCGTAAGCGGATTAGCCACTGCGGGGGACGAACTACCGCACCACTATGGCGCACAGAGAACAGCAGCAGAAGCAGAAGCACGAGGAGCAGCAAATGCGAGCTCAGTTTGGCCGCAAGAGACAACGCACACTTGTGGGAAGAAGGTCCTTTCGTCACGCCGACTGAACAGGGGAGGGGGGATCCCGCCACCCACGACTCTGACCCGCGGCGCCGGCGCCACGTTGGTTGTCGTTCGCTACACTTAATTTCCCGCGAACTCGCACTACATTTAACTGGTCTGATGACGCTCTTTAACGACATTAACAGGAGGCACGGATGACTGCGCTCACGGGGGAGCTAAGCGCAGCGCGCTGTTATGATCGGCCTCTGGCATGTGGGGCTGCGTTCACTTAGAGCGAGTCGCGCGCGGGCTCCGGCGAAATGCAATAGTGGAGTTCGCTTTTTCTGCTTAAGTCTCCTCGGAAGCGAGCTTTGTTTCAACGGGGTTCATTTATCTGCGTTCTTTGATTTTTTCGGGTTCAACCAAAGCGGTGAGTGGAATTTCGGGTGGGGGAGAGTAGTACAAAGAATGCTTGTGGGAAGATGAGGTTCCGTAGAGCCCAACGTTTTGCCCCCTAGCGTAGATACATGCCGCACGCTTGGCACTGCGCCAAAGGCGAAGGCATCAACCGGACAACTAACAAGGAGGGACATGTGTGCATACGTGCGTTGTTGCCGAACTGTATACAGGCACACCGCTACACTCACGGGCAACTTTCTGTGGCACTGCAGCAGAGGCTAGGAAGAAAAGGGAAGAAGACGGGCCTTTGCCCGCGTGCCATGGGGAGTTGGCTGTTCGTTGTTCGGGCTAGCAGTGAAAGGGAGAAGTTGGAGAGACGGTGTGGGGACTCTAGGACCAAGGAAGCCCACTCTCCACAGCACTGGGACAAAGGCCCGTCTTCTTTTTCCCTGCCTAGCCTCTGCTGCAATGGCACAGAAAGTTGACCGCGAGTACAGTCTTACCACCCGGGCTAACACTGCAGAAATCAATGCAGAACAGACCCACTGCACCGAAACAGAAAATTTGACCAATGTTTCCCGCGCCAAAGTCCAGCCCGGACATTGCAGGTTGGCTTTGAACCAACAAAGAACGCGAAGTTCTCGAGGAACTGTTCTATGCAGCTTTCGAGATTTGCCCTTATGGGCGCAGCCATATTGGAACGGGGCTGTGGCGGCACCGTTCCGATTGGCGGATTTGCTAGTGGCGGTTCGCGCGAGGCACAGTCCAGAATGCACTCACGCTCGATCAAGTTGTAAACACCGAAAATGTCTACTCCACCTCTAATAGAAAAACGGTCATAACGGCGCATTGCTTTGGGGTACCAAAAGCGACGCACCTTTAGCGACCCAAGGCAGCTCACCGGTTAAGTATAACAAAAAGACTTCGGCAGCACAAAGCGAACAAAGTGCCGAAAAGAAGCACGCGACGACGAATAAAAGTACGCGCGCCAAGGTGGAGCCGGCGTCGAGGAGGCGCGGCCAAGTTGGCTAAAGAAGATTCGCTTTCTCTGGCTCAGCAATATCTTCTCACGGCGCCGACCGAAATTTACGAAGGGTGCCAGCGGCGCCAAGGCGCTCGCTCCCTGCCGTCTCCCTGCTGCCAACCTGGCGTGCAATCCTTTCCCGCGTCCCACTATTTTTCTCTAGGCCGCCACCTTCGTTGTTCCAGCCGCACCGACGTGTGCCTGCCGAATTCCAGAGCAGCCGGGAGCCGACGACGACGAGCCTCCATCGCCACTCACACCGCTCGCTCGTCTTTATATATTTTTATTTGCTTTCCACCGGTCCACACCCGATGTCTGCTGCCTCTGCCGCAATGTCGCGCGTGCCTCGAATTTATAGGCCGGGAGCAACAGTATGGAACCCGGAAATTCGGAGCTCCCTTCCGACCTGGCCGGCGTTCTCCTCGATCTCAGGAGTGGGTGTGCTATACGTTGCCGCTATAGGAATCGAGTGTGGAGTACCTTGCACCTTTTCAAGGATTTTAAAGTGTTTGTTTTACCTTCGCTCGGACTGGGTAGTGTTCCCTTTGTTCTTCGGTATTTGCCCTTCAGTATGCGTTGAAATGAAAAGACTGTAATAGAGGGAACGTGCTCCCTGGCTGTGGGGATCACCGAATTACTTCTTGCGGTTACGATATTATACACGACCCGTTCGTGCAACGCAGCTGACGTTGTGGATGTAATAGGACACCAAATGCGAACAAAGGGTAGTGCGCCTCAGCAGTACTGCGTCACTTGTGAGGAGAGGCACAGTAGTACGCGCCCCATGGATTGACCCCTATTACTTGATAGCTCTTCCAGCTGGCGCAATGTTTCCGAGCGTCGCTTTTCACAAATATCAAACTAGTTGGAGTGAAAATCGACTCTGACGAAACTGCAGGAGCAGGATGGCCACTTCTGCTTTCCTAAGGTGACATACGAATAGGAATATGCAATAAGAAATGAAGTAATTTACAGAACGGCGCTAGAGGGACATGAAATAGGTGCGTCGAAAATCAAAGCGAGTATATGAAGAGATATTGAGGGCATGGGACACGGCTATTCAACAAAAGGCGCTTAGCAGTTCGCATTAGTCTCTGCCCGAAGCTCCCGTAGCACGTTGACATCCGCAGCAAAAAAAAAAAAAAGAGAACATTAAAGAAGAACCGGTCTATGCTTAGACGGCATTGCTCTCGTTTTAGTTCGATTGAGCATCCAGTGCAGAAAACTGCCACCCCTCACTTTTCTCCGCCAAACCGAGGTTGACATCCAGGACCTTGTGAAACACGGTTTCCCCCGCCTTGCAGTATAGCGCACTTCCAGAACGGCCGTTGAGGACTCTACATAAATAAATAAAAAATCACGTCAACGAGACAACCGAGCTACGTAGTCTTCAGGACGCCGCACTTTGTCATCCATACAAATGGTGCTCCGGGCCCCGCTAGTACCGCACGCCTCCTAATTACGACAACCTGATTCTATCTCTGTCTCCCTCATTCTGTTTTTTCTCTACTTTGCAGCACTGAATCTTGCCACTTCGCTTCTTCTCCCGGAGTGTAGTTCGCCTGGTTGCCCAGGCAGGATGCGTCTAACCACAGCTGTCAGTGCATTTGCCGAGAAAGTCGTCGTCAGACGCGACTGCCTAGTGCCGTGCTGCGGTGAAAGTAAAAAAAGAAACCAAGAGAGGAATGAAAAACAGCAAAAGAGAAGGAACGCAAGTGAGGACTCACACACGGGGCAAAAGGGATAACAAAAACACGAACAAGGGAAATGAAAGAAACGGGTTTAGAAGATGACGAAGAGCTACGGCTGGCAAGAGCAACCGGGGGAGACAAGGCGAACCCTTCGACAGCGAAGCCGCATCCTTCATCGACGCAGGGCTGCAATTATTCGATGGCAGAGTGAGAAAGAAAGGGAAAAAGAAGAAAGCTGTCTGGAAATCGCCGGAACTCGAGAGGAAGGGAAAAAAGCAATGGCCAGAGTCAGGACCTGGGGTTCTTCTTCTGGCCCATAGGCTGCACCCGCGTATACAGAGACTCCATGAAGAAAGGCGCCGCCCGGTGAAGAACGAACCGACTCCTGCCACCGGTCTGCACACAGGACGACTCGGGGAAAAAGGTCGGAAGTGGGCCATTAAGGCGCTGCTCAGACGTGGCAGCCTCCATCGCTCTCGCGGGGGGACGTCAGGCCACGCCCATTCCAGGCAAGGGAAACTTCGGGGCACTCGCTCACGCCGGTGCGTGCACCTCTTCTGATAGTGGACACTACCCTGGGACCACATTAAGCGGGCAGCTTCGAGCTGACCACCGTTCTCGTACCACCAAAATCCCAAATTAGTATTACGCAAAACTTAATTAACCTAACTCCACGCAAAAGATGTTCAAGTTATATATTTTGTTAATAAATTCTTAATCTTCTATTGCTTACTTTTAATTTACGGAACATGATTTCCCTCTCTCGCAATTACCACTACCCTCTTTATGCCACATGTTCTCACAATCGCAGGGACTTTGAATTTGCCACTTCACTTTGTTGCAAATAACCCCGTCCTATGTGCCAAGTTGTGCGAAGGACCCAGGAACCTATGAGCTGCTTGCTCGTAGCTTTTCGCCTGAGTTCCTTTGATTCCACTGCAATGAAAGAAATCACGTATTCATCCATTCTCGAGTACTATATGAAGAACTCAGCGTGGTTAAACCAGCGCTCCTTCGAGCCAACTGCGATGATACTAGCCAAGGGGGACAGTGCTAAACAAACTTATCTCCTCGTTCAACGAAACATGATCTTTCTAGGCATGAATGTGTGTACAGTCACGGACGAAAATTTTCAGGTTCGAGGAAACCAAATTACTTCTGAGCAGTCGGGCAATACACATTAGTCAAAAACATTTCATCACGAGGCAACACGCATGCTGCATCCAATGGAATAATACTAGCTGACTGACTAACGAGGCAACGCGGAAATATTTTTTCTCTTTTTTCGCAAATCCGCGTCCTGCAAAATTTTGTTCGTGACTACGTAGCAGAGGCATGCGGAGACGGAAAGCCTCACAGTATAAGGCCACTCATTTGCTGATCACGAAGACCAGCTGTACGTGGCTCAAAACACGTGACACGATACTTGTATGAAGTGGTACTACTTCACAAAATCCTAAAATATAGTCCCTGGTTGTCTCACTCGTCATAACACTCACTCGTGGAAATTCCGCACTAAGAGTTTATAATTAACGATAAGGACTAATTGATTAAAAGTGCAGAGATGGCTTACAAGGGACGTCACGCGCGCCGTGATGACGCATATCATACATTCGATCATGAGATAGCAGCAAACACATTCCCGGTTTCCCTGGTGCACCAACATGGCAGCCGCTATGACGTCAGTGCAAGCAATATATTAGACGATAACTGATAACAGTGTACCGTTTCATTTTTTCTCCACCTCTCAGCTTCTTTTCGAGTGAGACAGCGCCTTTCTCTTGTCATTGCTCTCAACTACGGGCCCACCACCGCAAGACGACAGCCAACGGGCACAACGGCTGAAACAAAGCAAAGGCGCTAGACTTTCTTACCCTCTCTGGCCCCCTTGTAACGAGGACCTCCCGAGGCATCAGTTTTGTCTGTCCTCCGCCTTCCCCCAGGGACAAATTATGACGTGCGACTTTGGGCCGGCAACTTGCCCCATTCTCTGTCTCTGGCATCGTTGACTGCACCGCCTCTCCCCCCTGTTCTCTCGCCTTTATACGCGTCCAACCCCTTCCCCCGGCCCCTCACTTCTATCGCAGGGTTCCTGGCCCACGCCCTGAGACGCGCGGGAGGCGAGAGAGTGGCCACGAGAGGTCGGGCGCGTCGACGGTGATGAATAGCGGAACTGGCGGGGAGACGACTTCGGAAACGGCCCTCTTGCCGGGGTTTCATCCCAGCGGCCACGGTCGTCGCGTCAGCCCGGTAACTGGGGGCTGCTATCGCTGCTGCGCGCCTCCGTTGAAGGACGATCCTGCGAGCGCCATAGACGGACACGGGACAATGAGCTACCACCTCTGCCTCTTCTGCCCTACGTGCTCAGCCAGGAAACCGTATTCTTTTCTATCTCTTTTTCTTTTCCTCTCTTGCGCGGTACCTCTGCCGACGCACAGGACACGAAGGCTCCAGGTCGGCGCCACGGGGCTCGTTTCTTTCCAGGAAAGTGCGTCGTTTCGCCGATTACTCTTTCTCTGTCGATATAGCGATTGGTCCGCCCTGTCATTGTCGCCCGACGGATGTGTCGACAGGCGCTATAAGCCTCGCCGCCGCTGGCATCTCGTGCTGAACGACGTTGTCGCGACAACCACTGGCGAGCCTTCGCCGGTGCGCGAGTTACGCCTGCATTCGTGGACTAACGGAAGAAACGCAACACGTTTCCAAGGTAGTTTATTGAATTACGCGCAAAGTGTCGACAACAGATAGTAGGCGAGTCCTCGAGAGAGGACTCCGCGCTCCACAGAAGTACCGCGGGTAGTGTCGACAACAAATGATAGTTGAGGCGACAAAAATGAATAAGAAAATTTGCCTCTCCCGCACCACTGTTGTATCGCGGGTATAAGCCCAATAGGAAAATAAAAGATTTGGCCCGAGGGCAATTGTGATTTTGCCACCCGAAGGTGGAAAGAAATCAATAGGGAAATCTCTACTTTAGCGACCCACCGCCGAGGAAGCGGGCCCGGGGAGACTCCCCTGATCTCCCCTAGGACGTAGAGGGATGGGATGGGCGTTTGGAAATGGGAATTGGAAATTGGTTTGGGTTGTGGGAATTAGGTGGGATTGGGGACAGCAGGTATTTTGACCAGATCTGGCTTGATTTGATCCTGAGTTCCTTTTCAGGCCTCCTTGAAGGGCGAGCACTCAGTGCACCAATTGTGGGCCCTCGGCGTTGGACGTACTCCCACACCACAGAGAACGTTTTGCCGGCGATCTCCGACCGTCCGAGACAGGGAAAATCCCAACAGGGGCTTGGCTAGGATCCCCTCCCCCAAGCCAGGTTCCGCCACCCCGACCCTCCCACAGTACTAAGAGACGGATATTTCACAGCACTCGTTCGGTACTTCGGCTCTTACTCCTGCAGTACTCGCACACGCTGCAGCCATCCTTTCACGGTTTTCGCGGCGATTGTTGCCAGCAATCGCCCTGGCATAGTATGTGAAACCTCAATCCATTCTACCACCCTGTCATGGTTGAGGTCTCAATTGATGTCCGCAGTGACATCACGCGCTACCACACGGTATATATGCACGTGCCTGGAGCAGGGCATTGATGCCCTCTGCGATTTCACCAGTCTACTAACCGTTACTCAGACAGCCGCCAGGCTTTCCCGCGTTTCGGAGCTTACTGGCCTTGGAGTTTGCTGCTACTTACTCCATCTCTTTTCGTGCTTTCACGCCAAGGGCAGCTTCCCCAAAACCCAAGCTTGGATCGCCCAGCCGCATGCCCCCGCGAGGCACCGAGCTCTTCGTGATCGGAAACCAACGCGTCCGCGGCTGGGTGGTACGCCCTCGTACCGAGAGGGAACCGTGACTTTCAATTTTGCGAATTTTGGAACGACCGCGTCTGCCTGGGCGATCTCGTCGATCGGCAAAACAGCTAAGTCGGAACCGCGTCTACCGCAGCGCCAGCACCACGGCAAAACGACAAAGTCCCGACCGCGTCTACCGCGTCGACCACGCCAAAAGCAAACAGCCGTTCTAGTCACCAGTTCTGCTTTTAAGCCGGATTCCACGTGCCCAGTCCGTCTCCCTTCTCGGACCTGCCCTCCCACACAGGCATAGGGCATCGTGGGCGCGACACGCTCACAATGTCGCGGAAAGTCTGCTGCACCTTTCCTGGGGATTCGCAACCCCAAGAGTGGACTCCGGCGAATCCACCCACCGCTGTGCGTTGCACCGGAACAAAGCTTAGTAGCCGAAACTACACCAGCCCGTATCCGGTGGCAGGGGGGGCCACGGGCAGGCCAGTGTCGACAACAGTCGGATACAACTCAAGAACGATGCGACAGATGCCCCTCAAGGAAGACTCTCCAGCCAATGGCTCCGGCCGATTTCCATGACGCCGCGGTTAATCCGATTAAATTGGGGTCGATGCCCTTTCACCTGCCACATCCTGCGATATTGCGCTAGCAGGACCAAGGGAATTAACCATGACGTCACGAGAATCCGTCGACGCGATTGGCTGGAGGGCGCTCCTTGAGGGGCATTGACCACTTTGGTCTTGAGTTGTATCTGGCAGTAGGAAGTAAAATTATAAAAGTGATGTGAATTGAAAGTATCTTTTGCACTTCTCTTCATTTAAGATATAAATACTTGGTCCAGAGACGCGCATAATTGCCTATAGATTAATAAGTCCGTTTACGCACCATAGCCATGCACGTAGCGCATTCAGGAAGTGGAACAAACTTTCATTTTGCGCCGTTTTAATCACCGAGCCCTCCACCATATTCAATAGTTGTCCTACTAAATGCCATTTTGTGATTGCAACGGCTCCCTAACTGACAATGTGTTGAGCTGATAGTCACTGGCGCTTAACAGAGGTTTCCTGGATTTGGGACAGCGTCTCAGCGAAATCTATAGACAGCGTGCACATGTCTGCTCTCTCAACACACCCCCTCAAAATCTATGTTGATGCATTTGTATAAATTTGAGAACAAGTACGTCCACTGTCCTAGCTAGCAAAGAGCGGTGTGATCCTGTTCAAATTTGCCTCACTTGTTCGTCTCCTATGCCAAGTCTGCTCATTTAATTTTCTAAAAAGTAACCGAGCTGAGCCGAACTGTGAGGCCATTTGGCGCTGTACACCATTCCCAGAACTTTCGTTCATGACTTACCGCCGACGCTGATTGAGAAGTCGACCACACGTACGTAGGACAAAGGCAATAAAAGCGAAGAATAGTGGAAAGGTGCAAGAAAAGAAAACATGAATACGGAAAGCGAAGTTCACTGGGAAGGAGAATGGCTACCAAGAACAAAATAAAAACAAGTAAAAAAGAATAAACATAGGTCGCGCGGCGGCTTGCAGTAGCGGAAGGGGCGAGCGCTTTGGCTCTCTTAACTCCAGACTGTATATAATGCACGCGCTGTAGTTGCAAAGTTGTTCTGGTGGAAACGCAACTGCATAAACATCGCGCCACTCCTGTCAAGGGGGCAGCGAAATGAACGCTCTCGTCTCATCACGACGAAGCAAAAACACGCCGCGCGCGAGCGCATGAACCCCGCCTGTGTATCCTTCCGCATTCGGAGGCCCCCCCCCCCCCCCCCCCCCCAAAAAAAAAAAAAAAAAAAAAAACGCCTGCGTCTCGTCCATTCTTCTTTTTTTGTCGTTCTTTCTTCTATCCCCGCGCGCTCTACGTAACACGGACCCTGATTGTTATCTACCCGCTGCCGCCGCGGATGCAACCGCCGCGACAGTGAACACGGTGGTTTAAATGCTGCTGTTTTGCCTCCCTATACAGCAGCAGCAATATGCACTCACTCGAGCGCTGTATGCACACGTACAGCTATGGGGAGCTCGCCACACCGAACCGGAGAGACACGCCCGGCGGCGAACTCTAACGCTGATAAAAGAAAAAAAAAAAGATAGGCCACAGAGATTAGCCGCGCGTGCCAAAGGTTGTCAGGCGGAAACGCGAGTAGGATCCGAAGGGGGGTAATTAATAACACGCTAACCGTGAATCGCCGACTCGCAGCTCGCAGACCAAGAAGCAAGAAACATGGCTCGGCTTACGTATATGTGGGAGGAGAGACAGCCGCTGTAGAACGAGAAGATGAAACGGGGCAAGATCTATAGTGTAGGCTTCCGCTCAGCCAACCGAGCAGTGCATGTGATTCAACGAACACAACTCGCGGCTTGTCAAAACTTAGGAGACGGAATAGAACAACAGCAAGAACAAAATAAATTAGCAAGATCTACGCACCCCCGCGGCCCTATATCCGACCGCTTCTTCGTACCCGATATAATAATCAATGTATAGACGGAGGCAGTGAGCGTTAATGGCGACGC
Source organism: Amblyomma mixtum (assembly GCF_055824585.1). Lineage (NCBI taxonomy): Eukaryota > Metazoa > Arthropoda > Arachnida > Ixodida > Ixodidae > Amblyomma > Amblyomma mixtum. The sequence continues at coordinate 159,345,756 of NC_143017.1, read as the reverse complement.
CACCGACCCATATGCGGCGCTACCGCCGCCCTTGCTCGCGCAGTCTGTTTTGCTCGACTCAGCCAGCGGTCGCACCCTCACGAAGCCATGCTCGTCTTCTTTGGGACATCGCTGTGCACGCGTTCGGCTTGTCGTCCCTCGGCTGCATTACGCGGCGCGACCGACTGGAAGGCCCTTTAATTACTTTAGTTCGCGAAAGCTCCGCTTCGTGGCGCACCCTGCCTACCTAATCCACGCCACCCGCCCCTTTTCTCTTAGCTGTTTCCCATCCACTATCGCGGGCCTCTTCGTCTTTCCTTGCCCAACATCTCTGCACAAATCAAAGTAGAAAGCAAGCAAACAGAAACAGGAAAAAGGGGCGAGAACGATAAAAACAAAACTCACAAACAATGCGTATCCCTTAGTCTAGCTGCGCTAGCCCCTTGAAAGGCGACGCGAGCCATATACTAGCCGGTAAACAAAGGGAACGGAAAGAGTATCCACTGCGGGAGGTGCCCACGTGAGCACTGCAACGCAAGGGAGCTCTGAACTAGAACGTAAACAGTACGCAAAATGAATTCAGCAGTAGAATGGACGACAAGCAAGACTGAAACGCAGGCAGCACCAACGCCACCTACATCAACAAAAACAGGCACAACAACCACAATACCCGCTGCTACAAGAAGGATGGGAGCAGTAATGAAAGATTTAACCTTTCTTTCCCTACGGTGCCCCCTACCGTTCCCGCCGACTTCCCGCAAAAGGGCTGGCGCGGCTTAATGTTCTGTGACGAAAGGGAGCCGCCGGCGCACCGTTCCGGCGCCAGCCGTAAGGGAGGAAAAAGGAGCGCGTGGAAAGGAGGGCGTAATTAAGCTGGATAATTCCATTTAACACGGCCTAACTAACTGAGTGTAATCCCTCCTTTTCTTTCCCCTCTCCCCAATCCTCCCACCTTTCAGGCATAGGAGAAGTCAGGTTTCCCCGGTGCCCGGAGCTCCTCCGAAGCCCGGGGCAGAAAAGCCAGCGGTGTGGACGTAAAGGTGGCTGAGAAAGAGGGAAGAGTGCGGCAGGAGCGGAATTGGAGGTGACGGGATGAAAGGGAAGACAGCCGGGAGAGGGGGTTGCTTCAGGTGAGAGTGCGGCGAAAGCGACGGCTCTCACTAATACGTGGAAAGACGGGATTTATGAGCCGCGGCGCATGCGGGCGTCTGTTTTGCGCGCACTCCCAAAGGCTGCAAAGCGTAATCGCGCGCACTCATTCATTTGCCCCCTCGCACGAAAATACCGCGCTTCCCAGCGGTATATACCTTTCCCGAAACTCCCTTTCCCTCCATCCCTCCTCACTGCTCTGAGGCTGCTTTGTTTGCGCGTGCCTCGAGGCGGACGTTATAGAGAGCGCTGGCACGCAGGACCGGTGGAGCACGCGAGCTGTATAATGCCCCCCCCCCCCCCCCCCCCCCGGGAGAACCTGGCCGGAAAAAGGTAATGTTTATGGAGCGTTCACGTTCGCCGTTGCGCACGTGAACCGCTTAGCACCTTGGGTGCGAGCCTGCACGCGTTGGTGTGGCTGTGAATGCGCCCGTTCGCACTGCTTTCCGCTGGGAGCGCGCGTTTCTATACCTGCCCTGAGGGTTTATTTAGTTCGCGAGCCACGACGCACCTGCTCCCCTGAATCGCAACCACGTGTCACCATGAAACCACTTTTAATTTGAACATTTATTTTTGCACGCACGAGGCAAATGGCGGCACTACGAGTTTCCTTTCTATTTTTTCTTATGCGGCAGATGTTTTGTGGCACACGGCTACAAGAGAGGAGCGGGAGAAAATGCAGTGAGGATCGTGCTTTGCAGTTAAACACAGCGTTATGACCGTGGAGCATTTTTCTGTTTCCCGCGAACGCTGAAGCTGACTGTGCAATGATGAGCGAACCGCTCTCAGCCGCTCTATAAAGCACTCTTGAACATAAACAAATGCTGTCCCAGAACACAGCTACCACTAAGGAATCAGCGAGATGTCAAAGTAAACCTCGCTCGGGCCAATGATGATATTTTTCAGTTCAATAAAGGACGGCATGAAAACGAGAAAGCTTATTGAAAGTAACACAAATAAAGTACGGAACTCCTCAATAGTTACATGGCTTGCTTTCGTTTCACCTCCCCCCCCCCCCCCCCTGCCCTCTCCCTTCTGCTGGTAATAACTGTTTCGCGCCATTACTCGTAATGTTTTACGTTTAGACCCCCGTTTGAGCAAGCTGACAGTCACCACCTTTCCAGTTTAAAAAGGGTTAGGGCAAGTAGGAGGAATGCGACTCTGTTCCAGAAATAATACTCGCTCGCTCACTCACTCACTCGCTCACTCACTCACTCACTCATTCGCTCACTCGCTCACTCACTCACTCGCTCACTCACTCATGCCTCACTCACTCGCTCACTCACTCATGCCTCACTCGCTCACTCACTCATGCCTTACTCACTCACTCACTCATGCCTCACTCGCTCACTCACTCATGCCTCACTCGCTCACTCACTCATGCCTCACTCACTCACTCACTCACTCACTCACTCACTCACTCACTCACTCACTCACTCACTCACTCACTCACTCACTCACTCACTCACTCACTCACTCAGGGCTCTGGGTTGCCCTTCTGGCCTCAGCCTGCTAACGCTGCCATAATTCTCGCACAAACCATGGAAATTTGCGACACTATACCTTTGACTTGCAGACAATAAACGAACTGTCGCACCCCCGTGTCATTAGGCGACGACGGCGGGCACTTTAGCACTGTCAGTTGACCTCCTCGCCCATTTCCTTCCTTCCTTCCTCGTCACCAGGCTCTCTCGTGACGCCAACGTGTTTAATCACCGGCAAAACTTCAGAACGGCCACACGCTGCCTCGGACACGGTGACCCTGCAGTGTGAGGCCAGGTCTAGGCAGCACTGAGCGTAATTATCAATTAGTCCACGAAGGCGGAAACAAAACGGCCCCGGCTCAGCTCGGAGCAACTCCTTCCAACACATTTCGCCGGGGCTGAGCCACGACGCCGTAGATCGAGGAGTCGCTGACTCGGCAAGACACGGTCGCGCACGGTAAGATAGGTCAACTTGCCGAAACAAGAGAAAAATCACCGCCCCAAGAATAGGTGCACGCACGAGAGTTAAGGGCCCTGCAGCGACTCGACCATAAACGAGGCAGCAAAGTAAGAGGAGTGTGTGTAAGTGCAGGAGCGTAGTTCTGGCCGAAGAGTGACGGCGAACTGGGCAAGAGAAAATTAAATCGCAACAAGAAAAAAACAACTAAACGAGAAGAACGGCGCCGTTTAAAACTGCAAGTTTGCATAACTTTGTAATGGAGTTCTACACTGAGTGCTTGGAGGAGTGAGATGGCTACCTTTGTGAGGTCTCAAGCTTTGTAGGCATTTTATCAGCAAGACGACAACCTTGCGTTGTTTAGTGTTATTGCGTACGTACGGTTCGTTGGACAGTAGGGGCACAGTTGGATTCCCTCTTGATCTCGTAGAGGGAAATTGGGTTAAAGATGATTGTTGTAGGATTCTTGACGTCTTGCAGATTCGTTTTGCTCAATCACATTGCAAGAGGACACTTTAGGAGAGGTTAACTTTTTATAACAATTAAAAGCACAAAGGAGGATACAAGCAAGGAGAAAACATATTTACACTTGACTGGCTCGCAGTTCTAGGTGACGAAACCAGCCCTCGGTCCTGCCGAAGCAGCTGGTTTTAAAACCAATGCCCCCGCCCTCGGTGGGAGAATAACCAATCAGGTACTGTACAAACATCCACCCAATAACTTATTGGGGAAAGGAAAATACACCCAATGAATGATTGGGGAAAGAAGGTAGCCCCTCGCGACACCGTGCACATATGTACGTACACCTTCTACCATCACTGCTGCGAGCTTCGCGAACATTCACTTTCCCATGATGCAGATTACTTCAACGTCCGGTTGACCCAAGTTCCAGGAAAGCCATTTCAACTCATCTGCTTCTCATCGTCGCTCCTCATGCCTGCAGCTAGCGTGACAATACGTCAAAGCACGCCGCTGCCGACATAGCACAAAAGCCACGCACTGCGACGCGGGTCAGCCTCGCCGTACACACGTGCACACAGGATGCCGCCTAACGACTCCGTCCATGAGGGGAGTTTGACGTCTCCTGTAATCCCCCACCATTCGGCGCCTCCCTTCTCCCGCTGGGTTCACTGACGCCTTTCTGTGCGGTTGTGCGGAGGGCCCAAGAAAAGCACATAATGGGCATTCCACTACGCGACCGGATGCGGCAAACAAACTACAGCACCGCGAACTTCACTGGCACACAGCTGCCTTTATCTCATTATCGAGCTGATTCTCAGCTGAGAATCTCATTACTACTGGTTTGCAAAGAAAAAGAAAAATACAGATTTTAAAATCGGACAAAAATCGTTGAGGAAACGTCATCATTATTATCAGCCTAGCTACGCGCTCTGCAGAAGAAATGCCTCTCCATACCCTTCCAAATAACTCTGCCCAATGCCAGCTGAGGCTAACTTATATCCACAAAGGATACATAATTGTAGCGAACTGCTTAAACATCTTTCTCTTAAATCAAAGCTTTTGTCGCAAGGTTTGCAAATGCAAAACACGCATAGCCCTCACTCACGTGAGCACACGCCAGGCTGCTCGGGACGAACACCATGCTGTAATGCTCATTCAAACCCAAACATTGCCAGGAATAAAAATTGCACTGAGCATTGCCACGTGGCGACCATTTACCGCGAATCGAAGCGCCGCCAGGGAAGCCGACATCTGCTTCGCCATTTGCCGGAACGTTTTTCGCCAACAACGCAATGACCGCAACGGCAGGCAGGAGCCAAATCGCTAAACGGAAGCGACTCATCCCACGGTGCCAGGAATCCGCATTTTATGCGAGCACGGTAGCAAACGAGAAGAGAAAGCAACTGCTCAACGGCACTATAGAGGACACGTGCGCACTTCGCCACTCGTCTACGGTAGGAGAGTGGATGGAGCGCGTGCAAGAAGTATCCACCGCTTTCTGAATGCACAAACAGCGTTCGACGAATGGGAAGTAAACGATCGGGTCCCTATATCGGAGCAATCTAGGGGGCCGTTTCCTTTTCAGTCGTCCCACTGCGGATGCAGGCAGGCAGGAAGAAAAAAGGGGAAGAAAGAAAAGTGGGAAAGAGAGGCATGCTCTTTTATTTTTGGGGGGTAGAGGGTAAAAGGGGAGGCAAGCGTGTTTCGCAGAAACAAGGAGCTTTTCATGTGGGCAGCCAAAGTGGATCGGCCGCTTTGTGGCCAGTGATGGATCGGCTAGTTTTGCGGAACTGGGCGGTGACACGGACGGTGCGGTGATCGGCTCTGGCCGAGGCCAGGACACGCAAATAATGCTAGGGGTACGTGTGGTGTCCAGGCCGTGGTTGCCTGCTTTCCTGGGTGCCGTTTACCTGGTACGCGCAGCGTTGGCTATGCGGTCAGTGCCTATAGTCGCAATAAAGGAAAAGGCGTTGGAGAAAAGAAGGGTGGAAAGGTCAGCCGCAAGAGCGCGTCTCAGATCTACTTTTCGGCACACGGGAAGGAAAGGAAGAATGACAGAAAAGAAGGGAGAGAGTGCAAATGTGAAGGGATAACGCTATAGCTAAGAGAAGCACACGCGCTGTCGAAGACAACACGTGCATGCATCCAAGATAACATGCGTATCGCACCACAGGCGTCCGAGAGAGAAAGAGAGAGAGAGTTGACACGCGATTATTCTTTTTGGGATCGATATTTAGAAGGTTCCGCACACAGCAATGTTTTCCGATCAGCATTCCGTAAAGGGCGCCTGAGATCTCTGTCACACGCCTTATTCGGCAAACGTCCGCGTTCAGCAAGCAGATCAAAGGATAACACTCCGTGCCTTTCCGATTCTAATAGCAAGTAGGATTAAGAGATGGAAAAGCGCGACACGCCGACCAGTTGGGTGGAATGTGCCGTCATTTCACTGCCCGATAGTCTTATTTGAGACAGCCGTTCACCACGCGACCTGCGGCAACAATCTTTGCCCTGTAAGCGTATACGTATCCGGGTGCGGTAGGATTTGCAGAGGCTACATGTGCTGTCTCGATTAAAACCAAGACGACCCCAGCAAACAGCATTTATTCAAACCGGCTATCGACACCAAGAAACGAGTAGAAGCATGATTAATGCCTCGTGAAAGCAAGGCAAAATATCCTTAACAATATTCACTTGCAGCCCAGAGCAGGCTATAAATGTTTACCTCACTGGTCAAATGTATCTCGTCATCCGTACCAAAGTGATGCTTGCGATGCGTCCTTAAACTCGCACCCTTACCTAACTCCTGATGTTTCACATGGCCTGGGCATAACACGATCCGCGTGCAACGCCCTCGGAAAGCGTCATCCCTCGAATATCGCACTCTTGGAAATCGAAGCGGCTGCAGTACAGCACGCCGCCCTAAGCTCCCCCGGCTGCCAGATAGTACACATATATACACAGAGAGATAGACGAACCAGGAAGGCAGGGGAGGATGACACAGCGAAAGGCGCGTCCAAACTTCGCCACTTGCCACCACTGCGAGGGAATCCATTTGCGGAGCAACGCGTTTCGATTAATTTTTTTCATCCCGGTAACAGGTGCTTCGCCCATAGCGTGAAGCGCGCGGAGAGGTCTTGAAGGGTATAGCGTTACGTGAGCGCGCGCGTCGGCGCACAGCCATTAGTGATACCGTCGCGCACCGTCCCACCGCTGGCGCGTCTCGCGTGTTTCGCCGCCGACTGATTGCACGGGGCCGAAGTTTTAAATTCGCTCAGCCATTTGCGCGCACCGGAGCGCGCCTTATGCGCTGGCTGCGCGGATCCGTGAATTGGTCCGGCGGCGCCGTGTCGAGTAATGGCCCGGGATGCCAGACGCGCTGAAGCGACGCCGATTGCCGGCGACAAGTTGCATCTACACAAGCGGCGTCGGCTCGCACTGGGGCCCCAAACAACCTTTGGCGATTATAATTTTGGGCGGCTCGGTTTACGACGGCCAACTCGCGACAGCAGGAGTGTATACCTGAACGTGGGCTTGGAACGCACTTTGCTTGGAACCAAACAAAAAAAAAGGGGGGGGGGGGGGGGGGGGGGACGTGTTTGCTTGTGGCCGTCGTTAGAATTTGTGTAAATATTTCTGCTTTACTGAAACAAACGTGACATGCTGCGTTCATTTATAAAAGCGAATTTCTTGTGCAGCAAATTTCATTTGACAGCGCACACAATAAACCTACGCCCTTTTGCTTGAACCTACAGCGTCGTAAATATTAATTTAGGCGAAGTATTATCTGCATAATGCTTGGGCACTAGAATTCCGTGTAGCATGCCCTTCGATTAACTAAAATATACGTTTGGGCTAGTTAGTTAGAGGAGATGTGTTCAGCGTAATGTGTTTAGATAACAAACAGATAATAAACGTTCAGGTAACAAACAAAGAAGTGTTCTGATAACACATGGACAACACGAGGTAAAAAAAAAAAAAAAGGAACAATGTCTTGCCTATGTGTAAGTTCCGCTGCAAGCTGCATAGATATGTAGTCAATTAGAATATCGAAGATACAATAGAATATCGAATAGAATAGAATAGAATACAAGATTCAATAGAATATCGAAGATCCAAGATTCCATGAACACCATATGTGGTAACACGAAGACCACCTTCTGTGATTGTCCATTAATTTATTCTTGCATAACGCGCTCAATTCTCGACATACTTTGTGATATGCTCGATTTTAGCTCAACTTCAACTAAAAAGCAAACATGTCAAGCCAGGTGTTTCACTCTATCGCAAGAAAGAGTTTGAAACACCTGTCTAAGCCAGGCGCTATGCGGCGGTATGTGGCTATACGACACCTCGACTGACTGTGACGAAGGAAAAACTTGGGCGACTAAGTTTTTCTCTACGAATAAAGCCGTGGGACGCACACTCGGAAAATCGCGCCGCTCCATTCCAAGCCGTTCTCTTTGTCATGGCGAACATTCACTTTCATTCTCATCAAATGCCAGTTCGGGATGTGCGCAGCCATTGTCACAGAAAAGCAACAAAAACAGCGACAAAAACATACAAAAAAAAAAAACAGCGGTGTCCGAAGAGGGAGACAAAAAATTAAAAAGGAAGAGGAACGAATCTAACGCTGTTCATTTTCAGAACGGCAGGAACATGAATACGCGATGCAAGGCGGACAGGGGTAGCTGACGACAGTTGGAACTCTTCTCAAGACCCGCGTACGACGCTCTAAGGCAAAGCTGTTGTCCAACGACGGCTCTTCCCTGTACCCTTCTTCCTCTTCCTCCTGCACCGCCGCTTGCTGTCGCATCTCCACTGTCGCTTCGAGCACAAAACGCCTCCGCGATCCTCTTCAAACAGCCTAATGGGGTTCGCATTAGCGACCAGTCTCGTCCCGCTATACGTGAATTGTTCCGTCGCCGTCCTGTCGGCACTCTGGGCCCCGAAGACGTCGCATATACCATGCCCCGGAACGCGCACTCGCCCCTGCGATGCTTGAGACGGAACGAAAACTTAGCGAGAAAGCGCAGCGCTCACATTCTTATATCGACGCTGAGGGCCTATCTCTGTATGTGTATGCATACATTTGCAGCGCTCCTTTTCACTGCAGCTGAGTGACTGCGTAGGCGGTGCGCCCTGCCGCCTCACTTGTGAGTGTATGCAGGAACGGCCCAATGACACTGTGCTACAAAGATGGCTGCGCTGCGGGGGAACCGGAACAGGAAATGACTAGAGCGAGGAAGTGGGCGGAGGTGGGGAGAGTGAGAGAGAGAAAGGGGAAAAGAGCAAGTGAGCGGATTTCTGAATATCAATGCGGTTCCCGAATGAGAGAAGCTTTCCTTCGTCCAGCCCCATCTTGTGTCAGCAGGGAAATATGCTTGGCGATTTCCTTTTTTTTTGTTGTGTTCCATGTGTTCTATTTCTTGTACTTCTAGTACATTGTTGTGGCTTTACGCATAGTGCGGATATGAGACCGCCACGCTCGCGTTCATGTAGCAGAGCGGAAGTCGGGAAGCAAGAGGCGATGAGCTATGGCAGTGGCCTGGCTCGCCCCTTTTGTTCAAGCAGAAGAAAAGACCGCGTACTCGATGTGGAAGGGACGTGAGGGCGAAGCGGACGGCACGTACCACCGCCATTTTCCCAGAGGTGCCGTGTTTTCTTTTTCTCTTTTTAACCTTTACACAACAGCGACCGAATCGTTATATACAGTGCACGGGATGATAAATTAAGGTCCTGTTCTGCTCTTCTTGTCCGTTCGGAGATGCGCAGATGATGGAAAGCTTGACGTTTTCAGGGGAAAAAAAAATCCTGAAATTTCTGCTCAGAACTCGGACCTGTTTCGTCGTGGAAAATGAAGCAAAAGCGAAACCAAACGGAGGTTCGACGCCCGTGCAGACGATGTGGGTTGCGTGAAGACATAAGGATGCCGCTTATTTTCGGTGCTCAGGGCACTGACGTTGTACTTCTCCAAGATCCTCGAGGGAGAGGTGGGAAATAGTTCAAAGAAAAATAAATGGTCGCCCCGATAATGCTTCTTAAAGCCTCCGACGTGCCTGCAATTGGTGCATTCCGAAACTGAAAACCGGATCAAGGGGCTTATCCAGAGTAACTATTTAGGCGGAAGTCGTTAAGTATATGTATTTTAAGCCTTTCGAGAGGGAGAGGAGGAGGGAGGGGTGAAGTGTGGTGGTGAGGGTAGCAGCTCTAACGACGCATCTGCAAGAGGCAACAAATGGCACGCTTTAAAAGTCGACTTGTTGGTTCTGCCTCACTTCTGGGAGATGTTGGAAGAATGGAAGCATGTTACAACGTCGAGGCGGGTGAGGGAGTCAGGCAGTCAGTACCATTATATGCTTTAAAACGTCAGAAGACGCCATGTTTCTCGCAGCCCCTAATTCAAGGTCGGAGCCACAGTAAAGGCAGAAGAGCCGTTGGCGTGAATTGTTATTGTTGATTCTGCTCGTACAGCCAGACGTCGTCCTTGCCGAAACAATGCGTTGGTCTTGGGTAATTGACGGAGCAAAAACTTTCCTTCGAAGTTCCACTACTTCCTCTTTCCCTGCACGTTCAAGCCGGACAGTATCCTATACAGTCCGCACTGAGCACAGTGTGGGAACACTCGAAGGCGCAACTGCCTTACCTCATAAAGTTATTCAGCACTCAATACGAAACTACACCTCCCTGCCTTACCTCTACCACTTCTCTTTCTCTCAGTAGCCGATTAGATAAAAGTTAAAATTTCGAGCCACAAATAAATTGCACTGCCCCATGCTGAACCGATTCCACATAACATTTCGCGCCACACCAGTCGACATCAACCGCACACGTTTTTGAATATCGTATTTACGCACAAAGCTTTAGGCGTATGATGAAACCCATATCACTAAGGCTTGTGAGAAGGATTCCACTGAAATTTTTATATTTAGTTTTCCTAACAACGCAAAAAATAATTCCAAATCATTTTTATTCTTTAATGACATGAAATTTCTGCATGCATTTTTTTTTTTAATTTCATATAGATGCTCGCTCGTGACTGTGCGCTTAAATTATTCATGACTTTCAGACACTTGCTTGGAGCCGCGTAAACACAAGCGCACCCTTTTTAATACCCAACTTGTGTTGTCATTTAAGCGGGCGTGAGCGTAGTCAAACCGTTTCTCGTGTGCCTCGATCAGTTGGCATTCGCTCAGCAGCGTGGTCGTGCATTGTGCGTCAACAACTTGGATACATTCCTTCATTCATCTTCGTCTCCATTTGAAGTTTGAAGTTTGAAGTTTGTTTTATTTACATCATAGATGTGGGTAGGTCCGGGTAAAAAGTGATCGCAGATCACTTGAGGGACCCCCGGACCCCCTTTTACATGGCATACAGCAACAAACATAGAAAGATGGTCAAACGCTAGAGACAGACTTTTTACACAGACACAGTTATACATACAATACATTTTATACATCATAAAAAAGAATATACTTAACAACGTTTTCTTGCTTATTTAAACGCAGTTTTAATTTCGCGCAAGCTGCTTTTGGAAATATCGATATTCATGGATTGTAATTGGTTTAATAAGTATGGCATATTGTATCTTAGCATCTGATTGCCGTAGTTGGTGCGACAAAAAGGAATAGACCATTTTTCTGTATTGCGCAGGGTATAAGCCGGTACAGTTTGAGAGAGGCAGGTCAAATCTAGAAACGCTCGATTATTATATTGTAGAGATTTCTTGTATCTGGTTGCTAAGTAATATCGGTACAAGCTATGGACTGGTATAATCTGGTAGTGTGAAAATAAGTGATCAGTAGGGGCATGGTAGTCAACATTGGCAATGTAACGGACAGCTTTCTTTTGCAGCATGTAAATTTTATGCATATTTGTTTCTGTTGTAGTGCCCCACACCAAAAAACAGTAGTTTAAATGTGACAAAAAAATGGCGTTATATATCTTTAGCTTGACTGACACAGGAAGGAAGTTTCGAAATTTAGCGAGAATACCAACACACCGTGACAGATGAGCGATGACAGAATCAACTTGGGCGTTCCAGCTCATGTGATTGTGGAAAAGTATTCCTAGTGTTTTAATCATGTCTTTGAATTCTATGTTGGTGCTCCCAAGCTTTATGTCGAAGTTCTGAATAATTGCTGATTGCCTAGCATGAAAAAGTACGGCTTTAGTTTTTTCAGTATTTAAAAGTAGTACATTATTTTCACTCCAGGTTTTTAATCTATTCATTGCATCATTTATAATTGGAATGAGAAGCTGTATTGAGGTGCCTTGAAAAAATAAACTTGTGTCATCTGCGTAAATGACATATTTTGGCTTATCATGTATTGTAACTATATCATTTATATATAATATGAACAGGAGAGGCCCTAAAATGCTGCCTTGTGGTACACCGGTACAAACTGCTTGCGATGATGACAGATGGGACCCTATTTGGACTTTCTGATAACGATGTTTAAGGTATGACTTTATAAGGCTTAGGGGTGTCCCGCGTACGCCATATAATTCCAGTTTCTGCAGTAAAACAACATGATTGAGGCGGTCGAAAGCCTTTGAAAAATCTATGAAAACTCCGATACAGATTTCCCGATTTTCAATTGCATCCAGTATGATTTCTTTTTGCGCTAATAACGCCGTTTCGGTTGATTTCCCGTGGATAAAGCCATGCTGGGAAGGGGAAAGAAGATTGAACTTTAAGCAAAAATTAATTATTCGTTTGTAGATTATTCTCTCTAATCCTTTTGAAAAGACAGGTAATATTGAGATTGGTCGATAATTAGACATATCACTTTTATCTCCTTTTTTGTAGACAACAATAACTTTTGACACTTGCATTAACTTTGGAAATAGACCAGTAGATAGGGCGAGGTTGTAAATATGGGTGAGAACAGAAGCTATGCAGTCAATTACGTATTTTATCGGCGCAATTTGAATGTTATCTATATCACAAGCTCTGCTATTATTTAAGGAGGCAAAAATACGGCAAACTTCATTTTCATTGGTAGGATCTAAAAAGACACTGTGATCATTGGCTTTTATATTGGGATTTACAGTTTTAGGGGGGGTGTTTCGTGAAACAGCATCCTTAAAAAAATTATTGAACTTTTCTGCAAGCTCGATTCCTTCTACATTATGACCTTCGAGAGTAAGACTGGTAACATCTGCAGAACTTGATTTGCGATCAAGTAGTTTGTTGATTTTCATCCAGATTTGAGTGCTTCCATCGCAATTTTCACTCATAAACTCGTTATGCAGATATTTCCTTTTTTCATTTCTTAAGTGAGCAGTTAATTTATTACGATACTCTTTGAATCTTTGTAGATCAGCTGGCGACTTTGTTTTCAGAAATTTCTTGAACAACTTGGATTTCTTTTTAATCATCTTTAGAGATTCGTGGTTGATCCAAGGTTTACGATTTCTTCTTGATTTCTTAATCACCTTTTCTTTAAAATGTTCATGGTATAATGACTTAAAACGAGAAATGAATAGCTCATACGCATCATCGGCTGCATCGGAAGAAAATACAGCATTCCAACTTTCGTTTATAATACTTGAACGAAACGCTTCAAGAGTAACGGGTGTGATGCACTGTGTTGTTTTCACGGCGGGTAAGTCAGTTGTTTGCTTTTTGATGCCTCGTACAAGTATATAAATCGGGTAGTGGTCACTAATATCACAGCATAGAACTCCGGAAACAACACAATTACTATTAATGTTGGTTACAAAAGTATCAAGGAGGGTAGCAGTTTGCATTGTGACGCGGGTTGCAGTTTGGGTTAAAATACGATGGCCACCGGACTCTATCGTTGATACAAGCGTCATTTGAGCTGGAGATGGCTTCAGCAAGTCGATATTAAGATCTCCACCGAGAATGAGGTTTAGGTTTTTTTGATTGACATAATTCAGCAAGTGATCTAAATGACCGATAAAAACATCAACAGAAGAATCCGGTGGTCTATACATAACTGAAAACACATTTCTTTGCGACACAACTGTTAAACATTCTACATCATCACTTATGAAAGAAAATTCAGGTATAATATCACAGTTAAGAGTATGTTTCATCAGTATTGCCACGCCACCCCCATGTTTAGATGTCCGATTTAGGAAGAAAGTTTGGTAGCAATCTCGTTTGTAAACTTCAGTGGTGCGTGTGTACCAGGTTTCAGTCAAAAATATGGTATCGAACTCAAAACTGAATTCATCTAGAAAGACGGATAGTTCATCTTCTTTATGTCTTGCCGACCGAATGTTTAGATGAAAGCAGGTTAGATATACATCGGTGTAAGAGCGTTTTACGGCGTTTACGTCACGGGGTAAAACTTCCATGCTAAAGAAAAAAAAAAAAAAACAAAGAAGCACCTAATGTCCCTACTTATGCAATTTTTGCCAGATCCTGTTCATCTCGAATGCGCACTGTAGATGCCGATTCGTCTTTCTTTGCCAGGATTTTTCCGCCAACTGTCCAAACAAAGCTCCAGCCTGCGGCCTTCTTCTGTGCTACAGCCTTACCCAACAGGGCTTTGAGAGTAGGGCAGAGATGCTCATTTATGTATATTGGCGTTTTGGTTGAGTATCCGAAGTCCTCCATTGTAATCCTCGTTTTCTTTGCCTTTTGTAGCACTGTGTCTCGCTTGGAACGATTCTTAAACTGCACAATGATGTTAGGCGTTGTATTTGCATCTTTTCCCGGGATGCGATGGCACACTTCAATGTCTGATTCGGTTATCGGTTCGTTTATCAGCACGCCGATTTGATTCAAGGTCTTGGAAAGATCTTCATCTTCCTCCTTTGTTATGCCTTTTATCTCTAGATTGCATTTTCTAGAGTACTGCTCTGAAGCAGTCATGCGTTGTTCATGTTCCGAGGTTTTCTTTTTTAGCATTTCGCATTCTTTGAGCAGTGCCTCATTAGCCTCCTTGAGAGCTTTGTTGTCATTTAGAAGTTGGGTTTTTTCTTTCTTTAGCTCTTCAAGATCATTATTGAAAAACTCCAAACTAGTTTTAAATTCTCTTATTTCCTTTCTCATCTCACGCTCAAGTTTTCCTTTGAATTCATTCATTTCTTTTCGCAGTTCGTCACGAAACCGAGCAAATTCCGACATGTTGGGAAATAGAAACAGGCAAAGCAGTAAACACAAGGGCAGCAAACAGGGCAGTGCAATTTACGTGGCTTGAAACGCAATGCAAACGTGTGTCTAACCTGTAGCGATAACAAGCGCACGTGTCAGGACGAAATGCTTCCGCTGCCCGTGCTGCTGCCAAGTGATCGCTGATCCGCAGTGCTGCTCCTTTATAGTCCTTTGACCCCTGGTGGCGGCGCTCTTGGTGACGTCTCTTGCCAGGTGATCCGGAGCAGTCAGCTGATAGAAGCGGTCAGGACGCTGTCCGTGATTCCGGCCGGGAACGATCTGTAGCGATAACAAGCGCACGTGTCAGGACGAAATGCTTCCGCTGCCCGTGCTGCTGCCAAGTGATCGCTGATCCGCAGTGCTGCTCCTTTATAGTCCTTTGACCCCTGGTGGCGGCGCTCTTGGTGACGTCTCTTGCCAGGTGATCCGGAGCAGTCAGCTGATAGAAGCGGTCAGGACGCTGTCCGTGATTCCGGCCGGGAACGATCTGTAGCGATAACAAGCGCACGTGTCAGGACGAAATGCTTCCGCTGCCCGTGCTGCTGCCAAGTATCTCGCCTTTTCCCGGTTTTTACCCTTCGCTGCGGTCAACGTCTTTCTCAGCCCACGCGCCGCATCTGGTAGGCTCTCTTTGCCCAAACTCAATCCCATTTGCACTCGAGAATAACCTTTCCACTCCTCTGTTCGGGCCACGCCCCGTTACGCGACCGCCGTAAGCTCTCTTTCATCTCTGTACAGTTGACGTCGCAAACGAGACTCCCACGCGCCAAAACACAAGCGACACTGCTGGAGGAACACAATCTTTTGCCGTGATGGAATGTACAAGAAAAAAAAAAGAGAAGGAAATGAATGAATAAAATAAAGCGACAGAGACGGAGGAATAAGTGAGCGCGACACCCTCAGGGGGCGGAAAGGTTGCGCTTGGATTCCACTAAGAAGAAATAAAATGACAACAAAACAAATATACGCTGCCGTACATAGTTCGCAAAGGTGTCGCGGCGCTGCAGTTTTCTCATCGGTACGCACCACCACGTACGGGCGGCGCGGTCGAAACGGAAGTCTTCTGAACGGAGCAACGCGCCGTGGACACAGCGACCGACGACGGGAGACTAAGAAGAAATAAAAGGAAACGCCGTGAAGCTCGGCGACATGTAAACACGAGGCAACAACTCGGTTCTCAACCTGCGTATGTTTAGGTGTGAGCTCGCACACCTATTACACCTTCGTGTACGTGACGAGCAGCGTTGACAACCTACTGCTCGTAATATCAGGTGTCGTGGAAAGCTCCTCGAGGGCACGAAAGCCAGGTACAATCACGGCGACTGCGTGTGGTTTGGTAGTGTATATCGCAACCACTGTTACTGTAGCGGCGAGTTGCATGGAGGGGGGACAGTAATGGGGAAAACAAATGCGCATTAATTGTCTCACACCGAATGGACTCCTGAACCACCCCGAGAGGGAAAGGAGGAAGGAACACAATTACAGGGACTTTTCAGAATAAATGAATTCGCGGCGGGCACTGTATATGCATACGTGAAACACTAACCGACGAACCTGAAGACAAAGCACGGAAAAGGCGGTTAAACAAATTACAGAAGTGCAAGGAACCGGCACCGGCGAATTGCCGTCAATACGGCGCCACTCCGGTTCAACACTCCCTTTATATCAACGGCTACAAATAGGGTGTACATTACACAGCCTCCCGAGGTTGCTACTATAAGCGTCGGAACACCTTTCCGCCCGACGCTGCCGTGCGCCCCGACACCGTTTGTATACACGACTGCCTTGGCGCAAGGTGAGCGTCCAAGCTCGGGCGCAGGGCAACGAGCGCGGGGAGGTCCGAGAAATAGAGACGTCAAATCAGCTCCTTCGCTTACGTAGTGCAGTCACGTACCGGCGCGCGCACACCTTCCAATCGAGGCGCCAAGCGCGGCAGCCCGCGCCCGCAGGCGCGCCGCACGGTGAGGTGGCTAGGCCTGCGCCCCCTTCCTCCCCCCTTTTCCCTTCACATCCGGTCGAAGGCGCGGAGTACGCTACACAAGCTAGTGGGCAGCCGGGAGCACTGCTAGCCTAGGAAACGACCGCGGGGCATCAACAGCAACGCACTGGATGCGTACACTTACGAGCGGTGTTAATTAGAACACCTCTTTTACACTCAAAACTGTTTTTTTTTTACTTTTGCATAGAATCTGAAAGTTCATTTGAGGGAATCCTGTGTACACTGCAGTATACTGAGTAGGAAAATAAATCTACGGGGACGCTGTTAGTACTTTTCTTGTATTTTGCTTCAATTGCTTCAACTAAAACTGTGGTGTTCGCGGTACTCTACTTCGTTGCCGCTGCCTGCCGGCCTGCCCTTCAAGCCCACTGCGGCTTTGACAGGCCTATCATGTATCAATGCTGTGGCGATCTTGCGTTAATAAAGTTTATTATTATTATTATTATTATTATTATTATTATTATTATTATTATTATTATTATTATTATTATTATTATTATTATTATTAAAGTTATCTTAAGTGTGGAATGCGATAGCTTTAGTTTTCGCATTTGTCGCAGTTTCTGTAGGAACATCTGTGTTTGCGACAGTTTCTTTGCAATTGTCGGTCCATCAACCGGACTGTTACCTGCTGTAGCAGGTATGCGCTATGCTGTGGCGGTGCCGACATTAGGCTATATCATTTTTTTATGATTTTTGATTTCGATTGTTTATCTACGGTGCTGTCTAGAAACTAGACTGCTCACAAAAAGGTCGGCAGGTTTTGATGGCGTCAGAATGTCACGTGACCTCGCTCGACCTATCAGCGAATTCCGTCACGGAAACCAGCGAGCGGTGTTTAGGTGTGACCACAACTCTTAAAAAAACGGTATCTCACTCATATAAGGGAATCAATTGCTGGCTGCATGCTATAGAAGTGTTCTTTTTCGTATTGCTTCGACGTGAACGTAGAGACTCACACGGCGAGTACTACTTCGCAGAATGCTCGATAGACAAATGGGTTGAAAGTTCCGTTATGCTTCCTCCATGCGCGCTATATAGTATATCGAAACGCATCTCTGAAGCTGAAATAAAGCTCACTTCTTCTGCTCACTTCTGGCCACCGAATTCTTCTATTGTTGACAAGAAAGAAACAATATAAAAAGTAAACAATACGCGTATCTCAAGAGGGCGCACTTGTTTATGACGCGGTCGGTATAGTGTATAGTTTCATCTGTCGCAATCAGACCATCAGTCTCCTACTCCAAACAATGTCTAACTATACAAGTCTTGCGTGGATAGTTAGTTGTTCATCCAAATAGTTGTGCAGAGACAGTAGCCACCCTCGCCTGAATATGAAAGTTCCGCGCCTCCGCAACCTCTACATCGGAGAGCGGCGTATATTCGGCCAGCGCAGTATACGTGCAAAGCTCGGATGACAGCTCGACGTGCGCGCAGCGAGGGTTGCAGCGGTGAGTCCAATCAGGCGAAGTGGGAATAAGGGTTGGCACGTATTTAGGGAGAGACAAAAAGAAGAGCCGCCGGTGGCATGATCTGGCAGCGCCGGTTCTCTCTGCAACATCGGGGCACAGAGGCCGGAAAAGAAGATGGCGGAGAGGGAAAAATAAAGGTTGGTCTAAGCAAAGCAACAGGACAGTGACTGGGAAGTTGTGCGGGTATATATAGTGGATCCGGCGTAGGGGCGAAGACGTGGAGGGTGGCGAAGTTGCAAGGGTCGACGAAAGAGACTCCTTGGTCGCGACGTGCCACCGCGCGCGATCACACTGTCTGTTTGCGTTCCGAGGTTGGGGATATGGTTTGGAGGAGGAGCCGCCCGCCGTCCCCCAGGGTTCTCCACGGCAAGCCCATGCCTTGCCAAGGCAGCGGCCGACAGGACGGTCCAGTTTGTCGGGGCTATTTAGCCGATTGCCCTGCCCCGTGAATGGCTCCGTTGTATTCCGGCCAGTGTGCCTTTTCCCCACATTTTTTTCTTTTTTATTTTCCCCCAGTGTGCTCCTCCTGCTGCTGGTGCTGCAAAGAACGTCTGACCGGTCCAGATTCTTCCCTCGCATCGAATTGCGCCCCTGTGGCGTCCTGCCCTATGCGATGAGAGTACACGTGTGCGCGATAGATCCGCGTTTTTTTTCCTTTTCTCTCGTAGTGTCCAGTCACATGTTTTGCACCAGGGGTCTGGGCGTTCTCTTTATATTTCATACAGACGTCAGTGGTCTACCCAGCCCGCTTTCTGGCCCGCAACTTCGGACTAGAGCATTTCGATGGAAGCAGTTTTAATGCTTCTGGTTCGCAGTCGACCCTGAATATGAACAGAAGTGCACACGCTGAACGTCAGTTGGCCACAGATTCGCTATGTGACATCGGAACCTCTGGCGTTTCGCATATGCCAGATGAACAATGGTGACAGGCAAAATGTGCTTTGAGTATTTTGAGACTGCAGTTGGTTACCCGGTGAATAATAATAGGCAGCTGCCATTACATCAATCGCTACGAACCCGAGAATCTGGAACTGGAAAAAAAGAATACTGTACATGTCGCTGCCCCCGTGGTCGCTATACTTAGGTTCAGGGTTATGATTCTATACGGCCCGTGCCATTTTTGTGGCCTTCACATGCAATTTCATGAGCTGATGATTTGCACTCCACCTACAACGCACTAAATTCCACGACTACAAAAAAAGGCCTCACAAATCTGCACGCAGTTAAAAAGAACCGCCACTCTTTCTGAGCATGGCTGACTTATAACAACCCATTTCGGTTGAACATGCTATTTAGTTAAAACCTGTTCCTCTCCATATGATCCGACAAGCATAGAGTGCATGAAATACGCACAGCATTTAGCTATCAGCAATCCCTATACAGTGAAATCAGAGAACGATTAGAAAGCAGAACAGCAAGATAACAAGTGTGCATCTGTGACCCGAGATTCCTCTCCGTTAATAACTGTCATCAGAGCACGCACGCGCTCGAGGACACAGCGTAGGGAACGACAAGACCGGAGGCTCGCCAATCTAGCGTCAATCGACGCCATCAAGGCGGGTCCCCATTTGCAGCGGCTCCAGATACGAATCAGTCCCGTACGAGGCCCGCGAGTGAGTCACTGGCCGAACACAACTATAGCATCTCGTCTACCGGAGCCGCGACGCATTGGCACGAACCTTGCCGACAGGCGGATACCACTACTGCAGCCAACCCACCGCTGGTGCCGGTCTGAACGAAGTGTGTGTGTGAGAGAGAGAGAGGTGGCACACGGGAAACACTATAGCCACGGACGCAGGTCTAGCCCAGCCGCGTGCGCGTATTTATATGTAGCACACATAATAGAGTGCGCTGCAAACGACTCCCTCGGAGTCGGAGCGAGAGATTACCCATCCCTCCGGTCCATGCTGCGAGCGACGGTCCTGGATGCAGGGACGAACGCTGCAGCACTCGGACGTTGGGCTAGAAGAGAGCGAAGAGGGGAAAAAGAGGTGAGAAGAAGGGAAAGACCACCGGTGCTGGACGCGTGATAAGGACTATAACCGCCTCGTCCTTTCCGCCAACCTGCTTTCCTGCCTAACCTGCAAAAAAGGCAGCCAAGCGCGGGCTCAAACCTCCTCCCCTTCCCCTGAAAGCCCGGCTCGACGCTGGAATGAGCGAGCCGGGGCCCAGCAAACTGCAGGAAGCTACCGGAGGGTGGCACGGGAAGAGCCGGGGCACGAACAGGGACAGCGGCGAGGGAGATAAGTCGGCTCAGGTGACGTGGAAATTGCACCAATTACCGCACGAATGACACGCTGCATTGTTAGCGGCGCGCGGCGGACGACGGCCAGGCAGGAGAGAGGAAGCGAGCAGCGCGGTGGCGGCGGTGTTCGCGCCCCTCGGACTCCCGTGATGAATGGGGATTCCGGTGACAGGTAAATACGTGCCGACCGCCGCCACCGCGTCGCTTCCTCCTGGTGCGCTCCTCGACTGCCTGGCGTTGAATACGCGCGGCCGAGCCAGCTCTAGCGCGCGCCGTGGAGCCACTGGTACCGCCAGAACGTGCGGATGTAATGCGCGAGCCGCCGTTATGTCTGCAGCGCTGCCCCGAGATGACGCGGCGCGAGATATTTTGAGGGGGAGAACGGGGGGCGCTTCTCTGGGAAGGGTGGGTGAGGGGCGGAGGGGAGGGTGGTTGTTCTGCTCTGTAGGCCCAAACTTCGCTAAGCGCGGCCTTCCTGGACGTAACTTCGTGACACGTGCCGGCCGTCAACGCGACAAGTTCGTGATGATCAGTGCCGCACGTGCTAATACTGCAGCTCGCCAGGCTGGCGCAATTTGTTGCCTTGGACGTTATTCGAATGCAGCTTGGCCGCGGGAAAAGGTAGGAAAAAGCGGAGCAGTAAGTAGAGCCGGGCGAGTACGCCTGCTAGCATTTCAATTACGCTGGGCGTCATCTGGAAACATTCGATGCGGCCCAGGACTTCCGCAAATCATCTGCTTGACAGTAGAAACGCTGTTGATGTTAATGGTTAGCTGAGTTGTTTGAAACTGAAGTGAGAAAATGCGCTGATATTGAGAAAAAAAAAACGTTTCTTGAAGATATGGAGCAGCGGGCAATAGCACAATGCAAGGTTGTAACCAAGCTGGCTTTAACATAGCGTGTTTAGTTGCGTATTGATCGTAACATCGTGTAGGCCGAATCCCCAAGCTCGGACACCAAAAAAAAAAAAGAAAGAAAAGAAAAAGGTCCAAGTTTAATTGTTATTCAGGTCGAATACAAACTAGCACCATCCAAGAGCGCTTATCAAACCGCAATAGCAGAGTGCACTGTTCAAGCATGCTTCTGTTCAAGTGATACGCAGTTACGCGCTGATGCGGTGCGACATGTTTTGGCATGCTCAAGCAGTGATCTGCTGTTTAAGCATGTTTAGACAAGTCACTGAGCAAGGAGAGGAAATATCCTCAGTTTCTTGCCACAGGAAACAAACATCGTTTCGCGCGTTTTGTGGCAGTTCGACCACTTATGCGGTGATAGAACCTCTTTTAAACATAAACACGAGGAAAACCTTCTTTCTCCGATATCACTTTGAGTACTGCAGCTAATGATGGTGGCTTTCTGTTTAAAGCCGAACAAGAAATCATATAACATGGTCCGTGTCCGCAACTGGCAGGATTAATTCGGTGTTATTGGGAGAGGACTTCGCCCTGGCGTGGACATGGCTATGATCGAGTTAAAACTTTGTGGTACTGACGACGACTACTACGAAAGTATCAAGCAAAGGTGAAAATGCACGAAGTTCTGTAGAGGTGTCCCTGCCAGAAAGCGTGCCGGCGCTGTTCGTCAAGCTTGACGTCATGGAGGAGGAGTAGGAGGAAAAACTTTTATTAGAAAACTCTCCCCAATTATGTGTCAAAACTATACTCTTCTCGTCTTCTCATGGAGGTGCGTGAAAACGCGCCTTTCGAGGAACGTTGTGCTATTCAACGAACTTTACGTACGATCGAGTAACTACTCAGCTCATTTGGCAAACACGTGGCCATCTCGTTAGATCGAATGATATGTATACATTTTCTGTTTCTCTTTCACATTATGTGGGTCGAATGCCCCCTCATTCAGCCGCCAAGAAGCAGCGCAATCAGCCTCTGTGTTCATGCATGTGTGTACGTATGGGCCGTTTGTTTGACGGAGTGTAGCCTTCCGTAACTTACTGAATCTTACTTTCGCCAAATGCCGAACTTCGCAGGCTGACAAGGAGTCATCGCTGTAGTCATCGCTGTAGTGTAGAAGTCATCATCGCCCCGGTGGCAGCATATTGTTGAAAAAAGTGACGGCCACAAAGACAACGCGACGATGCTAAGAAAACAATGGTTCTTCGACTGTCAAGCGTCGTCAGAACGAAGAAACAAAGAGAAAAAAAAGGCGTGCCTGTACAGCTTGTTAGAGGGAAGTTTCCATCGCGCCAAACCTGCACGTGTCGAAGCCGAACTTCATAAAGGAGATTCTCTTTTTTTTTTCTGCCTATAAGCTCTCTGTCACCACGTTCCTTGTTCCTTAATTGTATTCGCTTCTTCTTGCGGAAGAAGTAAATAATGAATTATTGCGGGTGCCAAAGATATGTTTCTGTGAGGAGGAGATTATTCATTGTTCTACTTTTTATTTCCTTGCAGAGTTTTGCAACTTTCGCAAGTTCATCTCTTAACGACCGCAGATGCTACGTAGCTCCGAAACAAAGTAAATCGTGGGGCATTCAGCTCTAATCACTTAATTCTTCTAGAAACGCGAACAGGTGACGTTCATGGCAAGGCGCATGCGTGAACATGCATGCGTGAAGGCGCAAAGGGAACGCTCGTGCTGACATTTTCACCGATAGGCCTAGACAGCAAGCGCTGTTTCAAACCATCTAGCGCCTCCACGCTCGCGAGGTTTGGATTTCGGATTAGGAAATCTAAACAACAGCAGTAATAAAAAGGGCGACAGCACAAGCAGCAGCACGTTTCTGCTGCCTCGTGCCGGGGGCGGTAGCAACAGCTTCTACGCGGAGTATTTCATGACACAATGCGATGACAGTAATTTTTTCAATTTATTTCCAGCTCTGTATACACAGTTGA
The DNA here is from genome assembly GCF_055824585.1 of Amblyomma mixtum. Taxonomy (NCBI): domain Eukaryota; kingdom Metazoa; phylum Arthropoda; class Arachnida; order Ixodida; family Ixodidae; genus Amblyomma; species Amblyomma mixtum. The sequence continues at coordinate 159,322,529 of NC_143017.1, read as the reverse complement.
CGGCTAGAAAGGTTAGTTGTCGCTATGCCTGGGTTTTCACAATGCAGAGTGGCATGTCCACACACACTACCATCGGCGGTGGTTTTCTCGAGGTGCCGTTCGTGGTGTGCGCAACCATGAATAATGCGTTCTTCCTCAAAACACTGTAACATGCAGCGATGAACCATTGCTTAATTTCTGTGCCAACCTCAGCTAGTAGTTTTTTTTTTTTTCTTTCTGATACGCAGCTGTGAAAACTACCTCAGCACGCTCACCACTCATCCTCCGCGCCACGTGTTCGATGTTAACCGCATTCTGTCAACATCGGCGACCACGCCATGATGTCGGTGTGCCTTTTGAAGGTGACATCAGAGCTTACCGCGCACACTACAGCTGAAACAATGAAGCCTGTATTAGGTCCCGCCAATGTTATTGTCAAGTGCAGCTTCAAAGTGACCCTAGCATCGCCCCTCACCCAGAAAAATACGAAATTCGTCATAAACGTTATGAAACATTCCGCGCGGTTCTCGAACTTACCGAAATGTCAGGCATCTGCAACGCGTGTCATGCAGCGTCGTGATGCCTCTTATCCCTGATGAATCGAGGAACTGAAGTTGCGCGCGCCACTGAGCAATCTTGCAGCCACTGAGTTAAACTAAACGCTGGGCCGAGCGTTAAAATAAATGGCGGCTACAACGCTCGCTAGAATGCCGCTGGCGTCTTCAGTGCGTTCCTCCGTGAGGCAGTGCATATACCCCTGGCAATGGCAGGGGCAATTTGAACTAGAAATTAGAGCGTTGTACAGAGCGCTGTGTGTTCAGTACTGCTTCGAACTTTTCAAGTAAACGTTTTTTTAGGCACGGTTCTCAACGTCCCCAGCAGATTTTGTGGAAAATAACAGCATTTGTAAACAGCAGCGCAACGTCGTCAACTCGACATTCAGTTCTGTTATTAGCTGCCTGAATTGACAAGAAGATAGTACGCAGTGGAATTGTGCGTGAGGATTCAACTAAACACGGCAGCTATAGTGCCGGTTTAAGCAGTAGACACAACACAAAATCGAAGTATAGTTTTCCTTTTATTTATACATTCTTAAATGAGCATAGTATCATGATTAATTTACCGCTAACTTCAAGCTATGAAAAGGTGCTGTAATCTACCTGTTTACGCCTGTTCGCCTCGGAGTGCAATAACTGTTGGTCCAAAGATGCACCCAGCCATCCAAGCGTGGACTCAAGCTACGAATATAGTGCGGTTCAGGTGACAAGTTACTCGTTATCTTGTGACTGTTATCAATTGCGTTCCAGCGCTTCCACTCAGTGATGTGCAAAAAACTTCACTCGCTTTGAAGCGCTGCATTTAGCAGAGTTAGCACTGCATGAAGTGTCTGTCGGGTACACCGCTAAGTGCCACAAACACGCTCCCTACTGCGGGCACACGACGCCTATAGATATGCGCTCGGAACTCTGCAAGTGCGGGCAAACACGCGGGGGACCCACGCACACCCACACACCCTACGTTGGTTCTTTCAACGGAGCGATTTCATCTGTCGTCCCGGTCATGTCGAGGAAAGATGCACAGAAATCTGTGCAGAGGCTTGGAAGGGTCATCCACGCGAACGCCCGGTCGGCCTGGGTCGTTAAGGGTACGCGGCGGGGAATTCATCTGGGACTCCGTACGTCCACTGCTGATAGATGAGCCTTGCGGTGAAGCTCGAGCACCCGCGCTTCACCTGGTTTAGCACCACTGCGGAACGTTCCAAGCTGCGCGCGGTTAATTGAAGAATCCCGTCTTCCTGGCCCCGCCTTCCCAAACCCTGTCTGATGTCCCGACCTACTCCTGCTAGCGCCTTACCACCGCCGCGCTCCCTTTGCGCCTAATGGAGTTTTTGCAGTGCAGCCACGGTGAGCTCACATAGGACAGGTTCTAGGCCACCCCGGAACCTCTGCCTAATAAACGCACTCCCCTCGGGCTCCCGTAAAAGGTCCCTCAGTGGATTTAACGAAAGGATTCGCAGCTTTGTCAGCCACCTTCCTTGACCCCCCCTCGTTCTCTTTTCCCCGGTAATCAGCACTCAACATGCTTTCCGCGCCGACCGCATTTCTTGTGAAAATATGAACAGAAAACTAGACTGCACAGTGTGCGAACATAATGTCGAAACAAAGGAGAACTGCTCAGCGACAGTGTGCGCTTAGAAGTTTCTGCACTGCCGTAAACCAAAGGGGCTCATTAGATGACTCATTAGAAGGATTTTTCACTTCGACGTCATCGGCCGGAATATTCAGCTGCGTTCTGAAGAGCATAGAGAAAACAATGTGTGGAAAACAGTGCACAAAGAGGTAATTAGGAGCTGCAGCTTTCCGCGCGCCTTCACTGCACGCGTAGTCGGGTACATACTGTCGAACTTGAAGGAATATATGACATTTAGGATAGTTCGCCAAGTGCAGCAAAAAATTTTAAAACAGAATACATCTAAGAAAAAGACACATAAAAGTCATAGCCTAGTGAACAAGACTCTGTTTCGTACATTGGTAGATAGAGCTTGACAGGTCTTTTTCCGGTGGATACTTTGAAAGCGTTTTCTGGCTGGTGAATGCTATGGTACGATATGAAACTAGAACGTTAAGGAGGAAATGAGGGGGGAGGGGGGGGGGGTGCTGCTGTACGGAGTTGAAAGAATTTTCATTTCTTGTCGTCAATGAGACATGAGATATGCTAAACATCAACATAGGAGAGATTGATGTTTCTGGTGTAATTTCACGTGCTACAACTAATGAGCAAAGCAGAACAAGAAATACGAACTCGGTCGGAAACCTCTACATGTGCGAAGTTTGTTGCCACAGCCGCCGTTCGCCGCGTTAACATGCACGTTGATTACGCCGAATTGAGCTGTTTGGCACGTGCAAATGCCCTCTACATATTCAGCCCATTCTGGGAAAGCAAGTATAGTTCGCTTTTTTTCCAGTAAATGGCGTGTCTGACTTCGTGAATCCGGATTCACGATGCACATTAAGCTGGAAACTACCTTTCCTCATCTGAACGAAACTAATTGCGCGAATTATATCAATAAAGTGGAACTGAACGACCAGTCCGCATTGGCTCAGAGTAATAAATTTGCATAAAGACACGTCTTGAATCAATTCACACTGATTCACGCCTTGCATTTGTCATATGTCATCCGCAGCAACCTGGAAGCAGCGAAATAACAATGAATTCCCAAAACGTAAATATATCCGGCAGTTGTTATTTAGTTTATCATCAGAGATGGGCCCGCATAAACCCATGCAGCGGCTGGAAGATGCTTACTTGGATGAACTTCGAAATTTTCCACGTAGGAATCCTTCAGTAGAGTTGTTCGGAAGATAGCGGATGTACATTTTTTACTCACCCTGCTAACACTGCTCGGTTTAAAGCCTTGTAATTGCGGAGAACAAACTCTTCAGTTAAACATCCCCTTTCCTTACTTCCGTGCTGGGATAAGACTAATTGCCCTTTCCGAAGTTCGCAAGCTTTTCGCGCTAAATACGGAGGCTTGCTGAATCAGCCTTTTTCGGAAACCTTGAACAGCACAGGGAAAATATGGTGAAAAATATACTGTCGCCGCGTAATGTCTTTAGACAAGTCCCCCGAAAGGCAGACAAGCGACTGAAAGTCAATAAAAAGGAAGAGTTCACTGCGATATAAACGTTTCTTTTTTTTTTTTTTTTGTGACGATGCTTCTTACAGCAAAAACCCATTAAAGAAATCAAAAAGCACTTGTGAGCCACATCTGTTCCTCACATTACACACAACCACAATACCAAAATCACGAGTGCGATTACTCAGCGAAGAGGTCTATAAAAAAATGATGCGTATAAACTGTTGGCACTATAGGTTGGGGAAGTTTTGAGTTGACAGGACTTGAAAGCGCCAGCTAAATCTCGTGGTTGTCTAAGAACAAAAAAATATATATATATATCCGTAAATGCAAGCTTTAGGATGTAGACAGCGCAGAAAACACCACATGCGCAGAAAATGGCGATCACTCTCAAAGCCGCCGATGTTCTCAAACAAGCAACATTAAATTACAGCGGCCAGTCGTGCACGGACTGTTGCGTAGAGTGCCGAAACCACGCCATCATGCGTCTAGTAGTTGGAAAGATGCGGCTTATACAGGTTGGTTGGTTTGGTTTATGGGGTTTAACGTCCCAAAGCGACTAAGGCTATGAGAGACGCCGTAGTGAAGGGCTCCGGAAATTTCGACCACCTGGGGTTCTTTAACGTGCACTGACATCGCACAGTACACGGGCCTCTAGAATTTCTCCTCCAAAGAAATTCCAGCCGCCGCGGCCGGGATCGAACCCGCGTATTTCGGGTCAGCAGCCGAGCACCATAACCGCTGAGCTACCGCGGCGGCCTATACAGGTTCCAACGGGAAGAGCTGCTTCGGTAAACTTTTGTTCGCTGCTTCATCTGATGCAGTAAAGAAGCAATAAAAAAAAAGCAAAACACTGAGGCAGCGTAGAGTGTCGAACGTTAGCAATATCGAACGAATATTGCGTCATTAGCCATCTTCATTATATCCGGTACAAATTTTTCGTCATATCCGGATATCTACTTTTTTGGTGCCAACGTATACAAGGCAAGAAGACAAATCGTTTGACAACACTTCAAATGTCAAACGTCCATTAGTTTGGCCGTAATGGATGTTTTCAGTTTCAAGAAGTCACGGTTTGGGGAACCAAAGGTCGTCGGTGCGAATCCCTACGCTTTGATTGGACTAGTAATCCTATGCTCCGTAACGCGCTCAATCGTTTGATAACACTCCGAACTTTCTACGCCTATTAGGCTGTCCGGAATCTGTGTATCAATGGTACCACACCCACTGGTAGGTACCACTTGAATGGCTTTGTGTTTCATACTAACACGACCTTGAGTAAAAACAAGTTTTAGCGCTAACGCTTCAAAACCCCCGGGGTGTGTGATGCTAGATGATTAGAGGCATCAACAACCGCACACATGCGCACAACAAAGAGACATATAGATACAACTCACACGCGCATATTTATTTTGGTTGCCCTGCGGGATGTTTGGACTTTGTAGAGAAGAGCGCATTGGATTGAAATATATAAAAGTGCAGCGACGCGCAAGAATAGTTCGCAGCGGTCGCATAGTGCAGTCTCCACCATAAAAGAGAGATGCGTGTAAAACGAAGAGCGCTTTTTTAAAATTGCTTCAGACATAATGTTATACCCAGCACCCTGCTGCGCAAAAAATATATCTTCCCCGCCACTGCATAACAATTTCTGTTGTTATGGCACGACTACGAAAAAAAAAAAATTGAAAGCGCCCGATAGAAATCACACACTGATCCTTTGGAAACTGCGCGATACAATATCAAATCTTTTTTCCCTCTTTTCAGCTGTCGTTCAAACTGCCCATCAGAAAGAAAAAAAGAAAGATTGACTCGAGTGTCACTGTGGCCTATACGGTTGAAGACTGCAGCTGGATATAATGTGCAGCTGCTCTTATTTCGGTTGCTGCTTGCCGAGTATGTTGCCTGACATCTGTTCCTTTAGAAGCAATACAAAGAGTTGCAGCACTATAGTTGCCGATGTCTAGAGGCTAGAAATAAACCCTCCGACAGGCGCCCAGAAGACAGCAAGCTATGAAGTTTCACCGCCAAATGAGAGGTAATTGGATAAGATTACATTAATAGACTCCAGCGCGAAAATGTTGGCCTTACGCATTAGGACACAAACAGGACTCCGCACACTCGCTGCAAGATCAAGACGCTGCAGAACTGCGCGCCGTGACCCATCACGGAGCTTTTGATATTATACAGGAATCTTTCGGCCGAACAGCTTTGACAACCAAAGCAAGCATATCTTTTATTATTGCCCGAAATTCAACTTTGGGCAGTGACATTGTACGCACTGAGTTAACCTGGAGTGTAATAAGGCAAGACTAAAGGAGTGAAAACATTGTACCCAAGCTTAATTCTGACACGACGTTTTTCAATCGTTTCTCATTGGTTCAAAGGCACTGCATCTGCGCTACTATCACTCGACTCTACAGAATAACCCAGCGGACGCTGGAGATGATACGGCACAATCCGCAGGAAGGAATCATTTCACTCTGCCTAAAGAGTTTTCGGATCATTAAAGAAGCTCGTACTATACTTTTTTCTGTTTCTTTATCGCAGTTACCACTATTGCTTTAACGGGCAAAAATCTACCATTCGCTTTCGCATAAAAGGGAGGCCGCCGATATGCTACCTTGAGTCAGGGAAGAAGTTTAGAAAAAGATGAGCTGCAGAAGAGTGAAGAAAGTAGTTAAACGGTTAAAATAGTTATGCATGGAGATAGACTGCGTTACGCGCGACCCGGTACATAGAAAGGCCAATGCGACACCGGTCCATGATCATCTGGGACGCATACCGCCAGGCTTTGTAGCCAGGTTGCGTTTCAACCTACGCTCTCAGCCAATGGCATCGCTTTTCAGCGTCGATCTTACGCAAGGCTTCGCGCTCTCAGCGCACCGCGATTTGATATTTCGCCGGTAGGCAGCGAACTCGCATTTATGCGAAGAAATACTTCTCTGCGGACGGCAAGCTCCTGCGGAGGCGTTGAGTCAGCGCCTAAAACATGTATTAACATATTTGCAGAAATGTGAACAGCCGACAGTGTATCACACGTACGTGGGCGGCTAGCGCACACAAGCTGGACAGGCAAAGCCGTTTTGATATATGTCAAAGAAAAAAAAAATAAACTCGGCGATAGCTTACATAGTTGCTGTCGTTGCAAAGTGGAGGTTGATTTTTATTTTCTCTTTTTTTCTGCGACGGAAACGTCCACAAACCATCAAGATGGAATTGGCGCTTTCGTAACTCACCGTGAGCAACAGACTCATGGAAGTTAAATGCCACCGACAACTTGAGTGGCACAGTGAAGGCGAATGTATAAAGGCCTGATATTTGACGAAGCTTTTGTGCCGTGCGTTGTTTATTGATGCAAGACGCATATGTTGGCACGTGTTCATGACCATCAACGTACCGTGAGCGAAATACACCGTGTAGCACTGATGATGAGTTGTCTGATGATGATAAATTTTTATGGCGTAAGGGCAGCTTTGGCCAAAGAGCGCAGAGGCACAAGGTAGTTTCCATAGCACAAGGTGGGGTAAAGAGCCATTTCCCAAGCATTTCACCCTAAAAAAAAAAAGAAAACAAAAAGAAAACGAGCACCAGGCAGGGGAAAGCTTGTACCCATTGTATCCCCGGTGGGTACCCGGCGGCACTGGGGATCGAACCCCGTACATGCCAGTTCCTAGCTGTCTGACTGCGACGCCAAGATGACCTGACCTCGCAAGCTCAGCCTAAATGGCCGGTAGCAATGCCCAGCATGTTTTCGTACAACAACCACAAAAAAGAGTGCATTACGGGTGAAGTTGAGGCTAATGTAACTTTAAAGGCCGGACTAGCTTTGCTATACTACCGAGGATTACTCACTGCAGTGACACCTTAGGCTCACATTAGAGCGCCGTTCTTGACAAAGGGCAAGCGGGAAAGAACACGTGACACGATGACGTCACGACAGTAGAGAAACGGGGGCCCACCTCGCGCCGTCGCTGTGGTTGTGCGCCTCCAAATTACGCGACACGATGATGCTTCGCATTCTCCAGGCTTAACCAAGTTAAGTCTCAGCCATTTTTTTTTTTGACAAAGGGCAAGCGGGAAAGAATCCGCCTTAAATTCGCACACAGACTACCCCGGCTAACAGGTCACCAAAGACAATTCTTGTACAGATGTGTGGGCGGGCTCAGCTGCGATACTGATAAGAGTATAAGCCAGCAACAAGTGCCTAGGAGAGATGCGATGATGCGACCGAGGGTTGAGCAAAGTAGTGTTAGTGCGTGCGCTCGACAAGGGAAAAAAGAACTCTGTATCCTCAATAAACAAACAGTAAAATCAGTTGAAACAAACAGTCTTGTGGGCGGGACTCATCTTCCATCGTGCTGTCGGCGAACAAACCGCGGGCGTGGAATCCTAGCAATCTGCATTGTATCTAAGAGTTTGCGAAGACAATGTCATCAAAGTCCTAAGAGTACTGGGCGTCCTTAACGGTTTTCGGCAACCTCGATATCTTCATAGGCTGTGAAAATGAGTGGAAGAAGACGCAAACTTAAAGGCCCCTTTGCGCTCTCGCTGTTTAAACGCGACAGCGATAAGTATCGCGTGTCGCAGAAAAGCCGGAGTTGTCGCCGGTGTCGTTGGCCAGGAGCCAGAAATCCACGAAAAGTCCCCACAGAAGCAACCTAGGCGGCAAGTGGGCTACCAAGGTCATCTGACCTTGTGACGTCATCGTATTATGCAATAACCCACTAACGCTATTGCGCCATGCTCTTAAGGCCGAGCATAAGTATCCCTACAGTTTTTTTCTCATTCCACTCGAGGCTTGAGACCAGTTTGGGTAGATGCATCACCCAGAGAGATTTTGCGCGAATGACAATGGTTTTTCATCCTACTGAAGCAAAACGGACAATCCCTTGCCCCTGGTTTCGCGGCCGCTATGGTCTTCGCGCCCTTCATGAACAGGTGTGAGATTGCAAAAAGCTAGGCGTCATCGTCCATACAGTTTGCGCTGACACCAATGTGGCAGATATTTTATGTCCGCCCTCGCATGCTCGCACGTTTTGCACGCTGTTCAGCTAGCATGCGTAACAGGCGTTACCGAAAGAACTGGAAGATACTGAAAGAGCAGCTCGTTGTGGAGCTTCCAGCAAGCGCTCACTGGGCGTCCATATTGCTCGCTGAACCGTTGTTTGTACCTGGTGAGAGCATGGCGCACCTCTCACAAGCGTCGAAACAGCAGGTGCTTTGGAACTCACGGGAGTCGCAACGCAACACCATGGGTCGTGAACAAGCCAGAAGAAATGCTATGGCACCTGGCTGCTACGGAGAGTGTCGAAGCAGCAGCAACTTGTTAGCACGTCCGCGGCCTGTGAATCATGCGCCGACAGAGGCGAATGTAACGGATTGAATGAAGGGGCGTTGTAGATGACGGCGTGGTCGCGGAGGCGAGGGGAGGTCAGCAGGAAGTTCTTGCGGCACCCCGATGCGTAAACGGCTTGGTGCTGAGGCTGTGAAAGTTGAGTTCAGATTGTGCGTTGACTTCACGGACGAAGCAAAGAAAGAAAAATAGATGAACATACAGCTCATTGACAACAATGTTCTCTAGCATATATCCAACGCAGCCGGGATTTCACTGCGAGCCGTCTCGAGCGGAATAGGCACGGCTCGCCGGTCACTTTACATATAGCAACCGAAAAATGAGACATCATTTATATTGTGAGTAGGGGCCGGAGACGCGTCGAGTGATGCGTAGGTCTTCACAGTAAGATGTTGATCAATGAATTGCAGAACAGGTCAAGTAGTAGGGTAGGTAAGGACATCCAAAGAAAATAAAACAAAAAAGAACAGAGAGTCGTGAAGACAGTTTGGAACGAGACGCGGACGTGGAGAAAACATTTGCTCCCTTTGTGAAACACGACACAAAACAGGACTCCTGGAATCGGTGTCCATCGAATTGCCCGTTTCGAAGAGCCCACGACAGTACACACTGCTACGAAAAAATAAAAAGATGCTCTAATATGTCACCACTGTAAAGCATTATAAGGCCACCCGAGAAATAAAGCGGCGTCGCCTGTCACAAAAATCTTTGGTTGGTCAAGGAGGTATGACGTCACAACGATGTCACCAGACCAGAAGTGTCGTCACTTCTGGCAAATGGATCAGCGCTGTTAATGCTATCGGACTGCCACAAAATTACGCGTTCCTGAGTTTTTTTTTTCTTTTTCCGCTTTGCATGTGGCATGGAGACTGGGCGAGGGATGACTGTGAGAAATGGAAAGGCGTTTAACATTTTACGCCTGAAGCGCGTCGTGAGGGAAGGGACGAAGAGTATAGCGAAAGGAGGGCAAGAGAAAAAGTCACCCGATTGTAAGGTTTCGGATTTATTCTTAGCACCTAGGCTTTTATATGAGAACTGACATCGCATAGCACAGGAGCGTTCTTGCATTTCGCTTGCTCTGAAACACCACTAGGATTATTTTACGTGACATATTTCTTTTTACGCCTGTCTAGCTTTGCAGTCCGTCCTACTAAGTAAAAAAAAAAGTATTGTGGAAGAAGAATTCGAACTGTGTCTTCTGTCTAAGATCAATAGAGGGCGCTGACGTCAAATTAATAGCGCTGAAATAAAAAAAAATCTCTGGTACTTAACTGCAAGGTGCGCATGAAATAATTCATGTAAATTTAGCTCAGCTTCAGGAACCTTGCGATGACTGAGTGAAAAACACTGGCGTGATACGTGGCAAAGAAAAAGCGAGTACGGCCGCTGAATAGTATAATTAAAGTGCGACAAAAAAATGCAAACAGAATGACTGCACCTTCAAATCACGAAACGAATGTGATTACTTGGTCACGAATTAAGCACGACACAAGTGTGGCTGCTTTATTTATAATTAATTTACGTTCTTACACGGACGTTCATTGTTGATCCCACGAAATGCATCGCCTTCATTAGGTTCGTTAGACTACATCAGGTTCCGCTATTCGGTTTAATCTCGATCTGAAGATACGCAGCGAGTGATATTTCAATGCACTATTCGAACATCCTCGACGTCTTGCGACTTGGGCGCCTACATGCGGGATGTGATAGCAGCACAGGCGTCAGCTGCAGTAAGTGTTACAACACCGCAAGCAGATGCCGCAAGAGTAATCTTTTTTTTTTATTTTGCACCCGAGCGCACCGAGATGTTCTGAGTCTGGCGATAATGTCTCCGTCTCTCGAGATTTCGAAACCACGAGTAATTGATAGGAAGCGACGAGGCTTCGAGACCGCGCAAAAGGGCACGCTGCGACTATGGAGGAGCCTTTTTTTTTTTTTTTGATTAGGAAAAAAAACTAAAATAGAAAGTATGCAGCAGGAATGAGCGCGATCTATGCTTCGTGGCGTTTGCCGCCTGTTCTTTCGAGAAGGCGATGCAGAAGCCGCAGCAAAGACGTTCGGCGCGTTCAGTCGACACCGGGAGAACAGCTGAGTACCGGTGCATGCGGATGCTTCTATATATAGATGCAACGCTATGTAAGTCCCGCATCTCATTAAACATCGCTACAACCAAAACATCTAGATACGCCGACCAAACAGCGCACCTTTAACATGTGTGAGACACTTTTATCGCAAATCAATTGTGAGATAAAGCGCTTGGACTCCAGTAGTTTCGGTTTGCACGAGTTGCATATCACTTTAATTACTTACTTTCTGCCATTGCAAAGAAGAAAAAAACGTTACCAGAGGATACGATTTCAGAGAAGGGGATGCAGAATTTATACACTCACTGCGATGGTAGTTAACAAGAAAACAAAAACAAAAAAGAAAACAATGAACAACAGAACCAAAATCTCAGGTGCTCAGTGCGTATCAGTTGCAGGGTGCCCTCACATCTAAAATTCTGGAAGTGAATTGTATTCTAACTGCAAGAATGGATGAGACAATGTGTATTGCTTTTCGGCATGGGCACGTGCCCAGTGCTACCAAGGGCAGAGACTCACCTGCCAAGAAATGACAGTTTGACGCATGCCGACGACGATGAGGAGCCATCAAAACCTACTTATCAGTACATGTATCCTGGCAGGCTAACATGTCCATACAAGTGCTCGCCGAAACACCGCTCTATTGAAAATGTGGACAATAATCGAGGATATTGATTAAAAAATATATAGTTCCGATAGAGGTATGCTCTAAAGCTAGCTGAGAGAAAGGAAATACAAGGTGCTAAAAAAAGAGTAACAGCCAAGAAAAACTGCCCATCATGTCAGCCGACCTCCTAAATATCTGAAGAGGCAACTTTAATTTTTCTTTTAAAAATTAACTCGGTACTCATTTCGGATTCTGTGCGTAATGCTCAATAAACTAGGCTTTCAAGTTAAAAGTAGTTAAAAAAAAACTCATTGTTTCGTATTCGCCCCAGCCGCTGTAGATTACATGTGCTCGCTACCAGCCCAGTGGCTGCTCGTTCATAGGAGCCGGACTCACCCAGTGCTCCCTGGGTGCACTCTACGTCAGTACTCGTGTCCAGCATCCGGCCGTGCCCGCGCTCGAGGCGAGCGTCCTCCGCCTTGGGCGCCAGCTCCGCGTACCTCAGTGAAGGTGGCCTAGCTCGCACCGGTGTTCGCCGAAGACGATCAGCGCCAAAGGCACATTCCTGAGCTCGCTACGGTGCCGCAGAGGGGAGCATCGGAGCCCACCTGCAATGCCTGGGCGCAGGCGATTGGCTGCTCGACGCGAGTCCCAAGCCGCGGCGGCCGCGCGCGCCTGACGGTTATTGCGAAGGCGTTTCCTCACGCCGACGCTCCTTCAGCATTCATTCGCCGCTCCTTTGCCTGCACGACGCACCTGCTGCAAGCAAAGGTGTGCTGAAATTGCTCCCTCGCCTCTCCTGCGCGCACAGACGCGTACGCGCGCGCGAGGGCTCAGTGCGCGTGAGGATACTGATGGAGCGCGGCACAAATGGCTGCTCGCTCCAAAGCGGGGACGCATAGCGGAGCGGAGTCGCAGTGTTGCGGACAGAGCGAAAACGTTTAAAATAAGGCTCATGCTTAGGAAGCAACAAGGGCTCGGTTTATGTAGCAATTCTGTTTCGGTCACGCCTCATTTTTATTTTAATTTTTGACCTTTCGTCGCCGGATAAAATGACGCCATGCACGGCCAAGTTGTCACCGAGACACAGCAGTCGGCTTGGTGGACGATAAGAATCGAACTGGATGGAAGGAGCTTCAAAAAACACCGCGGGCAACGGGCCGTATCAGTTAAACACATCTTTCATGAAAACTTCAGTAGTGATTGAACGCAGCATCTGACACGGTGGTAAATCAGCACAGTCAACAAGATGATTGCACCGTCACAATAAACCGGAAAAATGCGCCGACCAATCTGCAAAGTGTAGCGATACGGTTCTTGGGACGAGCGGAAAGTTGAAAAAAAAAAAGAAAAACATACGAAAGAGCGCTTGTTGATGGCCGGCGGCACCTTTCGCTCCGTTTGTCGTATGTGATTAAGTTATCGTGTCGTACACTCTAAACACAAAGGAATGGAAAGAGAGTAAGCCGCGGTACTTATGTGGAGTGGGGAGTCCTCTCTAAAGGACTCACCTACTATGTGTCCTCTGGCGCACTTTCTTTATAAAAGCTAATGTGCTACGAAATAGAAGCTCTGTAGGTCTAGGTGTCCACTGTCGCGATAAAAAAATTGATTCCGACGAACTGTATTGAGATCCAGCATGCTGTCTGTATACTGGTCAAGCAGCTGCCGATCAAAAAAAAAATGTGGCATTAGCGGCGCATGTCCAAACGAATGGACAGTGCAACGTCTTAACGTCGATTGGTCGGTGCCGCCACGATCAGCCAGAGCGTGGGATTTGTTCACGAAAACTGGTCCAGCAAAGCAGGCACAGGCTCCAGAACCCGTCGTAAAATCGAATTCACCATCACCGCCATTACCATCAGCCAGACTATGTCATTTGCAGGACAAATGCCCTTCCAAATGATCTCCAATAAGCCCTGTCATGTCATATGTCGACGGCGACTGTGATAACTGACTGATTGTCTAATCTCGTCTACTCATGCGACTCCTTTGAAGGCCTCGGTTATGTGGCGGCTATTTCGACGAGGTACGTGCACTAGGGAGGTTGCCTTGCCTGGAAGCTTCTCAAAACCGAATGCATAATGGCGCGATGTTGCCAAAATTAGTTGGGCCACAGCGCCGAGGGTAACCGCGTTTTCGAAATTCTAAAAGCTGATATGAATACTGCATATGCTGTGCTACACGCCTCTCAATAATTAAGGAGCGCAATCGTAATAGTCAAACAGTTAACTATTTAGCATTAGTTAACCAGCCTGCTAGTTAGCAAGTCTAAGCTGTATTCTGATGTTCTACGCTGCTGACAATGCTATGCCTAAAAAGCGCTCTTCTAACTCAAAACTGTGTAAAGTCTTAGGAGAAACACCATGTAAACATGACGTTCAGTTTGACCGGCTGGACAAGTTGCTTTCTATTAAGGGGCACAGTGTTAGTGCAAACGAACGCGGACACGTACAAATCAAGAGTACACGACGGCACATAACACTAATATTCTTTTGTTGCGCGCAACGAGCACCGCAGAGTTTGCTCTTTAAAAGAAGTACAAGCTTAATTCCTGAGCATTCGTTGCTTCAGTCCTGTAAAATAGTTGGGCAACTCGAAATTATCTCTCATTTAATCGGCGTAGTCAGCTGCTTTTATTTTTTTTTTAAAGCCCAGCTTCCCTCGTATAGGTGAATCAACAAATTCGTATTTCGCGGCAGTGCTCGAATCATGATGCCAAGCGTGACGTCACGCAACAGGGTGTCACGTATGAGTCGGATGCTCCTGACGCATCAATCGGCGAATTTTTGTTTTTTCGTGCTTTTCAGTTCTTACTGGAGACCTCAATGTCTTATTTTCATGTCACTCAAAACTAACTGCTCTTAACAACAATGTGAATTGTTTCGCCACGTTGGGAGTGCTTTTTTTTTTTCTTCGGAAAAACAGTTTACTGTCTGTCGTGACTCGTCGAGAAGTTGTCAGGCCCGCACTCACTCCGAGGGGAAAAAAAATGTTTTGTGAGTTAACGCGGGTGGCCGACATTCGAGCTTCATTTATTTTTTCAAGACTGTTTGCGGCAAAATACACACATCCTTGAAAGGGAATTCGTCTATTTAGTAAAGACGACTACCAGTTCACAAATGCTAAGAAGTATACACTACCACGTTTTCTCAACACTCTCCATAATGACGATATTGACACACTCAATCTCACACTCTCCCAGTTAAGGTTCTTCCCTATTGACATACCTCACTGCCCAATAATAGTGTAACTTTTGCAAAATTTGTACATTATAATCTGCGAAGAACGTGATAAGAGCTACATATTAACTTTCGTGCATATTAGGAGTTGAATATTTTGTGTTGCATTTGTTAATTTTATATTTGGATTTCCAATTTATTCAAGGTGTGCAATTTTCATACATGTGTTTTGTCTTATTTGCGTTGACTGGTTCACGACTTGTGCGTTATTTGCGTCCCAATTAGATTTCTTGCTTTATTTGTAATCATGTGACTGTGTACCGCTCGTCTAAGCCGTCGATAAGTCAACGAGTTTTGACGGCTGACAAGCCGCTTGCTTGTGGCTTTCACCTCAGTCTCCTCATTTATTGCAAAAGAAAGAAGGAAAGAAAGAAAGGAAGAAGGAAAGAAAGGAAGAAAGAAAGAGAGAAAGAAAGAGAAAGAAAGAAAGAAAGAAAGAAAGGAAGAAAGAAAGAAAGAAAGAAAGAAAGAAAGAAAGAGAGAAAGAAAGAGAAAGAAAGAAAGAAAGAAAGGAAGAAAGAAAGAAAGAAAGAAAGAAAGGAAGAAAGAAAGAGAGAGAAAGAAAGAGAAAGAAAGAAAGAAAGAAAGAAAGAAAGAAAGAAAGAAAGAAAGAAAGAAAGAAAGAAAGAAAGAAAGAAAGAAAGAAAGAAAGAAAGAAAGAAAGAAATGCTTTATACGCGCCCTACGTATAGCGTACTCCAGAGCAGAGGGTTAGAAAGCAGGCTTCTAAGCAAAAGCGAAATGAAAGGCGCAGATAGAATGACCGTGGTAGGACAGACGCATGGGGCAAGCTATACCAGAAAAAAAGAAAAGAAAACTGACTACTCTCTAACAAGTGCAGGGATCAAGTGAATCAGAAGTCTGCACATTGTGCCGTGGGTAAGAGGGTTGTCGACTGTTATATAGGCTGAGAAGAGAACAGAGAGACAGAGTGCATGAAAAAAGAAGAGAGGGAAGGCAAAGAAAGGGCAAGGAGGTTGGCTAGACATACGCCCGGTGGGCTACCCAGGCATGGAGAGAGGGATGATGGGAGCGAAATGGAAGTGAGAGAGGAAGAAAATTTAGCAAGTTGTACAGCAAGACGACGCGCTCTTCGTCGAAGGACGCAACTCTGAATTTAAAGTAGTGCGCTGAGCCAGTACAAAAGCACGTCTCTACCTCTGCGGGCCGACAGCGGGGGGTCGTCGCGTTTCTGTACGAGTGGCGCCGTTGTGGGTGTTGCTTGCAGGCGTTGCAAGTGCAGTTGCATTGGATATTGCTATCGACGTCACACAAGCCAGAAGCGAGCTTGTTGCACTGCCTTCGTCTACACTGTACATCACCGCTTGAGCGAGGTTGCAGCTGAAGAAGTCTCTATTGTCTTTGACTTCACCCTCCCCTCACTGAGTGCGAGAAATGCACATCTTTGTTTTATGCGAAGAACGCGCCAGAAGTTTTTTTAGTATTTAACTAAAGAGGAAGCTTAACAAACGTGCATAATCTAAAAATAGAGGTCGCTGTACACTGCAGGCACACGTACACACACTGTCCTTCCCCCATAAAGTGAATTAGCTTCTGAAATCTCCCCTTTTTCAATAGGCAGAGAGGCTTCTTCTAACTCTTCCTAAGCCAGCGCGACTGCGCTGTTGCTAAGATCAGTTGCGAAATAGGTGCGCTATAATGCATGCAGAGTTAACATCTTTCTACGAAGCCTATTTCGCTATAAGGTCAGCGCTTTAGGTGACCTACACGACACACCAATCCGCCCGTACAGGCACCTCTTAAGAACAGGCTGTCTCTCCACAAACGAACTCTCCTATACGTTGTGTATTATCAGCACTGAGAGCCCTCATTGTGATCGCCAGCGTGCCATTCAGCGACGCGCCGACAAAAGCTGGGGGCATCAGGGCAGTTCGGATAGCCTTCTCAGACCTGCACAAAAGTAGGAGTTGTCTGTATCCGTATATTTTAGACCTTTCTCTTCATTCTCCATATTCAAGGTCATGCGTCTCTACGCTTCAGCGAACGGCATCTTCTGCCGCGCACGCATTTAAATACGTAAGAAGCAGAATACGAAAAGTAGCCGTTTTTAAAACGTTTCTTGAAATATGAAATACTGTAGGGAAGCACGGTAAGCCTTGTACGATTTGCACCTCAATGTACCCTGCAGGAATGACTCGCTCTTTAGAAACAACGGCTAGAGCAACCGTGATTTTGTTGTACGCGGCGTCTGATGAGGATCCGGTATTCGGTGTCAATGGCAGAATCGTTCTGTTCATCCTAAGCATAACCTGTAGTGGACTAATATATCTTCATCAACACAGGCGCACACACGCTACTACGTTGTCCACACGTCACCGGGGACAGGATGGCGGGTAATTAAGACGAGAAAATTAGCAGGACGCACCGCACAGGTAAGGGAAGCGCATACTGCCTTTAGATTCTCTGTTCTGTTGTTTCCTAAGAAATTTATTATTCTAACCAACAACACGCAGGAACATTGCCCGCAGCTCTGCACTGAGCAAGACGAACTGTAAGAAAACTAAGACATGTCACACAGATATCGCGACAACCGGACCAAGTGAACACCTCCTATTATTTGTTTACTCCTTACACGTCCGTTACAACTATGTTGCGTGCAGCATGTGCCGGTCCACAAGCGATTACTTTGTGGTTGTTTCACAACGACTTCTAGTGGCCGGAAAGGAACTTGATTTTCGCCTAAAAACTCGCCTACAAAGGCATCTGTTGTCCGGCACACGAAGTTTGCAACCCGTCCGCATACAAAACCGAAACCAAAACTAGAATGAAACTACCCTACGCTTACCGTAATGCAGCTACACAAGACCACTTTGGAAACACTACGTGAAAACGGGTTGCTATAGGGACCGAGGGGGAGCTGCAAGGTAGCTATATAATACACACCATGCTTTCTTATTACACCGCAAGCCGTTACAGAACAAAAAGTCACGCCTGCGGCATCGAATACCACTCAAGGACACTGTGGTTGTGTGAATGGACGCTAGCTAGCCACTTGCTCCTATCCTTACACAGTGTGTGCATCTGTACTTCCCTGCAACAGCGCGATGAAATTCTCAGCCTTTGTTTAGTATACCCAAAGCCAATTCACGTTGAAGCGCAGGTCACTAATCACTGAAGGGAACGCAACGCGAAAACCGTGCCATGACAGGCACATCCGAGCATTCGGAAGTCGGTAATAGTGCGCGCTCCCCATCCTTACAATTTTTTTTTCCAGAAACGAAACTAAGCAAACACACACAAGCAACGGCAGATCGCACGATCCGCACAGAGCTATCCTTTCACTCCGGAAGCTGACCGGCCCGTCGCACCCCACTGGAGAAACAGGGACGGTCCAATAAAGTTACACGTCCGGAAGGTTCGCAAGGATGAGCAGTTAGCACGGGGAACTCCCGTCGTCCACTCCGTTAATAACAGCCGGGGGAAGTGCTTGCCAGCTAGGCTTTCGGCACGACACGCTGCCGACAAGAGGTGACGGCGCGTGAAGCATCGGGCCTGGCTAGACTTGGCTTGTCTTCGTTCGTTCGCAGCCACTGCAGTCACGGCCGTTAGATGCGCGAAATACAACAAAAAACTACTCCAACCCCACAAAAAGCCAGAGTAAAATACCAAAGGATTGGGCGATCAGAGCAAAGTAATACCGTGTACACACAGCCGATAGGAAACTTCAGGAAAGCGAACGATTGAAAACAAATTAAGACAAACGTAAACACAAACGTAGAAACAGAGACATCAACAGCAAAGTGCGAACGCGTAAAGCCGAACACAAGGAGGGCAAAACTTCATTAAAGAAGGCGCTCTAAACAACAGGTATCTAAAAAGAAAAAAAAAAGAAGTCGGGACAAAGAACAGAGAACGTTATTTCGGTCCTGAAGCAAGGAGACATTCATACGTACACGCATTCAAACAACCTCGACGCAACGTATTTCGTATTTTGTCCAAGGAGGTTGTAAACTTGTGCTTTAGCTATTTGATTTTTCACCACGTACGCGCTAATGTTTGCCGAACGTAATAAACTTCGTCCGCCAGGACGAAGAGGAAACGGTGCCCCTTTCTGTTCTTTAAGTGATAACAAAAAAAAAAAGGCATTCTGCGAAGCCCAAAGTAACCCAATTTCACAAAAAGTGTCGGCCCCGCGACTGTCTTCGTACTGTTACAAGTACTCGCACAAGAGCGAGCGTAAATTCTCTAAGAATATTGCGGTCGCTATCCGGAAGCCAATTAATGCTTTAGTGCTCCGTCCTCAATGCCTTTCTATCCCTCCTAGTTCATATTCCATTCAAAGGGCGTTCCAAATTGTGCGTCTCGCTTGTAGCGGCCGTCTCAAGATTAAACGAGCAAAAAGCTGACAAACAAATGTAGATCAATTTCGAGCAGTGCATTTCGTATTTATTTCTTCCGACCCTGTCTTTAGTTCGGCCATCTTATGCGCTCATGAAGGACTCTGATGAAGCTAAAGGTACAAAAAGTTTTCGACGTATTATGCAGTGCGGACATCTAGGCTCCCTTGGCAAGTGTTATAAGGGAGGCCACTTCATGCAGTTGACGTTAATTTGCCGCGGAACACTGGGGAATTTTCTCGCACTTTTCATTAATGCAGCGCGTTCAGAACTATGGCGTATTTTGGGGTCGAGCAGCGAGCTGGAATTGCTGTCAAACAAAGCGAGGCACAAGGCAAGCTAAGCTTGGAAAGCCGGAGGAAGGAAGGGGGGGGGGGGGGGGGGGGGGTGAGATTAACGACGATAGGTAGCATTAGGCAAAGCTTAAGAATAAAGAGAAAGATAAGAAACACCGACGATATAGAACAAAATTTTGGCGCAGCAAATAGGTCCTCCCCTTCCTCTCGACCCTGACGCGCAAGTTCCGTTTTTGTCTGTGGTCGTAAAAGCAAATAATTAGAAGCTGAACAAAAGTGTTCATGAAAGTGAGTGAAGAAGAAAAAGCAAGCGAAACGGCAGGTTATTATGAAAACAAACACATTCTTGGTCGGTTCAGCCCGAAACGAAGAAAGAGGGAGAGAGATAGAAAAAAAAAAGAAAAACAGGGATTGACAGAGGAATCAAAAGTCTTTTCATCCCCAAGGAAGCTGCAAAGTCAAGCCGCGTCTTCCTTGCCACCGCGGAGCGGGGGCTATTGCCTACACAAGGCGCGCGCGGGCGGCGAGGGCGGTCCGCAACTTATTTACATATTAATTAGTGGCTCATTAGCCCTCTTAATCAGGCCAGTTATCTTCATCTGGAGACACGGCCATTGTCTTGTCCCGCAGACGACCGTTCGGCGAGGCAGGAGGGGTTGATGGCGAAACGTCTTTGTCGTGTGCTTATGCGCTGCCTTCGCCGCAGAAGCAGCAGGAGAAGTAGCGGCAGCGGGAGCACAAGCATGGCCCACTGTAACGCACTTGCGGCGATGAGGCGCCGATGGCTGCACGCAGAGAAGCCGGTCGCCGTATACACAGACGCGTTAATTTCCCTTCGCCCGGCGAGCATGCATAGCTGTAGCGAGAGCCAAGGCCGCGCACACACACACGCAGGCGCTAGCACAAGAAGAAGCAACGTGAGATGAGGCCTCGGTAATTTATTCGCGCGGGGGCCAAAAGCGCGCGGGGCGTCCGAGCTGAGTAATGGCCGGACGCTGGACATGGCGTCTTACAACGCCATGCATGGCGGCTCTGTCTGTCGGTGCAGATTTATGGACCACCGCCCTGCCGCAGCGCAGCTGACACTTTATAGCGGCCGCACTCGCCACGACGACCTCTCTTCCTTCTCGATCCCTCCCTTGCTTCAGAAAGATTTTGGGGGAGGCAGCAGTGCGAGGGCGGTTTCGGTTTGGAAGCTGAAGCAATGAGGATGACGTCGCCGCAGCCTTGGATATGCGAAGCACCGTTGAATTCGATGAGCATTTCTGCGGTTGAATTAACGAGCGAACGTGGAAAGTGGCGGTAGAGGTGACGGAACGTCGGTAACTTTGAAACGTTAGTGTCAAAAAGAGATCTCATGGCAAAGCACAAACGAATACCACGATGGCTAAAGGAATAGATTTGGCCAAAGGAGCAATACAGTAGAAGCTCGCTACAGTGGAACGGTTTATAACGAAATAATGGATATAACGAAAGAATGATGATTCCCCTTGAAAGCTCGGTCAACACGGGCTATAACGAAGCTACGGCTATAAAGAAGTAATTGCCGGCCCCCTTCAACGCAGCATTGCGGACGACATGGATTGCGTAGGTTTACAAACTATGGGTGGCTTGAACGGGCATGCAGTTTCCGTTTAACTTAAAGGAAGAACTGCAAGCATAGGCTTCTCTAGAAAATGAAGTTATCAGTGGTAAAGGAACAAACAAAAGGTATAAAAAATGGACATGCCCAGCAGGAATGGCGGGTTAAGGCAATTGAAAACTAGCCGCGAAGACCAGATGGGAAATGCGAAATTTAGAGGAATTCGAAAGTTACAGCTAGGTTATTCCGGGAGGCACGGAATGACCGATGTACCATTTTAACTGAGGAAGGTGCTAAAAGACGACGTCTCAACTGCCTCAACTGCCTGGGCTTTAGTCAATAGCTGCTCTCAAAGCTCCTCTGTTCCTCTGATTTGCTACAAGTAACTGACCCCTGTAAGTCCGCTCTCCTCTTCATATCAGCCCCACAGTGAACTAAGCGAGACCGGCAAGCATGGCCGCGAAAGTACCGAAGCAGTCAGAACGCACTCTGAGCGTTGTAGTCCGCCGCTGTCACTCTCTGACATACATAATCACGTCTGCGACGTTACCAATGCAGTTATTTTTGATATTTTACATGTATACAGCAGCGGAACGCAGACTTTGGGCCATCCTTAAATGTTGAACCTCTTCTTCGGGAGTATATGCATTCAAGCCTTCAACCAAGCCGAGTCGATGACGTCATAATTTTTCTTTAACCGAGTCGATGACATCATATTTCTGTAAGCCATCCATTTTAGATGAAACGCAACCTAGATGCCTGAAATGGGCACACAAACAAACAAGCAAACAAGCAAACAAACAGACATTATCTGCCTGAAAGGAAATATAAGCGCGGTCCAATAACAGTTCCAAAGATTGGTCCTCGCGCCTTCGAAGTGAAAATCAAATGCGCTAGTATTCCTTCGCCATCAATAAGGCCTCGTCTGGATGCTAATGTTTCCACTGTCTTGTTCGCGTTTGTACATAGAAACATAGCTTATAGTAATGTAGCATAACATATTGTAACGTAACATAGCTTATTCTACTGATCAGCTCAAATCACGAAGGATCTGGCTGACCTCCATTGAGGCCCTGAACTGAGGGCACAGCCCAAAGTACAAGCCACAATCCTTTTCGGCAAATAAATGTTTATTCTCTTTCTCTATCGTTGAATATCGTGACCGGTGCGGTAGCCAAGTGACAGAACAAAGTTCCTAACACTTTGTTTAATCTCTGTTCACGGTCTACGACCGCGCCTTTAGATTAGAAGGCCACCAACTGTGCCGGTACTTCTGTTGCCTACAGTGTTCCCTTGTGAACAAGCCCCACGAAGCTCGACTTTCTTGCGCACCGGTTCGGGCGGCGACTTACAATCAGCGTTGGTATTCAAGAGCTGCAACCTTTTCTCACTGAAATTCTGCGACCGCTCTTCGAATTCTTAACGTCTTCCGCTTGACGGCCGCATGTAACAAAACCGTGACCTCTTCGCGGCCCTGACGAACATCTAGGCACCGAGACCCGTGCATATGCGGCGAACAGGCAGGCGATATATGCGCGTGCTCACCGGCCTTGCACAAGCCTTGCGGCGCTCATCGCGTCCTCATCTGTCACTATGTGGCCTAAAAGATCAACACCAACGCCG
This sequence comes from Amblyomma mixtum, assembly GCF_055824585.1. Lineage (NCBI taxonomy): Eukaryota > Metazoa > Arthropoda > Arachnida > Ixodida > Ixodidae > Amblyomma > Amblyomma mixtum. The sequence goes on along the minus strand of NC_143017.1, from coordinate 159,299,768 downwards.
CATATTTGCTCAGGAGGCAGCGCCGACAAGACACGTAGGTCAATGGCAAACGGCGCAGGCGCATCGCAGCCGCTCGGTTTCGAAAAAAAGCGGCAGGCGGGAAATAAAAATCAAAGTGCCGTAAAAGCGAACCATAGCAAAAAGCGAAAACAAAACAAAAAAACGGTGAAGGCGAGCGCTCGTGCCTCGCTTTGTCGACAGCGGAGCCAGGTGCTCCATTACGACCGATCACTCAACGCCCCCTGGATGGGAGAAGGCCTCGTTAGGAGACCTTTAAACACGCCGGCTGCCAAGTTCGATCGGGTTCTTGAACTCACGGAGCGCCGTGCATGTGCGCTGCGCTCGCGGGAGACAGCGCACCTGCGCGAAATGCCAGAACGAAGAAGGATTCTGCCACGTTATATAGAAGTCGAGAGGCCGCCACGCAGAGAGACAATTGCAAACGACTCTGACGACCACGTAGCGTTGAAAGAATAGTTTTCAAAATAAATGTTTGCAGTTCAAGAGGCGTGCAGCCGGTCGCCCTCCTCCCCACGCGCTAACACCGACATCGAAACGGAATAACGGACCTCCCGCCAAAGTTCAGATGCGCATGTTTAAGTGTATGCATACCAGCAACGGACGAAGGTTATCAGGCTGCTGAGAAGCGTAGGCTCCGCGGCCGCTTATTTTCTCGCACGAGTAGGCCCTTCCTGTAATGAATTCCCACTGTGCGGGCATTGATTGCGATTCTCACAGATCGAACTAGCACTGCGAGGCTGGTCAAACAATGAAATCGGCCAAATATTAGCACAAAGCCTGCTCGTAATTATGACGGCCAGATACGATAGCAATTATTTTCAGTCAGGCAAGACAGATGAAATAATCGCACAAGAAAAAGCAGCCTAACGAATAATCTCACAAGAAAATATAGCCTAACGAATAATCGCACAGTAAAAAAAATAACCTAACGAATAATCGCACAAGAAAAATAGCCTAACGCATAATCGCACAGTAAAAGATAGCCTAACGAATAATCGCACGAGAAAAAACAGCCCAACGAATGATCACACTAGAAAATGTAGCCTAATAAATAATATCAAAGAAAAGATAGCATAATGAAAAATTACGAGGAACTTTAGCGGCTAAAGTGGTGAAAGGCGAAAGCCTAAGTGCTGCATTCTGTTACGCAATTGCTCACTTCCCATTCTGTTGGCGCATTAATTACCTGCCAATTAATGACGCTTAATCTTTGCCTTTAGGAGTAGAACGCGACAGCGTGTTGTAGCGCTGCCAGGGAGTCCACGGAACGCCACCACCCGTTCGGCGCGATGCGTTGCCCTTTGAACGCAACGCTTTTTGAGGAAAGGAAATCGCGCTGTAATTCTCTGTCATCTCGGTGGACACCTGAACCGCACCGTACAGGAAGGGAGGAAGTGGAGTGAAAGAAGAAAGAGAAAGAGGGGCCGTAATGAAGAAAATGAAAATTGTATTTGAAGAAAGGAAATCACGCAGTAACTATCTCACAAATCTCGGTGGACACCAGTCGAAAATTGTATTTGAGGAGAGGAAATTGCGCAGTAACTGTCTCACATATTTCGGTGGACACCTGTCAAAATTCGCGCGCAGTGACGTCACTACCACTTCGACCAATCTGAAACGCGGACAAATTTGCTAACACGTCTTGGTGACGACAGTATGAGCCATTAAAGGCTTCCGCCTTAATAATCGCACACGAAGCGCACGTAGCAGTGAATTTCTGCACCTGCCTTTCATAAAAGGTTTTCTGCCTCCGTCCCTTCTGGAATCCTCGTTGTCACCTGGTAGCCATAATATGTTTTCAGCGTGAAGCACTGAAGGTGACCCCGATTGTTTAGCACATGTATATATATCCACGTTGAATATGATCTATGGCCCCTGCATGAAATCCAAGAGGCTTCTCGTCGGTCTGAGATCGACGGTGCGCTGCGGCAGGTACAATACGCGCGCTCTTCTTCAGCTACAACAGTCTTCGGCGTGAACTTTATCCATGTTCCGCGCGTGCCACTCCAATGTGTGCGCCGTCGCTACTTCACACTTAACCTTTAGTCCCCGAACGAATAACCGAAACCCAAAGTTCAATCTCCGCTTGCGAACCACCTAAAACATAAGAAAAAACCTAAAACCAAAACATGAAAAATCCCTCATGTGTTCGCACGCTGCTCCGCATTCAAATATTCCAATTCTTTTCTTCGACAATGAGATTAGTGGAGTGCTGACAGATTTTTCCATTTCAACCTTTTGTCATTCCAGATGCCTTTATAAAACCTCTCGCCTTTTCTTTTTTTATTCCTGTTCATGTTTATCACGACGCAGTCCCGGAAGCGAGGTATGTGCTTGTGGGAGCGACAATAATCCGATAACTTACTTAAACCTTCGTGACTAACTTTCTATTGTTCTCGATTAGGCGCTCGTTTAGGCATCGACCCGTTTGCCCTATGTACACTCGGCCGAACGAAAGTAGAATCTGATATAGAACAATACTAGTACAGGGCACAAACGGAGTTCGATGATGTACCGAGTAAACATTCTGCTCATGGACGTCAGCAACGTACTTTAGTCGGGAGAAACTACCTGGGTTCTAGGCCGAGATCATAGGAATATATTCACGAGCAATAAACCGCGAAATGGCCGATAGCACATGCATGCGACTGTGTCCCTGAACACGAAGGTAATATGACTACATCGCTCGGCGTGGAATACCACAGCTGAGAGAAGAAACTCCAAGATACGAAGCAAAATGGCGAAACGTGCGCGGCAAGGCACGAAATTCGCGAAGCAGCGGCATGAGAAAAAACAAAATAAAAAAGTGTCCTCGAGGGCACGCGCAGAAAGGAAGCGGCTCAAATTACACGCCACCCGAAACAACGCAGTGCCCACGTGCGGTCGTCGCGGAGCCAATCTGCCAACCCGCCTGCTCCCGCCTTCCCCTCCCGCACCCTTTCGTCATCGCAGTAGATCAGTCGGCTTCCGAGGCCTTCCCTCTCTCGCACTCCGTCGGGGGAGCGAAAGCTTTCCCCAGTCGCTGTCGTCGCCGAAGCCACCGATGCCTTCTCAACCCTGGCTGGGACTCACGTGGAGACGGGAAGGCGGAGAGCGCGGTTCTACCGGGGCCCGAGCGAGCACGCCGGACTCACCTAGAGAATACAGAAGAAGGTTCGCGGCGCTTCAAAATTCGGGACACGTACCACCATTTTTTTTTCCCGGTCCTCCCCAGGTGCAGAGGAGCCGGTGCGGCGGCTCACCGGAGTTGGCTGTACAGGGCGCAGCTCCGACCTCGACGCGAGGGGAGGTGAAGGAGAAGGCGGTGTGGGTGCAACGGGAGCGGCGCACTGACTCCCGTTGGGGAAGAAAGAGGAAGGGAGAAGCGAGGAAAAAAAGGAAGGGCGAAGTGGAGGTAGGAAACTCTCCTGGGATCCCAATCAGGTTGCCAAGAAGGTACTGCTGCTGTATATGTATACGAGGTCAGGCACCGCGCACGTGGAGACGCTTCCCAATTTTCATTTCTTGCTTGGGGTTTTCTCGAGCGCTTTTTCCTTTATTTCCCTGTTTTTCGTGTTCTCCTCCGGCGTTCAGTCGTGCTCTGTTTGCAGGACGCGAGAAGGCCCAATGAACTCGTGGCTCCGACTCGAGGGTCCTTCTCCTCTGCGTTCGACTCGAGCAGGTATCTCTATTACGTGGTTACAGTGTCCAGGGTTACCCGTTAGCCGGTACGGGGCCCACGAAGGCATATGAGACGTTCTTTCGGCAGCGAAGGAAAACTCACAACTGCGTAAACAGTGGGCGCAGTTTCTGCTGCACGCTGCAAACAATAACAATAAGAAAAATTCGAATATTTTGGCTGACTTCCATCTTCTTCGCTACCAGAAGGGACTAGGAGCCCATCTTCAGTGTACCTGGAGTGCACCTGAGGTTAAATTATCTTTCAATAAAAAAACACTGATACTTTACTAGCTTGCCGCTGTGGTTTAGTGGTTATGGCGCTCGGCTGCTGACCCAAAAGATCCGGGTTCGATCTCGACTGCGGCGGTCGAATTTCGATGGAGGCGAAATTCTAGGGACTCGTGTACTGTGCGATGCACGTGCACGTTAAAGAACCCAGGTGGTCTAAACTTCCGCCGCCCTTCATTACGGCGTCCCTCATAGCCTGAGTCGCTTTGGGACATTAAACTTCCCTAAACCATAAACCATAAAAACTGACATTTTACTGATATCAACAGGAGCTTTTGTGGGAGATAACGAAGTGAAGGTTTCGATTTATATTGTTCAGGAGATATTTACTACGCTTGCTCCACTGCAACAACTGATATGGTGTGTACAGCCGACATGAAATGTTTGCGAGTGGATGTCCACTTCAGCAGGGCGCACCACATTTTATGGGGTGAAATTGGATTGTAGCTGATGGTTTCAAGGAAGAGTGCTCGCGCCCAGCTGGCTTGTGGTTCTACTTCCTCTCAAGCGTTTCCTCTAGACCAAAGTAGCTGTGGCCCGGTGTGAGCGTCGCTAGTACGCTCTACTCAAGTTTGATGCAGACTACATTACAAAATTTGGTCTACGCCAGTCGAATTACGCAGAATTTCGGTCCACTGATTTTTTTCCCAACTAAAAAGCCTTTACTCTTCCAGCGCTGAAACCGCTCACCATCTCGTAAATGCATATACGGTATATTCTCGCTAGGGTGCAACAATAAATTTGTGATGAATTCGTGTGAAAAGGCCGTAGAAGTTTGCGTTCTGCCCTTTCTTTCGCGTGTCATATGTAGCAAAGCTTTATCAAGGATAACTCACTGTAGAGATTATTTCGGTTGCTAACGGTGGCTTTGGCCAAAGAATCAACTTGTCTTGAAGACATTGGCGTTTCACCGTCTGAGTAAATAATTAAAGCTGAAAATTTCTTGCAGCCGCGCAGGCAGATATCTTTTAAGTCATCACTGATTATTAAAGGAGCCGGTCTTTCAAGTACAATTTTTTTTCGCCATGTCCTAAGATTGAATAATGATAAATAAACTATACCCCAGCGCCGAGGAGTGCAGAAGCCAGCGTCTGCAAATGAAACCTGCAACCCGTTGTGATGGAGCAGGTAGTCACCTTTAAACTAGTCACTAATAAAGGGTCGGTAGTTATTGTAATTCTTCTTTTACATTGTCTTGAGGGCTGATTAATGATCACATTGCAGCTTTGAGCAATGCAAACCTGTCGGTGGTAACAAAATAGTTAAAGGTGCAGTGAAGAGGAATCTGAACTCGTCTTTTTGCCGCGGGAACTCAATCTACACGTTCCGAGCATTCTTAGAAACTTCGATTCATTGCCCTGTGTGGCCGATTTCCGTAATTAAATCGAATTAACGTCCGACTACCGCTTTTTTTTTTTTAATTCTCCCCCGTACGGTGGGCGGAGTCGACCAACGCGTGGAGTGCTTTTCACCCAGTCCCGTGGCGGCTTGCCGCTCTGCCATCGGCGGAGTAATACGTAGCAATCCGTAGAAGCAAATAGCCCGCGCGTATTTTTATTTATGCGGGCTTATTTTGCGGCTATATTATCTGCGAATGAAATTATTTATTCACGGAAACCTAAAAAACAAAATAAAGCGAAAGCAAAGCCTCCACGGAGCTGGCTGAAAGGCACTCCATGCGTTGGTCGACTCCGCCCACCGTACGGGGGAGAATTTAAAAAAAAAAAAGGCGAGAGCCGGACGTTAATTAGATTTAAATAGGGAAATCGGCCACACAGGGAAATAAATCGACGTTTCTAAGAATTCTCGAAACGTGTAGATCGAGTTCTCGCGGAAAAAAGATGAGTTCACATTCCTCTTCAGTGCACCTTTAACGTCGATAATTTGTGCAGTACTTAATCTTTTACTTTGTCACTGGGGCTCTCATTCTCGTCGATCATCGATCTACTTGACAGCGTAGCGTGACAGGTGGTTGATGTAGGGGACGCTGAAAACAGACATGGACTAAACCGATAGCGTAGTTGTGGTATCTTTCGATTGGCCCGTGCTCGCTTCGTGTGCGCTATGGAAAACTAAAACATGGGGAAAAAAAACTAGCTCAGCAATTTGTCCTTATATAATGAAGAATAGGAGGACAGAAAGAAAAAAACAAATAATGCGACCGTTATGCACACACACACTTCCATATTCAAGTGCGGCGATAAATGTAAAAGAAACAGTGTGCAGCGCATACGTGCGGACGTTGGATTTGAACAACAACGTCCGTGAGTTATAGGAGGCTGAGAAAGCCAGTACTGAGAGGAGTCTCATAAAGAAGGACAAAAATAGGCCTACGAAAACGTGAAAGGTGAGGTGGTTGTAAGCAATAGGTGGGACCAGCCTCGCGTAATAAAGCTAACAATTATTTCACCGCAGTGACACTTACAGAACGAACTGAGCTTGCCAACCACGTGACACAGATCTGTGATAAGGCAGCCCTCTGTTACCAGTCCTGTATAAGCGCTCACAAAACTTTGTGCTAAATCATCTTGCAGCATACTTCCGTGCACTAGAGCCCTGGGAAAACTAATTTTGAACTTACCTTAATTTCAAATTTGCGCAGTCATCTTGCTTTCGTTTTTATTTTGTGTGTTCTCCGACGAGCTTGTGAAAAAAGAAATTTTACGCTATTTGCAAATATACTTTCTTTTTTATCCAGAAATTAGAGCGCTATGCCGGAAGGTCCCAGTGTTTAAATTTAAACTGGGCAACCCTTGAGCTCGATAGACGTGCCCACGAAAGTTTAAACAATAGGCTGAGAGCGACGAAAATAGGACGCGCACACTTGACGACGCAAGCAGTGGCTGTCAAAGGTAGCGTGAAGCGGTTAGACCGTTTTATTTTGGCTGGACACCAACGGAGGTAACTGCACTGCTGTAACCGATAGGCCGGAAAAATCTACCGATCTGCATATTAGTGCCATGGTGGCGGCAGCTTCGATCACATTGCAGAGGCGTCCGCTCTGAATACAATGCGCATGAATAGCAGGCATTCGAAATAAATTTAATGCATCCGCGTGCACAAATTACAGAGTACACAGATGTGTTATCCCCGCCAATGAGCTCAGCTGAGGAGTTACCGAGAAGATAACTCTCCGGTTAAGTATAAACGCAGTCCACTCGCACCTGCACTATATAGACCTATAGACTGGCCTCACAACACCTGCAGTAAAAACTGAAATACAGGCACGTCACGCCCTAACATCAACCCGAACGATGAACCTTTCAGCAGGAGAGGTCAGACAAGCGCTCGCGCGTAGACGTGTTTTGCAGTGCTTGCATACTGAATAACAGCGCGCCAGCCATCGAGACATGCTGATAGCGGAATACTTAATAAGGCACAGTTCAGTGAGCCTCCTTGCTGTGTTGCTAAGCGCGATTGAGACGTGCAGGGCATGCTTCGCGCCAATTGCTCATCCGACACTCACGCCCTTTCGTGTTGCACTCTGCTGATTCGCGAACTTAGACGCAGAAACTTACTGCCAGAAGCTAAAGTGCAAAAGAAATGAACTACAGGCCTTGTTTTACGCAGCGCCTCGGCTTGTGTTACGTACGAGTCTTCCTTCGCTTTCATAAAGACAGCTCTACAGAAGTCAGCATCCGCTGTAAACGGCGTTTGTATCTCAGATGTATCACTTCGCTACCCGTAGCTCCTGCGTTCACCTGGCGGTCAATGAGAATGTTAAAATGTGTCAGAATCCACGTGGGCTAAGCCGGCATGGCTTACACGTGACTTCCATGTGGCCCACGTGACTAAGCCCACGTGGTTTCCTTAGAGACGGCGTTCTCCTCCCAAGGGCGAAAGGAGAAGGGGAAGGAGCATTACAGCTACCGTTATCACTTCTTCAGGCAGGCAGTGAGCAAAACGTGACAGAGCTTTTTAAGTATGTAGACTGTGACTGTGACTCCGTGCTAAATTCAGCGCGCTTGAGGAATACTTTCGTTTTGCAGTTAAGAATGTGTTGTTTTGTCGTACTATGTGACAATACGTTCGCGCTTTTGACTTAAATTTTCACACTGTCACCTGCCACTAATTGGAGGGTTATTAGCCTCCTCATTTTACTTGAAAGAGAACAAGCAGAGCAACTCTCGTACGCCCGAGTCTCACGCATAACACCTGTGATCGACGTATTCGACGTAAGGATCGACGTATTCTTCAACTAAATGCTGTCTTTCTGATAAGGTGACAAAGGTGCTCCTCAAAAGTATGTGACACTTGAGTTCTTGTCTTCCTGCCACTTCATCTACTTTTCTTTGGTTCGTGCCGACAGCTTTGGATGCTCTGACATTTTTTTCTTTTTTTGCACATCTTCCTGCGGTATGCGGGACAGATCAATGGTATAGGCACCTTTAAATACGGACGCTGGCTTTCACGTTCATTCCACGGCGACGTAAGGCCTTGATCTCGCCGTCTTCGCATTTCTCATCACTTCCTTATTTCCTTTGCATGCACCGAAGTGCGCGCTCCATACTCAAAACTTGGCTCTACTGTCAGGCAAAAAGTAGACACAGTATCGAATGCTTCGTAAGCTACCGGCATCGACTTTATTTTTGCCGATACCCCGTCCCTTCGCTGTCTTTTACGCCCAGGTGCTTTCCCATTCTGTCATCGTGCCTTTTTACGGGGCTTTGGCTTTCTGAGTACCCCGCACCCGCTGCTATTGTTGTGTTGGGCTTCTGCTTGCCGGCCTGTGAGCCTTTGTATATGTACAAGTTTTATTGCTGCAGCAGCTTACATTTTCTCATGACCTACCCGAATGTCGAGGAGAGGAAGAAAGTGGAACAGAAAGGTAACGCGAACGCAATGCGTACGAGCAAGACGCGTGTCACCGTTTTCACAACCTAAGCAGCATTTCTGTCAAAGCGTTTCAGCAAAGGTGACAGCTGCCTCCAGACCAGCTGACCCGGCGTTTCAACCTGCGGTTCAGAGAGCCGTGCAGACGCCATGGTTTGGTACTGCTTGTTTAAAGTGAAACAGCAGTCCTTAAAGCACGTATGTGTTAAAAAGAAAGAGAACGCTTCGAGAACACAACGCACTGTTTCCGCCCGCAGGCCGAACCTTCCCCCTATATAATGAATAGGTTGGGGCAACCGAAAAGGAAATAAAAAAAAAATCCCCCTATACAAGCGGATATCTCTCTTGGTAAGAGAGTCATCGTAAGCATGTATATCTTTACGTTTTCAATGCTGTGCGATAGGGCACTCAAAGAGCCGCCTTAACATTAGGAGCTGCTGGAACACCGCACTCCCTTGCTTAAACCAGTGTGGCCCCGACGTTGCGAAAGAAACACTGAAAGTCTACGTTTGCTCGCTTTGAAGTGCACATCAAACATTGGACGTTCAGGCAGGAACGCTTGCTCGAGCGCTTTTTATTCCAAGAGGCCTGTTGGCAGGCTACTACCGTGTCTTTCTCAGCAACATGTTTCAATGCTTCTGTGTTCCAGACGGTAGCCGTCACGGGCGACTTGGCCGCGCAAGAGAGGCGACAGATGGCGCTCACACTACTGACTTCTCCTTTGCACAAATTAGCCGAGCCGATGGCCTCAACGCTACAAGGAAAGGGGCAGGAGTTCGTCGTGTTCTTGAAGTAGAGGGTACAATACTACGCTGCCCACTTTTTTTACGGTGGTCTCATGGTCGTGCTTTGCTTAGTATCATAATACACCACTTTATGCTGCAGGGTTTCCAATCAAATATTTTCAGGCACCGCACTTTCACAACGATCAACAAAAAAAGAATGCTTGAGATGCTATCCTACAATAAAGCGTGACCTCCATCGCGTACAAAAGTGAAGTTGAGAGAAAAGCGACGCATAATCGCTGAAGTGCGAACATTTGACCCAAGGATACGAACGGGAAGGCATAAGGTGTACTTAAAAGAGCACCTGTCTTTCGTAGCAAATTGCAACGGTCGTTAAGCTTTGTATTTTGACAGGCCTTTATGAACTACGACCGCTGCCACTGCAAATTGGAATCGAGGACCTCGTTGGGCGTCAAATGGCCCTTGTGCTCAAATGTGCGGTTGCTGCTCTGTTTTGATAAACTGTGGCTGCGACCAACGAGCCTATATGTATGTGCAAAAGGCGTGTCGGTGGCCGCAGTGTTTAACGCTGCGTTCCCAAAGTTTCAGGTTTGCGAAATCATGCAACGGCAGCGCATTCCAGTCGACGTAAGAGCACTGTATTGTTCTGTAGAGCTCATTATTTGCAGAATTAAATAATAAATCATAATTTTATAGAGGCTGCCTCAGATTTCTACACCTTCAGCAATTTAAAATAAGCCCCGAAAAACAGTGCTAAACGCTGATTTTTCCTAGTTTATATCCGAAACTACGTATGCCGTTTATTACACAGGTGCGTTTTATTGTAGGCTGGGTCTGATTATTCAGGCCAAGATAAAAAACAAACGGCCTGCTTGGAAGCGTAGCACTCAATCACGCAGCTTTAACGAGGTTCATCCAAGTTTTGTTAATTTTTGACCCGAAATTAAGCAACCCCATTACGCTTGGTTATTAACGCAGCCGTTCACATTCCAAAATGGCAGTTCCTTTCGCAATCCCACGAGTGGTTAAATCCGTAAATGCCAAAACAAAGAGAAGTTGAGGTAACCAGGCACGACACGAGTTAGGAGGTTGTAGTTAGAAGGAAAAAGAACTAATGGTGAGGTTTGTATTACTGTCGAGACGCATTCAGCATGAATTTTTCAGCTATGCGAATTCACGCGCTTGTTCCAACACGAAACCGTCTGCTTTTCTTTTTTGCACAGTAATTTGTTCATCTTCGTGAGGGTCAACCATAGACGAGGTGATCCTGATTATCACTTCCTTGTAGTAACGCCTGAGTTCGGTAAAGATTACGAAACTGCACACGTAAATCTCCTAATTACATCAGCATCTTCAATATGCTTTGCGGTGCTTGCAATGAAGCATACATTATAAATATACCACTGGTGACAAATCGAAAAGCTGGTTGGTTGGTTGGTTGGTTTATGGGGTTTAACGTCCCAAAGCGACTGAGGCTATGAGAGACGCCGTAGTGGAGGGCTCCGGGAATTTCGACTACCTGGGGTTCTTTAACGTGCACTGACATCGCACTGTACACGGGCCTCGAATTTCTCCTCCAAAGAAATTCAACCGCCGCGGCCGGGATCGAACCCGCGTCTTTCGGGCCAGCAGCCGAGCACCATAGCCACTGAGCCACCGCGGCGGCTAAAAATCGAAAAGCATAACAAAATACACCAGCCACACTTTCACGGCATTTCTGCACACGCTATTGTCATTACCTTTGCATACCGAAGCGTCCGTTGCCACTTCAGTTCCGATTCATTTTATTGCTCAGTTCCGATTATTTTATCGCTCAGCGCATGGACCGCCCGAGCGCCCCTTTCTATGTAATACGTACTTATATGAGAGATGTCTTATATTCGACTGACACCAAAAATAGCATATAAAGGCATCACGAAACGGTGGCCGCGACTGACCTCGAATCTAGATTTCTCCTCACTCCGCTGACTGCACTTGTGTCCACCTGGGTTACAAAGGCTTTCATTGGTTTCAAATCGCCAGAGTTGGAATGTGGGCTCGCGCTTAAAATACAAACAATATAGAGCAGGCAGGCATCTCACGTTTAAAACATGGGCTCAGACGACAGCGGTAATGTTCTTTCAATAAATGCAAATAATAAAATAACCTATAGATGTATGCTGTAACATTCAGCGCTCTTTTAAGTCAAGGAATAGCGAGAAGTCACATCTTTTGTTGTTGCTTAACAGCTTAAATGGAACACATAGATTATGTCCGACAAAAACGGAGGTTGACCGCGATGGCTGTTCTTTTACAGGAGGATCTTTGTGCCATTTTTTTTTTTTCATTATAACGTAGCACGACGAATTTCAATGCCTCGTTCCCCGAACCTGCCATTAAGAAATGGTTCGGTTAGCTTGACTAAAGAGACTGTTGAATGCCGCGTGCCTTCAGTTAGCGTGGGTCAGAGAGGCCTAGCTAGCAGGTTACAGCTTGTATGAGTCTGAAGGCGACAACCATACCGCCTTAGAATAGCGATATATATATACACACATTAGGCTAGGCTAGGCTAGGCCATGCTAGGCAACAGTGTGACATTTTAGGAGCAAATTTCGCTTACGTCGAGTTCTTTTTCAGCACCTTACAGGCGACGAATAACACACAGGAACTGAAAGTGAGTCTGGTCACCAAGTAACCTATACGTTCACAGATAACCATGCGAACAACTTGCGTCCTGTTCAACGCGGAGTGTGTTTTAAAGAGGCACTTTTCATGAGGGCTGCTTTTAGCGCTGGAGGTGGCTAAACGCAGAGGTAAAGAAGAAGAGATCACAGAAAAAAAAAGAGCGACTAGAACGTAAAGGAGGAATAAATTGAAAGCAAGAGGGAAAGAAAAAAATTCAAGATCAAAGCAGTCATCATGTAGCACGCCTCAGACGGGCAACGGCGGCGACTTCACAGACCGGCAACAGTTTAGCCGTCGACATCATTCGTTTTCCGCGGGAAAGTGCCGAACCGTCGTTTCGGATGTGTCCAGCGGACTAGACGAAGACAGAAAGACGGAGAATAGAAGGAAATGAAGAAAAGAAGAAAGAAAGAAGGAAATCTGAAGTATGAAAAAGAATAGAAAGAATACTAAAAAAAACGACGAGAACAGAGAGATTCGGCTCGGGAAACAACAAGTGGGACGGCCGGGACGGCGACTGCCCTCGGCCGTTAAGGATGTCCCATCGGCGGCCAAATGGTTAAAAATGAACCGGCTGTCTCACCGCCAGTCGGCACAGAAAGAAAACGGAACGGGACGTGAATGTGGAAGAGCCGCTGCTCGGTGCTGCCTGTTAGTGTGTGGATAGAAAGTACCTACTTTTTTGTTTTTTTTTTGCGTATTTGGCTGTTCATTGCTGGCGAGAAGTGGTTTAGCGTTTTGAAAGCCGCGCGAGAAAAAGACTCTACGGAACGAACACTGCAGGCAATGGAAACTAGATCAGGAGGGGAGCCAAGCATAAGCGACAATATATTTTTCTTTCTTTTGAGCTTGAAGGCACGGATACAAAAACAACAACAAAAATAAGGAAAGGGAGGTCATTCACCCAGCTTGTCGCTATAAAAAACATCTATGAGTACTGACTGTTCGCGATAAAAAAAGTAAACTCAAAGCATAAGGAGGTTCTTCCGTCACAGTTACATGTGGAGAGTTACGAAACTCGTAAATAGAAAAAAAAATAGCTTTGGCTAAAACAGGAACAACAATGCATTAAAGCTCAACTACGGGTGTTCCAAATGTAGCACGCGAGTGAACAGCAAAAGGTAAATAATGTTAGAGAAATTAAAAAAAAAATCGTATACTACATGCAGTGTAGCGGTTTTGACGCTGGGTTCTCGACGCTAAAAAAAAGGCTGTCGCTTTTATTTTATTTTTACCTATTCTCTCATGTGCGGCTGTCACTATACACTACGCTATACACAAAAAAGCTGCCTGCATACTTCTCTTCCGTTGAGTTTGCTTACAAGTATGCCATATATCAAGCTGTTTCATTGCAGACGGCGAGAGCATTTACATGTGTTGGCACTATCAGTGATGAAGTTTCGTGACTGACTGTTACTGAAAGTCATTACTCACACCACAGCATGTAAACGTCGCTTAAGTAGCAGAAAAAAAAAAACCGGTAATATCGTAGAAAGGACAATCTCAATCCTGCGTTGAAAGCCTAGTTGAGTTTCTTGAGGGATCAGCTTCAAGAGGGCAGTTTCAAGGGGGGCAGGTTCAGTTTCTCTTCCATGCGTCCTTTAAAAGTTCACTGTATCGTGGTTCATTTTCTCTCAGCTGGAGTTGCTTCGCTCTCTGTATTGCCCTTCACGCGGTCACTAAGTGCTCCGGACGGAGCCCTCACGACGAGGAACAAGCCCGACCACTGACAATTATTCGCGAGCACATGACGTTGACGTGACTTGAACCACGGTGCACAGGCAGTCTGGGCTGAAAAATCAAGCCCCTGGCGACGTGCCCCTTATTGCGTGGAGCGGTCGACGTTGATGCAAAGTACCGACAAAAATAACCACCAGGCTGCCACGCCGAAAGTTCATGGCAATTAAAGTGGTTTCACATCAGCTGCCCTCAGATCGGTGACAACTCGCGAACGCGGGTGAAAGATTATTGAGGGTTCATGAGACGAGGAGTGGGTTAAAGAGAAGAGATAAACTGTTACATACCAGTTTCCAGCACCAGAGGAGCAGTAAGAGTGTGAATTAAATAAATATTCATTTTGACCGCAAGACCGCGGAATGTCATTATATGAGGAGCTCTAATTCCTCGGTGTATATAGAGGACGAGTGACCAGCCATTAGACAGCAATTACGCAGAACTTTCTTGCGTTGCATGAACTATTTTGAGTAGCTGCGTCTGGAGAAACTTCACTGGGACAGGAGAAGGTGATAAATTTAGCTACCCCGAATCCCGTGAGACTTTTTGCTGACACTCTGACACTTACTCTTTTACTTGAACAACGAAAAAAAGAGCGACTTCCAAAAGACAAGCAGAGTGGCTGCAGAAGGAAAAGAAAAAAATATGCCGAAAAAGCTTGAAAACTCGAAAACAATTCTACTCACTTGCGGGACACGCAAAGGGATTTTGCGGATATTGCTTTAATTTGTTCACTACGAATTTCTGCCGTCCTTTGGCGCTTTTATTGCGACAGCATTTGAAGCCCAAGGGGCCGAAATGCATCGTTGGGCGTAAAATTCGCCCACTTGCTGCGGGGAGGTGAAGTCACCAGACCGGAGCATTCACACTGGCTGGAGATTTTTGACGTGTGACGTCACCAAAATGGAGGCTTCCCATTGGTTGGAGGGAAGTGACGTCGCCAGACCGGAAATGCCATCACTTCCGGCAAAGGCACCAACAGCTGCTAAATGCCATTGCATTTCCAAGACATAATAGAATTAGCTGTCCCTGTTATTGAGTTACTTTTTTTACTACAGACCGCAAAGAGGTACATCACTTGCAGTTTTGCGCAAGCAAAAGGCGTTAAATGTGGTGACAGAGAGCCTAGAGATTATGCATTCCAGGTTAGATTAGTGAGGCACGCCGGCCGTAGCAGGCTGAACAAGGTTCGCTTTCTACCTCGCCGCGTACTCGCACAAGTGACTGACCGGCACAGTGATCGTGCGCCTTGAGAAGTGAACGAAAGAAAACAAACAAAAATGCAAAACATCGTTCGATTACGCTCAAGGGAACCCGTTCGGGGTCTAGCCCCAGCACGCTAGCCAGGAGGATCATCACTCCTGGCGTCTGAGGTCCAGGACTGGCGCGACTATTAATCAGCCACAGGCCGGCCCGTACACAACCGCATCTCCGTCGCGCGGCCGAGCGGAGATTGAGGTAGGCGCAACACTCGTTACAAGCTAACAACTCTCTCCTGCCTCCCTTTTTCCCTTCCTTTCTCCCCAAAGCTCTGCATCACAGGGACTCCCCAACAAAGAGCCCGCGAGGCGCTGCGGCGAATGAGTTTTCACCCGCGAAATTTCTTGGCTGGCGCGAGCGGCGCGGTGCGTATAACCGATGTGTGCATGCGTATCACGTGAGCCCCTGCTGCCCTTCTGCGCGCGTTGTCGGGACTTGTTCTGGCGGGAAAAAAAAGGGAACAATTTATCACTAGCTCGTCAATGGCCTTAATTAAACTTCTCGAGTCGGACAGAGAGAGAGGGAGTGAAGTAGTGACGGCCTCTTTAAAGACAAGTGCGTATATAAATGCAGTCTTCCTTTTTTACGTTTATATCAAGAACGACGTGCGGCCCCTAATGACCACCGCATTACTTTCCTGGCGTCAATGTAACGGCGCACGTTTGTCAGGATCGCGGCGGGAAGCAATACGTGCGTATGACGTCAGCTCTTCCTCGTATAACTAATTAAGCAAAATGGTGGTGCGACCCATTTCGTTTCTATAGAAGCCAGACACGAGGAGTGAGAACGTGAAGGAGAAGTAAGAAGGTGAATGGGTGGAAGCGCACTTAGATTTTACGTCACGAAGCCCGTCATCGTGACAGTATGCTTAGACGGACATCCGGGACGCGTAATATCTGTCTGCACTTCGTGTATGAAACAAGCTGAGCACTGTAGACTAGTCAATGATGGCAAGCTGCCTCAGAAGATCTACCTGGTGTCCTAAAAGGCACTTGTGGGAGGGGGGTGGGGCCACTAGGAAGACGTATGCATAATGGTAAAGCAGGTGCAGTCATCCAGACCTCAGTATCCCAAAAAGCTCTACCGTATACAACGAATACATCATGGAATAGAGTAGCGGAAGTCTACTGAGAAGCTGGAAGTCCTGGTCATTTTCTTTTTTTTTTTTTCGAATTATCACCAGTGTGCATTAGAACGTGCACGAGAGCTTCTGAAATCTGCCTCCATGCAAGCGCTGTCCATGGGGCCGAGTTACGGATAAGATACTGCGGCAGGACGCATGGTGTTTTCATTTCCAGAAGACGGAGTAACTAAATTTGAGATCTCGATTTGACCGTAATTAACCAGCGCACTATACCTTCAATGTGATCGCTAGACTGCATGCGCTTAGCGGAGTGAATATGGGCAAAATGGCAGCTTCGCAAGCGCATGCTCACGCTTTAAGTCATCGGAAAGCTAGTCGCGCAAAAGTTCCAAGCGGAGTGAACACTCTAAATAAAAAGGAATAAATAGGGCGTAAGCTGTTCTCTAGCTCCATTTTACTCCCATATAGGCGTATTCGCGATGAAAGTGAAGGCTGATATTCTCTCGGGCTCTGTCCTTAAAGAGACGGAATGAAGTTGGCCTGTGTCGATAGACTACTGTGTTTTAATGATACAGACACTATCTCTACTGAAGACAGATCTTCTATTAGATAGAAAAGGACAAAAACTAAAGTAATTTTGGAGCCGTAACCGACCGATTACGCAAGTAAACTGCGTGAGTCAACGCCGAATTGTTCTCGCGCAGATTCTGGGGGCTATGGTAGATTGCCATGCGCTCCAAAACGGCAGTAGTGAGTGCTTCTCGGTGTAGACGCCACAAGTTTGGATCGAGGGAAGA